>NC_090436.1:437261264-437561978 GCF_031143425.1 Pleurodeles waltl | reverse complement strand
AGCGTACAATCTTATATAGTTAAGCTGCCCCCCTTCAGCCAGGAAGCCACCCCTCCATATCTGGTGAACACAAAAGCTTCAAACAGTTCTCCTTTTAACCCGAGAGCATCCTGC
Source organism: Pleurodeles waltl (assembly GCF_031143425.1). Classification (NCBI taxonomy): domain Eukaryota; kingdom Metazoa; phylum Chordata; class Amphibia; order Caudata; family Salamandridae; genus Pleurodeles; species Pleurodeles waltl. Next base: position 437,561,864 of record NC_090436.1, on the reverse strand, counting down.
TGACGTACATACATTTGATTAGTCTTTCCTGCTTGTACTCCCACTGTCTCGGGAGTATCCTGCTAATACACGGCAAAGTGACAGTTCATTTGTCAAATGTCAGTCTTATCACAGTTGGTTTGATAATTTACGAGGATATCCCTTGCAGGAGGCCCCTGGAATGCGGTGGGAAGAGGTACAGTTCTGTTCGTGCACAATGATAAGAAGGATGCAGCTGTGGCTCGGTATTCTGTAAGTCAGCTTGGTTAGATAAGTGGAGAGGCCCAGAGAAGGAAATGGTTTTAGACAAAAACTGAGTTCACAGGGAAGTCAACTTACACAGTTTAAATGAAGAGTCAGCTTTGTCGAGCACATGGCAATATTAATGGAATACGCAGAAATAAAGTCTGAGGCAAATACATCTCGGATTATTATTTAACAGGACCCACATCTGTGAAAGTGAAAGGGAAAGTGACAACTCAGGGTCCCTACACTGGGTGAAAGTGACAGACAGATGAGAGGTAGAACAAGGGTGTCAGATGTAGCAGGCAGTGATGTCTTCTTACCTGTGTCTCACTGGAAGTATTGATGAATCACCGTGTTTCTGTTGTTGATATCCTCTTCTTCTGCTTCCTCGTCTTCACTGTCCACAGGCTCCACAGCTGCCACAAGATCTCCATCTGGACCATTCTCCTGCAGAAAAGGCACCTGTCGTTGCAAAGCCAAGTTGTGAAGCATACAGCAGGCCACGATGATCTAGCACACCTTCTTTGGTGAGTAGAATAGGGAACCACCTGTCATATGGAGGCACCGGAACCTAGCCGTCAGGAGGCCGAAGGTCCTCTCTATAACCCTCCTAGTTCGCCCATGGGCCTCATTGTAGCGTTCCTCTGCCCTTGTCCTGGGATTCCTCACTGGAGTCAGTAGCCATGACAGGTTGGGGTAACCAGAGTCACCTGCAAATGTTGAGGGAAATCTGTTAGACACACACTAACTCTTAGGGACATCCCCAGACCCAGACACCTAGTCACACTGTATAGGGTCCATGTCCTCACCTAATAGCCACACATGGTGCCTCAGGAGTTGCCCCATCACATTAGGGATGCTGCTATTCCTCAGAATGTAAGCGTCATGCACTGAGCCAGGAAACTTGGCGTTCATATGGGAGATGTAATGGTCGGCCAAACACACCATCTGCACATTCATCGAATGGTAACTCTTCCGGTTTCTGTACACCTGTTCACTCCTGCGGGGGTACCAAGGCCACATGTGTCCCATCAATGGCACCTATTATGTTGGGGATATGTCCCAGGGCATAGAAGTCACCTTTCACTGTAGGCAACTCCTCCCCTGAGAGAAATTGATGTAGCTATGTACGTGTTTCCGCAGGGCAGACAACACTCTGGACAACAAGTTGGAGAACATAGGCTGGGCCATCCCTGATGCTATGGCCACTGTCGTCTGAAAAGACCCACTTGCCAGGAAATGGAGTACTGACAGGACCTGCACTAGAGGGGAGATTCCTGTGGGATGGCAGGTAGCTGACATCAGGTCTGGCTCCAACTGGGCACACAGTTTATGGATTGTGGCACGGTCCAGTCTGTAGGTGACAATTACATGTCGCTCTTCCATTGTCGACAGGTCCATTAGCGGTCTGTACACCGGAGGATGCCGCCATCTCCTCACCTGCCCCAGCGGACGTGCTCTATGGAGGAGAACAGCGAACAGAGAGTCAGCCAACACTGAGGTACGAAAACACAACTTTATTACACACATTTTTAAATCCGCTATGTGCCTGTCTTAGTGTGTATGCAAGGCCTAGATATGTGTGACGCATTTAAAATGAATGCCATGTGGCCACCTGAAATGGCGGCTGCCTGAACTGTAAAGTGGGACAAGGGAATATGAGGTAACTGCGCTGGCCTTCTCCACCGTCGCGGTAGGCGGTCGAAGACCACGGCGCAATCCTGCATTGGTTAACATTGGATCTTACGGGTCCCAGGAGCCAATGACGATGTACGCCGGCGGTAACGGTACGCACCGCCGCGGGCGGCACCGCCGCGGGCGTCACCGCCATTTTCTCTCTGTTCACTCTGATCTTCGACAGGAGAGGACCTACACTGCAAGTGCTGCTGTGACCTTAGTCAGGAAGAGACAATGGCTCATGTGTCTGGGGAAAGGGCCCCTGCCTTCAGCACAGAGGAGTTGGAGAAACTAGTGGATGGGGTCCTACCCATTACACGCTACTCTACGGTCCTCCAGACAAACAGGTAAGTACACTGTGAGCATGCTGTATGGGCAATGCCTGTGTGGAGTGTTGTGGTTGGAAGATAGGGGGGAAGAATGAGGCGTGCATGAAACAACGGTGAGTGGATGTGCGTCATGGCAAGGGTGGGGAAGCGAGCCTATGACTGTGACAGTGCGGACGGTTATATCTTCTCCTTTTCCCCTGTACTATTCCTGTACGTCAGCGCCCACCAGAAGGAGGATATTTGGCGTGCCATCGCCAAGGAAGTCCGGACCCTGGGGGTCCACTACAGATGGAGCACCCACTGCCGTAAAAGATGGGAGGACATTCGCCGCTGGAGCAAGAAGACGGTGTAGGCCCAACTGGGGATGGCCTCCCAACGTGGGATGGGTGCCCATCGCACCATGACCCCCCTGATGTTCCGAATCCTGGCGGTGTCGTATCCGGAGTTGGATGGGCACTTGAGGGCATCACAGCAGCCACAAGGGGGTGAGTACACTCTCATTCAGCTGATTCAGCGCATATTGGAGGTGTCTGGGTGGGGAGGTGGGCTGTGGATTCCCCTAGGCCAGGGAGAGTTTAGTAGGCAAGGTCCCTTCTTAAGGCAAGCCATGTGGCACCCCACCCCACCTGTGTTCAGAGCCAACTACACCTAGTCAGGCTCCTGTGACATCCATGTGTGCAGCAATCGGGCATAGGCCTTGTAACCCATGGCCCTGTGATTAATTAGGGAACTCAAAGTGCACGGTGTAGTGCAGGGGGCTTCTGTGTCTGTAGTGTCTGCCAACAGTAGTGGTATTGCATGCACTGAACATGTCTTTCTTCTGTCTGCCCACCCCCTTTTTGTGGTCTCCCTGCTCTTTTGTGCATTAGCATCATCAGGCAGAGGAGCAGTGGCACCGGAGCAGGAGGGAGCTGCATCACACATGGCCCTGGAGGGCGAGACAACGGAGTCTGAAGCCACCAGTGGGACGGAGGGCGAGGGGAGCTCCAGGGCAGGGACAGGAGCTGAGACCAGCGACATGGACTCCTCCTCTGATGGGAACTCCCTTGCGGTGGCCGGCCCCTCTGTACCCCCGCATCTACAGGTACAGCCGCCACACCCCCTACCAACACCGCCCTCCTAGCACCCCCTCAGCGTGTGCCCCATGGCCGCTCACGCAGGAGGGTGGGCATCTCCTTCGCCCCAGGCACCTCAGCCCCTGCTCCTGTCAGCCCTGCTGCCCTCAGTGAGGAGGCCATTGACCTCTTCAGATCCCTCACTGTTGAGCAGTCTACCATTCAGAATGCCATCCAGGGTATAGAGAGGCAGTTGCCACAGACCAGTGCATACCTGGAGGGCATTCATTCTGGTCAGGCAGCCCAACAGCGAACTTTTCAGACTCTGGCCTCAACACTGATGGCAGCCATTGCACCTATCACCACACACCGCTCACGTGTACTCACCACCCCGACTACCATTCACACATCCCCTGTGGCCTCTCCCAGTGTGTCTGTGAGCCCACCTCCCAAGGTACACAAACGCAGCCACACACCCACCCAACAGCCATCCACCTCATGACAGCCTCCAGCCCATGCACCTTTACCCAAAGTCAGCAAACGTACACCTCCTACAACCACTACCTCTTCCTCCACTCCCATACCACCTCCATCTACCCGTCCCAGTGTGTCCAAAAAACGTTTCCTGTCCAACCTTGTCCTCTTCCCCTCACCTCCCCCACCCCTTTAGTCCTCTAGGGCCCGCCTTTCCAGGTCCCAACCCAGCACCTCAGCCACCACATCAGCGGGAACAGTGGTGCCAGCAGTAACCGGCTTCTGGAGTGCGCCAAGCAGCAGGGCAGCCAGTGTGCCAAGGAGCCAGACCACGGACAGTCCCCCACCTCAGAAGCATAAGAAGTTGGCCACTGCCCGGAGGGAGAAAGGCAAAACACCTCTCCCAGGAGTACAGTTGGTAGTGGGAAGACAGCTGCGCCACCATCCAAGGTGGGGAAGGGGCACAGAAAGAAAGGCAAGTCGCTGCAAACCTGCACGGTGGACAAGACCGCCACCAGCACCGCTGCCAAGGACACCGCCGCCACCAGCACCGCTGCCAAGGACACCGCCGCCACCACTTCACAGGACACCGCCGTCAAAAGCACCATTGCCAAGGACACCGCCGCCACCAGCACCGCTTCATAGGTCACCTCCGTCACCAGCACCGCTTCACAGGACACCGCTGCCAAGGACACCGCTGCCACCAGCACCGCTTCACAGGACACCGCCGTCACCAGCACCGCTGCCAAGGACACCGCCGCCACCAGCACCGCAGGCCAATGAGCGCCACAAGCTCCGACGCTACTGAGGCTGCTGCAAGCAGGATGAAGCACTCTGGGCACCAAGCCCCCTCCAGAACCAGTGGAGAATCTCATCCACTACATCAGTCCTTGGCAGGATGAAGCACTCTGGGCACAAATCCCCCTCCAGAACCAGTGGAGACTGTTATCCACTTGTGAGACTGTGGCTTTGCACTCCCCAGGATAAAGCAGTGGGCAAACCACCCACTGAAAGACTTGTGAGACTGTGGCTTTGCACTCTCCAGGATAAAGCAGTGGGCAAACCACCCACTGAAAAGACGTGTGAGACTGTGGCTTTGCACTCCTCAGGATAAAGCAGTGGGCAAACCACCCACTGAAAAGACTTGTGAGACTGTGGTGTTGCACTCCCCAGGATAAAGCAGTGGGTATGGAGCCCCCTCGTGGATCTGGTGTCGTGAACTCATCCGGCTGAGGTGCCCCCACCTTTCCTTCCCCCTGAGGTGCCTGTTGTATTTCTATCTGATGCCCCTGCAGTGTTATCTCCATTTTGATCGGGTATTGAGTGTGGGCCTCGCCCATGCATTTTGGGCCCAGTGGTCCACAGACTTTAATGGTGCAATACCTGGACTTGTAGTCTTGGTGTATATACTTGTTTATTGTGTATATATATTTTTGAGTACTGGATTTTAATAGATTACAAACGTTCAAATCATTTCCTTTTGTCTTTGCATTCTTCTGGGGGGGTTGGGGAGTGTAACTGTAATGTATCAATATGTATTAGTGTGTGTGGTGTAGTGGGTGAGGGTGGGGGTGTTGCCTGTGTGTGTCACTCTCTTTTTCCTCCCCCCTCCCCTGTGTTGTAGGTGCAGTACTCACCGAGGTCTTCGCCGCCGGCGTTCGTGCTCCTGGTAGAGGAGCAGGAAGACAAAGGCAGGGAGAATATGGAGTTCTGGCTCCATGGCGTCCTGGTTCCTCGTGGGTGTGTAGAGGTGAGCGCTTTCCCTTCCAAGTCCTGTTTGCGCCGTGTTTTTATTCGCAGTGAATCTGCCCCGGAAAAGGTGGCCTGTTGTAATACTGTGGGCGGTACATTGTGTTCCGCCTGTCTGTTGGTGGTTACTGCCGCGGTGTTTGTTTGTACTGCCGTGGCGGTCGGAATGTTAAAGTGGCTGTCTTTGTTGGCGGTTTCCGCCATGGTCGTGATTCAAATTTTTTTCCGCCGGCCTGTTGGCGGTTTTACCGCCGCTTTAACACCGACCACCAGGGTTGTAATGACCACCTATGTGTTTTAATAATGAGTTTAATAAAACGGCTGCATCTTAGATAGCAAAGCGTGAGCTGCAATAACCAGGACGACACAACATGACAGTATTAGAATTGTGACAAGAAGAGTGAAGCATAAAAACAATGCTATCATATTGTCACTATGATCGATGGACTATTTTCTATCTGATTTATAAACGAGCACAGCATGTTAAGCTCTAATTCTGCCTTTCAGGTTCCCCCGGGAAGACATCAACCCTCACACCTGAGCAAAGGCCTGTAGTCTGCGTTAGCATCTGTAGCAAAGCATTCAGCAATCAGCATACAGTCGTGGTTCCCTGGCTGGAATCGCCCTCTAACGTGTAATGGGACAAGGAAGTGTTTTTATAATAACACAGCTGATGTTCCGAGAAAACGTCCCTACGTAAGGATGTGTATTTTCTATGAATGTTGGAGACTAAACTTCTACCACGTTCACCGGCAATGTACCGAACTGTAACATGAGATTATTAAAATCCGAACTCTAACTAGTGATGACCTGTGTACAGTTGTAAATAGAAAAAGAACAAACCAGTAGCAGTGAAAACAATTAATAAACAGCATATTAAAAAGTATTGCAATGTGGTAATGCAGTTCAAAATTTATATCTCTCTTGCATTAAAAGATGGACTCCATCTCTATCCTTGAACCACTCCCTTCTTGGCTCTTGGGTTTCTTAGCGCCAATAGCGCATGTGAGGGTTTCTAAGGTGGACTCTTACCCACATACCTCAATTGAACAACAGAAGTGTTGTTTCATGTGATGAAGGTCATTGTCTATCTGTGCACAGTAGCTAAGGCATCCCAGCAAGCTGACAAGGCCGGGCTCACTCTGAGACGCCAGCCTGTGGCCTTAATGGAGGGGGTTTACAGCTTCTGCTTGCTTGATCTGGTCTCCTAGGAAGTTGAAGAATTCTTCTCTGCCTTCTAATTGTCTGTATGTAGTTTAAATACAATGTTCTCAATATTTTGAAAAGGGCAGGCCTCACATAAAATTATGTTAAATGCAAGAATTAGCATATTATTCTTGTAGCACCTTCACTTAAATCTATAAAGCATTATAAATCAAGCAAATACATCTATGAATTATTGCTGAACTATTAAACTGTACTAAAGCAAATGTTATATTGTACACATATGCAAACAATACTAAATGCAAGAAGTGTTTATAAATGAGAGATGTACACTTTAACAAATGAATATATGAAATATATGAAATGCAATGAGGTACGTAAGCAGAAATTGAGACTATGAAGTCAATACATTTACTGAACAGAAATAAACACTTTTAATACTGTGATGTTTTACCTGTGTACAAAATTGATACAACTTTAAATTAAAAAAAATAATAATGTAAAACCCATCTGAGTCTTGCTAGTGAAACTCAATAGTGAGTGCTGTGCTTGCCTTGGGGAGGGTGTTAAATTCTTAATTAGAGACAGAGTCAAAGGGTGATCGATTCTTCGACAGAGAATGGTAACTTGTCAGTACTCAGTTTGGGACTGCTTGACCATAAAGTGGTTAGGCATGCAGTTGTTTTGCATAACGGAGCCCTTTCCTCAAGAGCTGTATTCCCACCAATACACTAGCTTGCATATTTTTACCTTATACATGCTGCACTTTGCAAGTGAAGATGTGGGAGAATCCACTTGAGTGCAGTGATTCTTTCCATCTGGTGCAGCTTTCTAAGGCAGTACTAGCTAACATAATCACCAATCTGTGCTTTGTTATGCATGGAGCAGGTCTGGTTGGAATATTTCACTGCAGTTGTCTATCTTAGGGCCTCATTACGAGTTTGCCAGTACATGGACTGGCATAGTGGTGGTGCTGGTCCGACAGCCATCGGCTTGGCACTCGGACTGCCATATTATAAGTCATGCAAGCCTATGGAGCAAAGCCCGCCGTGATCCCACTGCCACCGCCAAGTAGCACAGACCGCTGTGGCAATGAGGCAGCACAAACAGGCCAGCGGACATATTATAAGGTTGCGAACTGCCAATGTGACCATGGCGGTCCAACCACCACATCTCAGGAGGCGGAAACGGACAGTGTAAAGGGAACAATTCACCTACAGACAACCTTACATGTCCGGTGCCGCAATTGAGCCTATTATGCATGTCCTGCCTTTGTTGATGATCATGGAAAGTGCACAAAATCCATGCCATTATGCACGCAACCAACCATAAGTACACACACCTACCTGGCTCATTAGCTCAACAATAGATCGTCACGCCATCAACCACATCAAGTGGGTTCACGCTACGGGCACCAAGTACCCTTGTCATTGTGTCCCAGTTCAGAATCAGACACAAATAAGGAGACATTCACAGTCACACTACGCAGGCCACTAGCACCTCATCGCAACACTACACAAAAATACACATCTACTCATCCCAGGCACATGGACAGTGAAGCGTACACAATGCTGTCTCACACAACACCAGCAACACAGCAACACTACATCTACTTATACAACTCACACACTCACATCTCTCAAATGCCATGGACTGTTGAAACATTCAACACACACATGTATGGATGTGGCATGGAACATAAACACCACTACCATTAAAAAGCCCTTCAATGGACACACACATCACCCACATTACAACACAATGAAAGAACAATGGGATGCAACTTAGACAGAGAGACAAATATACAAAGATCACTATGAAAACAATACCATACTTGCACAATAGGGATGGGGCATCAGGAGCACTCAGGAAAGGAGGCTGCACTGGCACACATATCACTTAGCACATGCCCCTAAAACAATATTTGCTCTACAGGTATTTCAGGGACAAACAATACTAGACCCAAAATACATGCCTATCTGCACAATGTAGAAGAGAAATTCAACAAAGCACATACAACTCAAATTGCACGGGACATACATGTGCATTAAGTAGCTGCAAGGTACACACAGCTAAATGGACACATGCACAGTCAAATGCAAACAAGGGTAGCACAAATGAACACACTCAATGTCTGCACAAACAAAACTTAAGTTGCCGCACATCAGATGAAACCATAATCAATATCAGGGGGACAGGTTTAACACAAACATGCTCACATTGGCCAACACAAGTTGAAATACTTACCATACCAAACACTGCACAATGCTATGACAACACCATTACATATACACCCACATATCCATACAGTCAACATATACTCTTGTCTTGAGGGACACTAGCACTGCCCACAAAGTCACATACTACAAACCACAGCAAATTGATCAGCAAGCAGGCTGAAACATACACAACTGTAGGCAGACAACACAAGTTACTCAAGAACAACATAAAGTTTGAAAAGGAATTGCAGGACAAATGTGTACCCAACAAAAGAACAACTTGGGTTTATTAATGTCCGAACTTTAAAAGTCCCAGACCATTGGCCAGTCCATTGTGAAATGTCCAGGTACATCACTGTGTTGTTACTTGACTCCTAACTGCCAGGGAACCTCCACAGGAAGGGACACTTTGTTGGCAGGCAGGCACCTCAGGAATCGTCCTGGGGGTGGGGGATTGGGTAGGGGTGGGTTTGGGGGTGGGAAGGGTGGACTGCTTCTGAGGAGGGGTGGACTTCTTCTTGGGGGTTGGGGTATGGGTGCATGCAGGTGTGACAGGGGAGGACTTGGAGCTGGAAGGGAAGGATTGGGTGGTGGGTCCGGCTGCTTGGGTTTGGGATAGGGGGTGGAGGGAGCAAGGGAAGGGCAAGGTAAAACAAAAAAACTTTCTTAGGAACACAGGGACGGTCAGCAGAAGGGTTGGGGATTTGGAGGTTAAAGGAGTGGTTGTCTGATGTCTCAGTGTGGATGTCATGGGGTGTGTTTGTGGGAGGTATGCTTGTGTGTGGGTGGTGTCTCTTGCGTGGCTGAGTGTGGGCGTTTGTTTGTCCTAGGGGGCTGGGAGGTGGAGATGCTGGGTGATGTGGGAGTTGTGGATTTGTGTGTGTCTGTTGAGGTGGTGTCTATGGGTATGCTAGTAGTGGTGGATGTCTGTGTGTCTGTTGGGGTGGTGGCTGCAGATATGGTGTGTGCGGTGGATGTCTGTGTGTCTGTTTGGGTGGTGCCTGCGGGTATGCTGGGTGTGGTGGGTGTGTCACTGACTGTTGTGGTGGTGCCTGTGGGTATGTTTGATGTCATGTGTGTTAGGGGGGTGGTGGGGGTGTCTGGAGAAGTGGTGACTGATGTGTGTGTGAGTGTCTGTTGTTTGCTTGTGTGCCGGTGTGTTTTGATGTGCTTGTGTCTATGTATGCTGCTCTTGTGTGTTGAGGTGGGTTTGTGTGGACAAGTCTGTGTGCTTGGGGTAGGTAGGGAAATGGGGGGATTTGGAATGGGAATGGGAAGAGGAAGGTGGAAGGAGGATGGAAGTTGGGGAGGGGGTTACTGCCTGCCGTCAGTGTGGAGGCCAGAGCCTGAAAAGATCTCTGTAGGCCAGACATTGCACCATAAATGCTTTCCAGAAATGCATTGGTCTGCTGCAGTTGGGTTGACAATCCCAGGATGGCATTCACAATGGCTGTCTGACCCACAGAGATATTCCTTAGGAGGTCAATATCCTCCTCACTGAAGTAGCAGGGGTAAAGGGGCTGGGGCAGATGCCTGTGGCAAAGGAGACAGCCACCCTCTTTAGTGAGCGGGTATGGCCAACTGGGTGGGAAGCAACAGGGAGGGTGGCAATAGAACTGGGGGTGGTGGACAAAGATGGCCATCAACATGTTGCCAAATTGGAAGCTACTTCATTGTCTCCATTATGGCCAAGCACACCCAGATGTCTGTGAATTGATGCTTGTACCCAAGCACATGTGATTTCAACTTAACTGCAAGTCACTCCATGATGCATGCCAACAGTCAGGTTACAAATCTTACGCATTTCACATGCGGAAAGCATTTTGCTACATGATTCTACATCAATGGCGTATAAATGCACAATGTGGCAAAAAGCTCTAGGCCTACCTGTCATGTCCATCATTAGTACTGCAGTTGTACATGCCAAATGGCATGCTAAGATGCATGAGGGCATGTCAGCTAATAAACAATGGTGGCACAACATGAAATGTACCCCCATTGTAAATGTCTTATTCCACAAACAAGTTGCCATGCACATATATGTGAGGGAATATAGACATCATCCCATAAATAGAGGTAGATCATGCATGAAACGGCAGTTTATCACTGTTTTCCTAAAGAGAAAAGGACACATGCTGACATGTAGGCACAAATAATGTTGGCAACAGTGATGACACATAAACCATGTCAATGGACATTCCCCACTTACCAAAGAAAGGATTTGAGCTGTAGCTGCACCCAAAGAACAATGTATGCTCTGTCACATGTATGATGGCCATCTTCACGTTACAGACAGTAGTGAGGCACCAGCACCCATCATACGCTGAAGAAAACTAGCCTTTGGGTGGCAGATGCCAAAATACTCATTTCACCAGACAAATGACTGAGGACAGTGATCCATCACTTCCTTACCTATGGCCTGTAACAGTGAGGAGTAGTGGTCTGTTGCATATAATTCACAACCACTACAACAACAAACACTACTTGATTGATCACTGTACACAGCTATATGATGTCCCTGGAAAGCAAGTTGTTTGGGGATTGTACACAGTTGTGTCCTAGGTCCCTGGGCCAATAGGCAAGGCACATCAGTATATGATGAGTCTACGCAGACAGTCACTCATCTACTGTGTTACACATGGCTCATCCCAAGTCTTCAGAAGTGGACGTCAGAACATATTCACTTGGAAATGTGACAGGCAGGAATATGCCCTGCACTCACCCCCATGTGGCTGCTGTGCTGTCCTCAAAAGCCTATCAAGGTCTGGGTAGGCCACTGCCAGAATGCGGGCCATTAGAGGGGTCATGGTCCGATGGGCACCCCACCCACGTTTGGAGGACATCCCTAGCTGAACCTCTAAGATTTTCCTAGCACAGCATCTCAGGTCCTCCCACCTCTTCCCACAGTGAGCACTCTGCCAGCTTGGACCCCTAGGGTCTGCACCTTCCTGGTGATGGGTCTCCATAGCTACTTTTTCTGATGGGCATTTACCGCATGGATGAAAAAGACAAATCAAGGGATTACAATCACAAGATTTTATCACAAATGGTTGAGTCACACAAATGCCACAAACACCAAGATAGAACTTTTCTATTTGTGAACTCTCCACAAGTGTGAAACACACAAGCCCATAATTACAGGGATATAACTACAGACATTTGTATTTTCATCTGCTGACTAACCCACTAACCTGCCCAAGGCCTAGAATGACTCAGCAAGCTCACCGACATCAGGCAGCCCAAGCTCCGGCAACATGTACTGTGATAAAACAATGAAACACTACACACCTATGTGGCGTCTGATGGATAAACTCCTTAGGCCTGAATGGACAAAGACATCCACACTCTGTGAGTGACTCTCTTCATGCAGTCCCTACAGGCTACTGCCATAGTACAAACTTCTCCCTTACACTTGAGTGACAATGAAGTCGCTGGCATGGTGGGCACATAAACAACCTCATTATGACATTGGTGGTAAATACCGAATACCGCCGCGCTGACTGCCACCAACATACCGCTGCGGAGGCGAACATCCATCCGCCCAGAATATGACAGATACACACGAAACTGACAGAAAACAGCCACAACCACAAATCCGCCAGACCCACTGAATGTGATAAACTGTCGGTAGTACCACCCATACCATTACGCCACCAAAACAATGCCCTCCAAATAATGACCCATGAATCACCACAGCGGACATTCAGCGGCGGTAAACCATTGGCGGTGCACACTGCCACGGAGAAAATGACCACCCAAATACAAATCAAGACAACATTGGCCAGAACCAAAAACCCACACCTGACACAAATACACACACCCCACACATCCACCAACAGCACTATAAAACACCCCCACATCATCCACAATCCTTTGCAAACACAAGAAGACCTCTACACTTTTCGATGCCAATCCTAAAGAGAACTGCACACAGATATCACAACTACCCATTCATCTGTCTCGCACCACACACCACACACCACACACACCACCCCACCACGTCACACATCACCCTCTGCCCGACACACACACCACACAACACCCATGTCCCCACAAAGGGACCCCCGTTTCACCGATGAGGAGTTGCGGGTCATAGTTGAGGAAATAGTAAGGGTAGAGCCACAGCTGTTTGGAGCACAGGTCCAGCAGATATCCATTGCCAGGAAGATGGAGCTATGGTGGAGAATCATGGACAGGGTGAACGCCATGGGACTACATCCACGCACAAGGTACGACATAAGGAAGGGGTGGAACAAACTACTAGAGAAGATGAGTTCAATTGCAGCAAGGCACCAGCCCACCATCAGGAGGACTGGTGATGGACCTCCACCTCCTCCCCCACAGCTGACAGCATGGGAGGAGCAAGTCTTAGCAATCCTACATCCTAAGGGACTCACTGGAGTAGCCGGAGGACTGTACACTGGTGAGTCAGCATTTACTACCTATCACCACCCCATGCCTGCATACCACCACGGCCCCTCACCCTGACCCCCATTACCCCACTGCATCCCACACAGTGCACCACCCCAATTACCACACCTAAATGGCAACCCCTGCATGCCTTACCCACTGCATGCACATCCCTTCCAGCCCTGCATGCACACCCACCACCAATGCATGCACAGCATGGAGAACTAACAATCCCACAACCCATCTCCATACACAACCAAAGGTGGCAGGACAACAGCAATAACATTGGGAAAGCTAGTAATGCAGAATATGTCACAGACATGCAGCATATACACCACTTTCATCCCCACAGGTGCCCCATCCAATGTCAGCGGCGAGGGGGTGCCACAGCTGCCCAGTTCCCCACCAGAAGATGCCCCCAGTGATGACAGCAACTCAGGAACTCTGGATCTGGATGAACTCCCTGGCCCATCTGGGACCACAGGTCAGTCGGCCACACCATCCCACAGCCAGTCTACCACAGAGCCTCCCCCCCCCCCAGAATCTAACACCACAGCAGCCAGCCAACGCCGCAAGACCTCTGTCCCCAGGACACGTCAATCAGTAGTGTGCCCACCTGTACAGGTACCCGAGTTCACACCACACAGGCAAGACAATGAGGGTCCTGGTGTCAGTGGGAGTGGGCACAACATTCAGGGGACACAGGCACAGGGGGCCAGGGACACTCGGAGGACAGGTGTGCACCAGGGGGAGGACAGGCCCAGTGAACCGACTGCCCAGGAGGCACTGACAAATGTCCTCAGGGCATACCAACAATCCGACGACAGGAGGGGTCAGGTGATCAACATCATGCAGGAGAAGCAGCAGCTGCAGGGGGTACACCACCAGGAGGTCATACAGCAGTTGCAGGGCCTAAATGCCAACATGGCCTCCATTGTAGGGGTGCTGGGTGACATGGCCAACATCATGCGGGAGGGCAGAGCACACAAGCGGGCCACTTCCACTAGCCACTCCAACCAGCAGCCATCAACATCTGCTGCAGCTAGTGGACAGGAGACCCTGCCACAGGACCCACAGGCCACCAGCACCCCTCCACCTGCAGAAGGTGAACCACCCCGCAAACGATCCCTGCGACCCAGACAGACACCAGAGACAGTTGCCAAGACCACCAACAGGAAATGAGCCCCTCCTGATTGCCCCCCTTGTGTGCCACTGTGTCACCTTTTCCACTTTGAATTGCCATTGCTCCCCTTCCTATGGCCCATTGGACAATGGACCTGTGCAACAAACAGACTGGCTCGTTACACTGGACTTTTCCCAACCATCACCCCACTCTATTGCACTTTCCATTGTATACCAGAATAATTAATAAACACCCTTGGACACAATTTGAGTAATAGTGCTTTATCTGAAGTAAATGTACAATGTTTTGAACTGTATCAACCTGCATGATCCTGTGCAAATGTCCAGTAATATGTTGATCCATCCTACATTTGTGTCTCAGCAGTCTGTACACATCACAACATTACACTGTTGTAGCCACACCAACAACTACAAAATGGGAAGGCATAGGTGACAGTCAGTTAGGATGTAAAGGTAGTGACTGGCATTATGCTACAGCCACACATCACAACACTTAAATGGAGAAATGTTTAGTTCAACGGTCTTTCCTGAGTATCATTGAAAGTACTGCTGTATCATATGTGTCCTGTTGTCCACATCCTCCTCCTCTTCCTCATCCTCACTGTCCTCACTGTCCACTGCTGCCACAGGTGCATTGTTACCACCCTCCTCCTGCAGATAGGGCACATGGCGTCTGAGGACCAAGTTGTGTAACATGCAGCACACAGCAGCAATCTTGCAGACCTTCTCAGGGGAGTAGCATAGGGATCTACCTGTCAGATGGAGGCACCTGAACCTGGCCTTCAGGAGACCGAAGATCCTTTAAAAAATCCTCCTGGTATGCCCATGAGCATCATTGTACCTATTCTCAGCCCCTGTTCTCAGATTCCGAACAGGGGTCAAGAACCAGGACAGGTTTGGGTAGCCGGAGTCACCTGCAAGAAGTGAGGGACACACATTAGCCTTGCACAATGGAATGGGGTATGTCTCCTAAAGGCATACACTGACATACATTGGGTGGGGGCTCAGGCTCACCTATAAGCCACACTCTGTGCCTCTGTAGTTGTGCCATCAGCTGTGGGATTCTGCTATTCCTCAGGACAAAGGCATCATGCACCGACCCAGGATACTTGGCAGCGAGGTGGGAGATGTATTGGTCAGCAAGGCATGCCATCTAGACATTGAGTGAGTGGAAACTCTTCCTATTCCTGTACAATTCGCTGAACAGGGCGCCTGTTCATTGGCCCAGGGGGGTACTAAGGCAATATGGGCCCGACAATGGCCCCAATCACATGTGGTATATGTCCCATTGCATAGAATCCAGCCTTCACAGTGGGCAATTCATCTACTTGGGGGAATGTGATGTAGCTGCACATGTGTTTGAGCAAGGCTGCCAAAACCCTTGCAAGCACAATCGAGAACATTGGCTGTGACATTCCTGCAGCCAAGCCCACTGCCACTTGGAAAGAGCCTGTTGCCAGGAAATGGAGCACTGATAGTACCTGCACAAGATGGGGGATTATTGTGGTGCAATGGATAGCAGGTGGCAGATCAGGCTCCAGTTGTGCACACAGTTCTGTGATAGTGGCCCTGTCCAGGCGATAGGTGAGTATAATGTGCCTATCCTCCAGTGTTGCCAAGTCCACAAGGGGTCTTTACACGGGTGCTTGCCTCCTCCTCCTATTCCTCCACAGTGGTTGGTACCTAAGGGACCCAAAATTAAGATTGAAGTGACAACAGGAACTATGGACACACTACATCAGTGTACACAGAGCATGTTTGTATGTTGGACACTGGAATTGTCTAGTTGTGTACATTCAACACCAATGATGCACTTTTAAATCAGTAAATGTGTACTGGCAGTAAAAAATGGCAACCGCCTGTCCTGTATGCAGGGAAAGGTGGAAGTGACCTCACTCCGCCAGCGTTAGGTGTCATGGCGGGAGGCGGTCTGCACCGCCGTGCTATTCCTCATTGGCTAACATGGGGCTCTAAGGAGTACAGGAACCAATGATGATCAACGCCGGCGGAGACGGTGTACACCGCTTCGGACGTGACCGTCATTTTCTGTCTATCACTTTACTTGATTCCTGACCTTCCACAGGACCACATCTCCACTGAGTGTGCTGCTATGACCTGTGTCTGGAACCTGCCATGGCCTGTGCAACAGGGGAAAGGGCCTCTGCCTTGACGTCGGAGTAGTTGGAGAGGCTAGTAGATGGGGTCCTACCCCTGTATGGGCAATTGTATCGGCCTCCAGACCAACAGGTGTGTACATCATGGGTACGTTGCATGCAACATGTCTGCATGTAGATGTGTGTGTCTCATTTGGTGGGGTATGACTGGTGGCAGTGTTAATGCAGTGGTACGGGTGATGTGTGTGCATGATGAGGGGCAAATGCAGCATGTAGGCCATATGTGTGACAGGCTGGATTCATGGTGTTCCTCTGTCTGTTTTTCGTCGGAAGGTCAGCGGCCATCAGAAAAAGGGGTTGTGGCATGCCATCGTCAAGGAAGTGCGGACCCTTCGGGTCAATAGCCGGCAGAGCACCCACTGCAGGAAACAGTGGGAGGACCTGAGACGCTGGGCCTGGAAGACCGTGGAGGCCCAGCTGGGGATGGCCTCCCAATGAGGGGTGCCCATCAGAACCTGACCCCCCTGATGGCCCGCATACTGGTGGTGGCCTACCCAGAGCTAGATGGGCGCTTGAGGGCATCACAGCAGCCAGGAGGGGGTGAGTACAGTGTGTGTGACAACCATCTTTGTTGCCTGCCATTGGATTTTGGTGCAGGGTTTTAGTCAGTGGAAGCCCCAATATGCCAGCTGAGACATTGCTGTGTAGTCAAGCTTAGGTATTTTGTGTGTAATGCATATTTTAGATAGCCAGGTAGCTGGCTAAGTTGGTCCCACTTGGTGTGCAGACGGCAGTGTTTGGTTCCCACCTGCTGTGGTACCTAGCCAATGGTATGTCAGTGTGGTCCATACTGCCCATTCTTAGTCCCTGTGTGTGATAGTGATATGAATGCCATCTGTGCTGTTGGTGCTGTGATTGACCCTGTACTCCCTTTCTTTCAGCACCTCCTCTCCTTTTGCCATCTTGTCCATGTGTGCAGTAGCATCTTCTGGTGAAGGGCCAGGGGCACCGGCGAGTGAGGGATCTGCAGCCCACTGACCCAGGAGGCAGAGTCCACCGATGCCGAGGGGACCAGTGGGACTGAGGGCAAGGGGAGCACCATGAGGAGACACGAGCTGATTCAACTGACTCTGATTCCTCCTCCAATGGGTGCTCCCTGGTGGTGGCAAACCCCTCTTGGACCACCCCAGCTACAGGTTCTACCACCACCCCCCTACCACCACTGCCCTCCCTGTAGCCACCCACCTAGTTGCCCATGCCCGCTCACCCAGGAGCCCCAGGCACCTCAGGCCCTGCCCCATTCAGCCCTGTTGCCCTCAGTGAGGAGGCTATTGACCTCCTGAGATCCATCTCTGTAGGGCAGTCAACCATAGTGAATGCCATCCAGTGGCTGGCATCCCAGAGCCCAGTGCCTTCCTCGAGGGCTTTCACAATGGCTTGGCGGCCCCACAGAGATCGTTTCAGGCTCTGGCCTCCTCTCTGATGGCAGCCAGTGTTCCTGTTTCTTCCGTCCCCCCTCCAACTACCACTTCCCAGTCCCAGTCTCCTCTCCCCAAGCCCATCCCATGCACACATTCTGACGAGCATGGGACGCGCCTGGAACTCTGAAAAGGGACTACATATCCCAGACTGCTTTGTGGCCCCAGGAAGCGCCCATCTTACCAGCACCTGAATCTACTTGACCAGACCAACGAGCGCTGTATAGTGCGTGGGGGCACAAAGGGACTACATATCCCAGACTGCTTTGTGGCCCCAGGAGGCGGCCATCTTACCAGCACATCTATCCACTTGACCAGACCAATAAGCGCAATATAGCGCAGGGGCACTTCATGGCGCGGGACGCACCTGGAACTCCGAAAAGGGACTTCATATTCCAGACTGCTTTGTGGGCCCAGGAGGCGGCCATCTTACCAGCACCTGCATCCACTTGACCAGACCAACGAGTGCTATATAGCTCGTGGGGGCACTTTGCTGCGCAGGACACGCCTGGAACTCTGAAAAGAGACTACATATCCCAGACTGATTTGTGGCCCCAGGAGGCGGCAATCTTACCAGCACCTGCATCCACTTGAATAGACCAATGAGCGCTGTATTGCGCGTGGGGGCACTTTGCAGCACGGGACATGCCTGGGCAAAGCCCAGGCCAAGGGCGGGGCCGTCCACGCCTGTTGTAGCCCGGAGGAGACTAGGCTGGGCCACCCCCCTAACATTTTTCTAAGCAGGCACCATTGACTTTTGCCACTATTGTATCTTCTTGTAGGTGTATCATTGAACAAACTCTGTATAGAACACTTATCCCTCAACCATAGTTTCAATGGGCAAAAGGAAAGCAATAGAGGGTGGGGCAGGGGCGGTGTTAAAAACTAAACGGAAGAGACATAAGCATGTGGTCAAAAACTGTGTTATGGACAGAATCGACAACCTTCTTGACGATTGTGAAGGAATCTTAACCTCCTCCCCGGACAGTGGCCCCAACGGAACTGGGGGAGAGTGCTCCCCTGTCAGGAAGGGCGCTAGTCACAAGAAAATTGCTGACATATTTGTAAAACGCAGCCAACAGGCTATAGCCTCCACAGGGCAGGGGGAGGGTAGGGATGTCATCACCCACGCTCCCCCATTATCAGCGGATAAGCCTCCAACTGATCCCAGCAACCCTATTCAGTGAATCAACCACTTTACCCCTTTAAAAAATATCTCAGACTCACAGGACAACCCTGACCCATGCATCAGGGTGGGTGGGTCAGTAGATGTAGATGTAAATGAGCACTCAGGTCAGTCAAATGCACATCATATGTTATGCATACAAGATTTAAAGAGGGAGGTGTCAGAACGTAAGTCTATGGTTAACTCCTTAATTGCAATAGTCAAGCAGCTAATTTCTCCAGACACAACGACTTCCATAAATCATCACCGCAACCCAATGCCAAACCACTCCGGTACCATGACAAAATTGCCCACAACGCTAGCAAATAGTTGTGCTGACCAATCTTTAGCTGATGCTAAGGTCAAGAAATCCGATCAGCCCCCTCCCACCCAATAGCTTAGGCGCAGGGTAGGCATTTGATGCCTGCTATCAAACTACAAAATCCACAAGCAATACTGTCCCTAAATACACTGCACAACCCATCATTGACCGACTCCAATCTACAAGGACTGTTCGAATGGTCAATGTTCCTAAGCTACACCCACTGGCACAAAGAGAAGGGGGAGATTCCATTACAAATAAGGCAATTCATTGGATTTGCCACGTAAGAGGCTGTTACTCTGTAATAGGTGAGGATATAATTAATGCAGTAAGAAGGCCCGACATAGGCACACACTTTGACATTCTACAGTTGACACTTAGGGATAGGAGCATGGTGGACAACCTGATGGCCCTAGATGCAAGGACAAGTGCTCCAGGGCAATCCTGTTCAAATATCCTAGTCCACCCCTATACTGTAGGGCTCGTCCCATCCACTGCCCAACAGGTAATCCATCTGCTCCTAGCGAGAATGATTGACTTAAAGCATCGTCTGAAATACATGCTGAACTTCCCCCGACTCACATGAAACAACTGTCTCTGGTCTGGCTGTAGCCCCTAATATTGCCTCTGCAATCACTCACGTTTCTTCTCCTTACAGATCCCACCAGACCACCGGCGACTCATTGCATAGCCGTGATAACATTATACATTTATTCCCGGGTAAATCTCACTTATTATAGATAGCAAAGCATGAGAACACCGCACCTAGGACCAGGTCAGGTCCCCAAGATGACTATCATTACTCAATACAGGATTCACTGGACAATAGTGATGACGACCCCTTTCCTCCCAAGCAACCTCACCTGTTAAACCACCCTTTGGTAGCCAAACTCTCAAATATGTCAGTGGACAGGGCTGTCCATTCAGCCACTGGGGTACGAGTTGTCTCATGAAATGTGGCAGGTCTGAGATCTATCCTCCCCCTCCCGTCCTTCACCTCCTTTATTGAGGAACACAACATATGTCTTCTTCAAGAGACATGGTCGACCGATCCACTCTTTTGAAATGGCTATTCCAACTTTTATATTCCTGCTGTGCCCAGCACCAGGGGCAGGCCCTCTGGGGGTCTAGCCATATGGACTAGAACATCACTAAACTGCTGCATATCACAGCTATCCATTGATTTCCCGGACCTGCTAGGTCTTCGACTATCATTTGGGGCTGATGTAGTTGTGATTATTCTTAACATCTATACCAGAGGAGTTGGAGGGGGGGTCGGGTTTCCAAAACCCTCTGCATTCTGGAGGCATTTCTGCAAAACTGTCCCAGGCATTACAAAATTATTGTGGCAGGTGACTTTAACGTCACATTTGAACTTCTTGACTGGGATGATCTTGGGTCCACCCATGAGGAGGATCAGGTATGGTCTATCCCTGTCCTGGATATCCCGCCCATTAAAAGGTGGTCACAAGTTGCTGTTCAAGTAAAGTCATTGACTATGGAATTTGGACTTAGGGTACTCAATGGCAGGACCAAATCAGACATAAAGGGTTGTCTCACATATAACAAAGTTAACCACACCAGTGGAATTGATTATTGTCTAGTCAACATAAGATTATGGCCTTTAGTCATTGACATGATGGTTATTGAGAGATCTGAAAGTGACCATAATCCTCTCTCAGTCCACTTGTCAGCTTTGAGCAACCACCTGTCCATGATCAATACCTCAGTTAAAGCACCGAAGGGAATCAGTCTGGTTAATGACAAACGCCACCTAAAGTGGAACCAGGTTCTGGCTCGACCTACACTCATTGACGCTGCTAACAACACCTTGAGGACCACATTGACGGGCTTAGAGGTGGGCTACGCAATCCCCAATGAGGAAATAAGCTTAACTCACACCTCATGTTTCAAGGGTATTACGGCCCTCTTCTCGGCTGACATAGCCTCTGATAGTAAGAGGCCCAAGGGTAGGCATCGCTGGTTTAATAAAGAGTGCCGCTCCTCAAGCAAGCACTTAATCCAAGCTATCAAATCTAAGGATGTAAATGCAAATAGCTCAGGCAGGAAGTCTTACAAATCAGCTATCGACAAAGCTAAACGTGAACAAGACGACAAGTGGTGGCCTGCACTTAGTGACGCTGCACAAGAGAGGAATTGCAGCACATTTTGGTCCCTAGCAGCGCGCGGCCCTGCAAACAGTGAATTGAACATTACAACTAATATTGCACCAAAGGACTGGGTAGACAATTTTAGTGGGTTGTATTCTTACAACCATGATAGTTCACCCTCTCGACATAAGGACACTTGCCCAAATATTACCCTAACACCCACCCCTCCAGTGTTGCAACTATGTTACCAAGCGGACATAGCATACTCTTTAGGCTCTCTAAAGCGTGGTAGAGCACCTGGTGCGGATGGTGCCACAGCAGACCTATTTTTAACTGATGTAGCAATCTGGTCAAGATATATCACCATCATAGTGAATGCAATAGCATCTGGGGCACCAATCCCTGAGTCTTGGAAGGGAGCCATTGTTGTCCCAATCTTTAAAAATGGCGACAGAAGCCTCCCCGGCAATTATAGGCCAATTAGTTTAAAAGACTGTGTGCAGAAAGTGTTCTGTTATTGCCTTCTGGGCAAGATTCAAGACTGGATGACAGAACGCAACATCCTTAGTCCCCTCCAGACAGGTTTTCGTAAAAAAATATCATTTTACCATTGAGCAAGCCCTTAGGTTTCTGCTCTTATACTGGAAAACTGTTATTATTGGTAAAGGGAACCTTTATGTTGCTTTTGTGGACTTAAAATCCGCATTCGATTTTGCACCCGTAACAAGCTGTGGGAAGTTCTTTCCCTAATGGGAAATCCAGAGCATTTTCTTGTATTACTAACTCGGCTCCATGAGGGGAACCATGCACGCATCAGGTGGGACGATAGGTGGCAGCTAACTGATGGAATTCAGGTGTCAAGGGGTGTGCGGCAAGGGCATGTCCTTGCCCCCCACCCTGTGTCTCCCGGTACATTAATGATTTTGTCCCCTCCCTACTCAGACTGGAGGCTGACACACTATCACTAGGCACACAGAAAATTCCGGTCCTGCTCTTTGCCTACGATATACTATCCTGATATCCAAGACCCCAAGTGGATTACGTAAACTCCTCGTGTGTTTTGAGGAATTTTGCTCCACATGGGGACTTGAAATCAATGCCTCTAAAACCAAATTGATGACACTTAATCCACACAGATCACTTAGAGGAAAGTTCACTCTTGAGGGAACTTCACTTGAAAAGGTCGGCACTTTTAGTTACCTGGGCATAATGTTAACTGAAAAAATGTCTTGGAAATCACATATTGCAAAGCAAGCACTGAAGTTAAAGCAAACAACGGGGGTCTTAATAAAGGACTTCAACCTTTCACATACTAAACCAATTTGCCCCGGAATCTGGATATATAAAACCAAGGCAGTAAGTTCAGCCCTTTACGGAGCTGAACTTTAGGGCTATGCCAAAGCCCAAGAAATAAAGGTTTCTGAAAATAATTTCTTAAGAATTCTAGTGTCCCTCCCGCCAAGTACTCCATTGTTTCCCCTTTTTAAAGACCTAGGCATGAAACGCTTTGACCACAAAGCCCGCCTACGTCCCCTCTTGTATTGGTGGCGTCTTTAGACCATTCCGGAGCTTGCCTCCTTCACTATAGCCCTGCAGGTCATCTTAGAAGCTGACCACTCTCACAGTATCCCCTGATTCAGGCACATCAAGGGGCTACCTTACTCTGTTGGGCTTAGAGAACTATGGGATTCCCCAACCACTACTCCCTTCCCTTCAAAAAGTGATCTTAAAAAATTGTACTGGCATATGGTAGACTCTGAAGACATGAGGGTTGCTCTTCACTCTACACTATCATGTGACTTCAGCAACCTAAAAGAGATGTACAAATATGAGGCTTTCTGGGACATAATCATGGTGCCAAGAGAAAGGAAGTTGTACTTCCAGTTCCGTATTGGCACCCTGCCATTAAGACTATTTACTAATTGCTGGTCACATGACGAAACAACCATCTGCCCAGCTTGTAAAGCACCCATTGAAAACCTCCCTCATGTCCTATTTGTCTGCCCTGCATACACTGCCTCACACAGGAAATGGCTGGCCCCGGCTTGTAGACTGCTGGGAGTTCGCAGGTCCGACTTAGCTCTCCGACTTCTTAGATCAGGCACTCGCCCTATGCTAGTGATTGCTGTTGCCAAATTTCTTGGGGCAAGTTGGATTGTCAGAGGGAAACTTCTATCTGCATAATGGTTTTAGCAAGAATGTATAAACTTACTCTGGGAGTGCATTTAATTGTATTTAATTTTATTATTTTATGTAATCAAAGTATTGTATATATTTTATTTAATTCTTTGTAATTATTTATTTTTGCTGTGCTTTTGTGGCTCTTGTAGCCGAAATAAAGTTCTTTTGACTGACAAGCATGTACCCAAAACAACAGACAAGACTCGCACAGACAAACACAGGTAGCACACTTCAGTCACCAAGCACTCACACAGCCAACACACAGATGCAAACACACCATCATCCCCTGCCTCCACTGTCTCCCCCTCCTCCCTCACAGTCACATCAGCACTCACACCTGCATGCACTGCATCAACAGTCCCAAAACCTGACACCTGCACAGCCTTGCCCAAAGTTACCACAACAGCAGACCCGCAGACATGCAGCCCACACATCACATGCGCAGTCACCACCACCAGCATCACCACCTCATGCAGCACACCCACCTCACTTGCAGACACCCCCACAACATCCATCCACACGTCCTGTTTGACCTCCCCCACCCTGTCTGCCCCCCTCCAAAGACACACAAACGCTCACACTCAGACCGCCAACAGCCATCCACCTCATCCACGCACACTGTCCATGCACCTGCACCCAAGTCTGGCACACCTCCTCCTCCTTCAACCACTCCCTCAACCTCCACTCCCATATCTCCTCCCACAATTCGCCCCATTGGCCCTAAAAAGCTTTTCCTTTCCTGCCATGACCTCTTCCCTCCCCCTCCACCCCGTCCTGCCCGTAAGAGGAAGGGTCCATCCCCCCAGCCCAGTCCCTCCAGCACCAAGTCTAGCCCTGTTCCACCCCAAAGACTTCAGCTGCCACTATGGGGCATGAGTGAAACTCTGGCCCCCGGCCCCAAGCCCACTCCTCTGCCCCAAAACGGAAGGGTAAACTGCCGCCCCCTCCCAAACCCAAACACAAGGACCCCCCTCCCAAAAACAAGCCACCTCCCCACCCCCTGAGGTGCCTGCCTATTTCCAACATGATGCCCAGGCACAGTGGAGTCCCGATGTTGTCAGGAGTCAAGTTGGGGCTTTGACTTTGCCCTGTGGCCACTTTGGACTAGCCACTGGCCATGCATGTATGTATGCAATTCTGCATTTGTTTGGATTTGAGCTCTTCATCCTACTGGATTACAGTGGTTGGAACAGAGGTATGTGTCCTGGCTTTCTTTGCTCCTGGGTTCTGTTACGGTTGATTAATTCTGCAGATGGTTCAGGGTGTGTGGTGTGTGTAATGTGTGTGTTGTGCGTGTGTGTGTCACTCTCTCCTCCCTCCCTTCCTCCCTTGTGTGCTAGGTCACTGTATTCACCGTTGTCGTCCTTGTCGGTGTTGGTGCTCCTGGGCTGCCATTGCGTGGTACAGCATCGGTAAGACTTGCAGTTCTGGTTCCACAGAGGCCGCGGACTCCTCTGTGTCCCTGGAGGTGAGTGTCTCCTTTTATATGATGTGTTTCCGTCAGGCTTTTGGTGACAATGCTACCGCCCCGGCAATCCTGGTGGTGTGCTATGTCATAATATGGGGTGCGGATTCTTGTCTTCCGCCTGCCTGGAGATTGCTACCGCTATGTTCAGTGGTCATACCGCACTGGTGGTTGGGGTGGTACATTGGATATAGGAGGGATCCTTGCCATGGTCATTTTTTGGCGGTCATTACCGCCGGCCTGGCGACGGTACTACCGCCATCTCCGGCATGGCGGTCATCTGACCACCAAGGTCATAATGACCACCAAAGTGTCTTCCTTGTGCATGCGTGGACATGTGGCCTAGCAAATGCAGCCTCATGCCACTACAGGGGGTGGGTTCTGTGGTATGTACATGTACCACAACACAGTCGTTTGGATATATGTGTCTATCCTACAGAGATAACACACAACATCCAAAGGCATGCATTGTACATTTCATGCTATGGTGACCAAGCTACTAACTCACATATCATGGCCTTAAAGGAATCAACGCAGTGTCTGCACTGTGTGAATGTCATTTGTGCAATTAGCCTGTCCAAGACAAATAAGACCTATGTGAAGGTGACAACTGAGCTGTGGGAGTAAAGGACCTGTCATGATTCAAATACATACATTGAAAATGAGGCAAAATGCACATATGGACTAGTTCTGGGATGTACCCCAGTACCCATTCCTAATCTTGTCAGTGGACTGAGGCATTCAGGGCACGTTTTGCCACTAGATCTTCAACTCGCCAAATGCCAGGATCCAAAGGTCTACAGGGAGTGGGCACAGTGCTATAATTGCATAGCCATTGTGACTCTCCCACAGCCTGGACTAGGTCGCATACTGGAAGATACATTTGACAGGCCCTGGTCTCTGCAAGCTGAGCTGAGATAACCTGCATGACATTAAATTTCGATCACCTCCATGCATGACTGTGCATCGTGTGCTCATCAGCAATTTGGCGTGTGGTTTTTGTGTGTAGCTGAAGGGCAGAGTGAGTCATTATATGCTTTCCACACAGCATTTTTGCAAGGCTAAATGCTGTTTTGAAGATCTGTTGCAACATACACATTGCTCACATCTTTCTCGAATGACTCCTACCAGGGGCATACACAGCCCATGCTGTCATGCACTACATGTCGTCTCACATTTAGAATGAAGAATAATATATCAGTGGATTGCAGTAAAGTCTCCTTAGCCAGTCATGTTTATTCAACACAAGGAGGATCCAGGATCCCAACCTAGCTCACACTGCACAATGTGACTCTACTTAACATATGGTACTGCCCACTATTACCTGCGCCTCATGCAGCCCATTGATGCCACAGAGAGCACAACAACAAGCACACAAGAAGCCTAACTGGCACACAGGGGCACATTGTAGCCTGTAATGACTGAAAGGATGGTGTCAAACAGTATAAATTGTGCCTATGGGATTCTTACCTGCTCCTCTGTCAATCCATGGAGCTGTCCATTCAGGGGTAAGATCTCCCCAAGAAATCTCTCCAGTTCCTCTGGAGAGAAGGCAGGGGCACTATTGCCTGCTGGACGTGGCATGATTGCTCCCAGATGCGGCACACAGCAGCTCAAGTCACGGAGGTGTTGCTGGCAGCAGTGTCAGGAGCCAAATGAGTGAATATGCACAACATGGCAGTCAGGTCTGCCTCATATGCGGTCGTCACAGCTGGTCAACACAGCTAGTGGCCCGCAACCGCCACTGACAACAACGTTAACCTATGGCTGTGTCCGCCATGGTTGCAATTGCCTACCGCCATGACAACTTGCGCAGGCAGTCGTGGGTGGTTCCTGATGTCCAGTGAAGTGGGCTAAAAATCCACCATTTTGGAGTCCAGGAATGCTGTATTGGACTTTATAAGCTGCGTCACACCTAAAAAATATGTCATGTTGCCTCACAAACATCCTTGTTCTGTATTTTCAAGTAGGTCCTTCTACTCAACCAACATTGTAGCATGTTGCAGAGAAAAGATTGCATTTAACAGTAGTGCATAGTCCACCACTGCTTCGGTCATGTTTGATCCAAATCCGTGTTGTGGACACACGTGTGGGAGACCATGTTGGTCACATGTGACCCTTGTGTAGTTGCCAGCTGGGATGAGTATTGGTTGCCATGTCCATACAGTCAGAAATGCTATGTCACATGATATCTTGGCATGCATAATATATGTTGCTGTGGATACACTAACTAATTTTACAAATCATGTCTTGTTGTCTTGTCACACATAGGTGCCCAGTGAGACCTATGAGAGGGAGGAGGCAACCACCTCCTGTCTACTATCCACTGCCAGATCTGCAGACCATGGAACAAGGGATCATCATAATGTACTATCACCTGGATAGGCAAACAATTGTGGACTTATGTCATCATTTGGAGCCAGATCTGATGCCAGCTATTAGGTATCCAACCAGCATAGCACCCATTGTACGAGTCATATCAGTGTTGTACTTCCTAGCCATAGGGTCCTTCCAACATACAGTGGTCCTATCTGCTGGTATGTCCCAGACTATGTTTAGTCTGGTGTTGAGAGATGTCCTCTCAGCACTGTTGAATTACTTTGACACCTATATCCGGTTTCCCTGACGAGAGGATTTAGCCAATGTGAAGGTTGCCTTTTATGGTTTTGCCCATCGCCCATATGTGGTGGGTGCCATTGATGGCACACATGTTACCTTGGTGCCACTTCATGCCAATGAACAAGTCTATCGGAACAGAAAGCACTTCCATTCCATCAACATGCAAGTTGTCTGTCAGGTGGATCACCACATTTTAGATATCTATGCCCGTAATCCGGGTTCAGTCCATGATTCCTTCATAATGCAGAACAGCACCATACCCCAGCTGATGTCACAACTGCAACCACAGAGGGCCTGGCTGGTTGGTAAGTGATGCCTCTACTGATTGTGTGTGTGCAATTTCAGGTGCTACATTCATGAACTGTGGGACTCTGTTTCAAATATGTCCTATTCCTTAACTGGAGACCCTGCATATCCAAACTGTCCTTGGTTGTTGACACCACTAAGGAATCCAACTATGCCACGGGAAGTCTGCTTCAATGAGGCCCATGGAAGAACAAGGTGGG
This sequence comes from Pleurodeles waltl, assembly GCF_031143425.1. NCBI lineage: Eukaryota > Metazoa > Chordata > Amphibia > Caudata > Salamandridae > Pleurodeles > Pleurodeles waltl. The sequence continues at coordinate 437,533,458 of NC_090436.1, read as the reverse complement.
TAGTGGAGCAGGCCTTTGGATTCCTGAAGGACAGATTTGGGTCTCTTGATCGGACTGGTAGAGTCCTCCTCTACTCACCCGGGAAAGTGTGTCAGATCACTGTGGCATGCTGCATGCTCCACAACCTCGCCCTGTGGAGGAACATCCCAGGCATCCCAGATGATGGGAGCCTAAAGTGCCACCGGGTGAGACTCCTGAAATGCCAAGTGAGGATAAATTTGGTGAAGAGGAAGGAGAAGACTTGCAGGAAGATCTCAAAAGCTACTTTTCATGAGTGTAAGTATGTCATATGATGTTATGACTGTGAGTGTACAATGAACTGTAGTTGTGAGGATGTGTGGCGTTCACTGTCCTAGAAAGATCTAGGGAGCTGACACTCTGCAATAAGCAGCCAAAGGTTGCTTGATAAAATTGCTTTTGACACATCCCCACCTTGATGTTGCTTTGATTGTATTAGTTTCCCTGCAATGTAAGTGGTTTTCCAGATGCTTGCAATGTGATTTATGTAAAGGATATGTTTCCAAGCCAATACTCCTTGTTTTGTCTTTGTACAGGTACCTTTACCATGACATCCTCATGTGGGCATTTCAGAGTTGTGAAATTGGCAGGTATGTGATGCTGGTCTGACATACGAAGTGGACATGGATTGTTCCACGTAATGTAGGTCACAGAGTTTGGGTGAATGAGACCTGTGCCAAGTCAGCTTGCACAGTGTCTGGGTGGAAGTTCAGAAGTGCCCATTGGACTTGTTTTGTGTGGTTTGGTGGGCCAATTGTATCATGTATGTCATCATGTAGGCATGAAATATGTAATCATAGATTGTGACTTCACATTGGCTAAACACTTTTTGCATGACCGGTAGGTAGTTGTAGATGTGTTTCATCATTGCAGGCCACAGTGCCTGTGTCACAACACTGAGATATGTGTGTGTCATACTACCAGATACATGGTAACTGGATAATGATGGGCCTGTGATCAGGGACTTTTGTAATGCCATCTGTCTATGTGGTGGTGGATAACTTTGGTATGGTATGTCATAAGACTCAAGCTAGTGACATCATCCACTTCTATGTTTGCCTATTTTACAGATCAATGACTGGCAACTCAATTTCCTCCATGGTCTGAGTGGCTGTACCTTGGGATATGTACTATGACTCAGTATGAGTTACACATTCTTGTTTCAAAAAGTCCAGACACATGGACAGCTTTTGCGCTGTACACTGGAATAAAATTGTTGGTGTTACCAGACACCTGTGCTAATGTGTTGGTGTGTATTGGGTTTAATCCTGAGCAGGACACTGTGTACCTGTGACATATCCCTCCTTGCACAAGTAGCTTGTGTCCTCATCGTATGGTTCACATGGTCTTACATATCTACATAGAAATTAGTGGAAATCAAGAAAGCAGACAACAAGTTTGTAATGGGTGAATTTGTTACAAAGCTGTTGCTGCACATAAATTGTGAACAGACACAGAACATAAAAGTAAAGTGAGGGGGTCAGTCATGGTCCATTAAATCATTTGAGTATATACCACACCATTGGGAGTTCAAAGTCCAGAGTACTCCTCCCACTGGAATAGGTAGGTGGTTCTGGATCAGTCAACAGAGTGAATGTGTGGCCCACAAAAGAGGTCCTTTAGGAAGAGGTCACTTGCTGGTAGCGGTGGGTGTTTTGTCATCTGCACCTCCTGGATTCTTTGCTGGTCTTCCCCACTTGCGTGGGGGGATTTGCTACTACAAAGGCAGGGGTGTCTGGGTCTGGTTATTCCTCTGGCAGGGCCTCCCTTCCAGTGGCTGGTACCAATGTAGATGTGTCTGGTGTTGCTGCGCCAAAAGAAGGGGTGGAGTGTTGTTGTATAGCCCTGCTCAGTGTGGTGTTGATGTTCCTCAACACTTCTGTTAGTGAGGCCATGTTGGTATTGTGGGACTCCCATTGCTCCAACAAATCGATATGGATGTCCCTCTATAGGTGCGTGTTTTCCCGGAGTTCAGTCAGTGCTTGGCCCATCATGCCTTGGGACTCCTGATAAATCCCCAAGACGTGGCTGATGGTGTCCTGGCTGACGGCAGCCCGAGTGGCCTCACTTTACTGGCCCACAGCATCCCTCCCACGCACACCACCCGCATGGACCTGTGCCCTTGCCACTGGGTGCCCTCTCCAACTTGTTCCTGGACCCTCATTGTCAGAAGTGTTGCGTTGCAACTCAGGATCCAGGACTGGGGGTCATGAGATGGTAGACACTGTGCTAGGTACACAGGTTAGGGATGAATGGCTGTCTGTGATGTTGAGGCAACGGGGCTGGAAGGTGTTGATGTTGGCACAGTGAATCTCACTGTTGCCGTCTGACCAGGTTGCCGAGATGGGCCAGAAATATCCTCCACGTCCAGCGGTCCAGGATTGCTGTCTTTACTGAGGGCTTCATCCAGGGGGGTGGTGCAGTTCCCTCTGTGGCCTCTGTGTGCCCAGTGGCAGATTGACTTCTTGATGTGAAACGTACAATGTTACTGGTTGTATTGTGACATCTACCACCAACAGTTTAGTGTTATAGCCACCACTGTAGGCAAAAGAGTGGCTATGCAGGATACGGCTTTGGCCATTTTGTGGCCTAGTTGATTGTGATGCAGGCAGGGGTTTATTGTATATGTGACTGGAGTGATCATGTGGTCAATGCAGTGTGAATGTGTCTGCTACCAATACCATTCTGGATATGCATCTTGAGGCTTGGGGATCATTTTATGCACACTGGGTAAGCTATCCTTCCTGTCCTCAATAGTTTCATCATGGGTTAGCATGTTAAGATGGAGTTAGGTAGCCTGCGAAATCTCAGAGTTGAGCATGAACTGTAACTCGGTTACTCCCAGGTGAGTAAACTCCAATTGAGAGTTAGCAAGACAGTGTATTTGTACAAGTGACCACTAGTCTTGTGTTAGGAGTTTGAGGAACAGTGTCTCCTGGGAGTTGCAGTCTGGTCACACCCTGTACTACACATACTATACAAATGTTCTCCCCCAGGTGAGTGTACTTCATTAGGGAGTTGCCAAACAGATTTATGTGGGCAAGTGACCACTGGTCTGGTGTTTGAAGTAACAGATACAGGGTGTGTTGAGAGTTGCAGTCAGGTCACTCCCTCTACTTCCCAAAACTTGCCCAATGTTATCCTCCCAGGTGAGTAAATTTCATTTGAGATTTAACAAACAGGGGTATTTTGGCAAGTGATGACTGGGCTTGTGTTTGGAGTTATAGAAACAGTGGCTCCTGGCCTTCGCAGTCATGTCACTCCCTCTACTTCCCACACTTGACAAATGTTTTCCTCCCAGGTGGGTACACTTCATTTGTGAGTTATAAACAAGGGTATTTGGACTGGACTGGTAGTTGGAGTGACAGTAACAGCGCCCACTGGGAGTTGCAGTCTGGTCACTCCCTGTATTACACCCACTATACAAATGTTCTCCCCCCATGGGAGTAAACTTAATTTTTAAGTTGAGACAACAGTGTATTTGGCATGAGGTATACTGGTCTGGTGTTTGGAGTCACAGAGACAGAGCCTATTGTGAGCTATAGCCATATTACTTGCTGTACTTCACACACTGGACAGATGTTATGCTCCCCGGTGAGTAACCTTCATTTTCGAGTTTTCAAATAGGTGTATTTGGCCTGACTACACTGGTCTGGAGGTTGGAGTCACAGACACAGGGCCTATTGTGGGTTGTATTCAACATATTCCCTGCACTTCACACACTGGACAAATGGTATCCCCCCCAGGTGAGTAAACCTTATTTTGGAGTTATTAAATAGGTTTATTTGGCCTGAGGTGCACTGGTCTGGTGGTTGGAGTCACAGACACAGGGCCTATTGTGAGGTATATGCAGCTCAGTACCTCAACTACACATCTTCTACCGATGGTATCATGCCAGGTGACTAAACTTCATTTGTAAGTTGAGACAGAGGTGTATTTGGCCTGAGGTACACAAGTTTGGTGGTTGGAGTTACAGAAACAGGGTCTATTGTAAGCTGTAGTCAACTCACTCCCTGTGCTACACACATTATACAAAGATTCTCCCCCCAGGTGAGTATACTTCATTTGGGTGTTGCCAAACAGAGGTATATGGGCACGTGATCACTGGTGTGGTGTTTGGAGTAGCAGATACAGGTCCTGCTGGGAGTTTCAGTCAGGTCAGTCCCTCTACTTCCCAACACTTAACAAATGTTATCCTTCCAGATGAGTGAAGAGCAATGGAGAGATTACAGGTGTAGGAAGGTAGCCTCTTTCTAGCCTTGTTACCCCCAATTTTGGCATGTTTGTGAGCATATGTCAGGGTGTTTTTACTGTCTCACTGGGATCCTGCTAGCCAGGGCCCAGTGCTCATAGTGAAAACCCTATGTTGTCAGTGTGTTTGATATGTGTCACTGGGATCCTGCTAGCCAGGACCCCAGTGCTCATACGTTTGTGGCCTATATGTGTTCCCTGTGTGGTGCCTAACTGTATCACTGAGGCTCTGCTAACCAGAACCTCAGTGTTTATGCTCTCTCTGCTTTTAAAATTGTCACTGCAGGCTAGTGACTAATTTTACCAATTCTTATTGGCACACTGGAACACTCTTATAATTCCCTGGTATATGGTACCTAGGTACCCAGGGTATTGGGGTACCAGGAGATCCCTATGGGCTGCAGCATTTCTTTTGCCACCCATAGGGAGCTCAGACAATTCTTACACAGGACTGCCACTGCAGCCTGAGTGAAATAACGTCCACGTTATTTCACAGCCATTTTACACTGCACTGAAGTGACCTATAAGTCAACTATATGTCTAATCCTTACCTGGTGAGGTGCAAAGTTACTTAGTGTGGGGGCACCCTGGCACTAGCTAAAGTGCCCCCACATTGTTCAGGGCAATTTCCCCGGACTTTGTGAGTGCGGGGACACCATTACAAGCGTAAACTACATATAGGTCGATACCCATATGTAGCGTCAAAACGGTAACTCTGAAAATGGCCATGTAACATGTCTAGGATCATGGAATTGTCACCCCAATACCATTCTGGTATTGGGGGGATAATTCCATGCATCCCCGGAGCTCGAGCATAGAGCTCAGGTACTGCCAAACTAATGTTCCGGGGTTCTCTCTGCAGATACCGCTTCTGCCAACCCTCAGACAGGTTTCTGCCCCTTGGAGCCTGGGCAGCCCAGTCCCAGGAAGGCAGAACAAAGAATTTCCTCTGAGAGAGGGTGTTACACCCTCTCCCTTTGGAAATAGGTGTGAAGGGCTGGGGAGGAATAGCCTCCCCCAGCCTCTGGAAATGCTTTGAAGGGCACAGATGGTGCCCTCCTTGCATAAGCCAGTCTACACCGGTTCAGGGATCCCCCCAGCCCTGCTCTGGCGCGAAACTCGACAAAGGCAAGGGGAGTGACCACTCCCCTGACCTGCACCTCCCCAGGGGAGGTGCCCAGGGCTCCTCCAGTGTGTCCCAGACCTCTGCCATCTTGGATGCAGAGGTGTGAGGGCACAATGGGCAGCTCTGAGTGGCCAGTGCCAGCAGGTGACGTCAGAGACCCCTCCTGATAGGTGCTTACCTCTCTCTGTAGCCAATCCTCCTCTGAAGGCAATTTAGGGTCTCTCCTGTGGGTTTCTCTTCATATAACGAATGCAAGAGCTCACCAGAGTTCCTATGCTCTTCCCTCTTCAACTTCTGCCAAGGATCAAACACTGACTGCTTCAGGACGCCTGCAAAACCGCAACACAGTACCAAGAAGACTACCAGCAACACTGTAGTGCCTAATCCTACCGACTTTCTCGACTGTTTCCTGGTGGTGCATGCTCTGAGGGCTGTCTGCCTTCACCCTGCACTGGAAGCCAAGAAGAAATCTCCTGTGGGTTGACAGAATCTTCCCCCTGCTAACGAAGGCACCAAACTTCTGCATCACCAGTCCTCTGGGTCCCCTCTCATCTCGACAAGCGTGGTCCCTGGAACACAGGAGCTGGATCCAAGTGACCCCCACAGTCCAGTGGTCCTTCTGCCCAAAGTTGGTGGAGGTAAGTACTTGCCTCTCCAAGCCAGACAGTAATCCTGTGCACCCCATGATCTTCAGCTGCTAGGGTTTCTGTGCACTTTTGCAAGGATTCCTTCGTGCACAGCACAGCCCAGGTCCCCAGCACTCTGCCCTGCATTGCTCAACTCGCTGAGGTGACCACCGGCTTCGTGGGATCTTCTTTGGTTATGCTGAGACAACTGTCGTGTTCAGCTTTCTTGTGCACCTGTTCAGGTGCTTCTGCGGGTGCTGCCTGCTTCTGCGTGGGCTCTCTCTGTTGCTGAGCGCCCCCTCTGTCTCCTCATCCAAGGGGCGACCTCCTGGTCCTTCCTGGGCCCGGGCAGCACCCTTAATCTTCAACTGCAACCCTTGCAGCTAGCAAGGCTTGTTTGCAGTCTTTCTGTGTGGAAACAACTCTGCATCCTCTAGCACACAGTGGGACATCTTCTGACCAAAGGAAAAGTTCCTGGCACCTTCCTTTGTTGCAGAATCGTCGGCTTCTTCCACCCGGAGGCAGCCCTTTTGCACCTTCATCCGGGGTTTAGTGGGCTCCTGCCCCCCTCGGACACTTGTGTGACTCTTGGACTTGATACCCTTCCTTTGCAGGTCCTCAGGTCCAGGAATCTGTCTTCATTGCTTTGCAGTCAGTTGTTGTCCTTGCAGAATCCCCTATCTCGACTTTACTGTCTTTCTGGGGTAGTAGGGTAACTTTACTCCTTCTTTTCAGGGTCTTGGGGTGGGGTATCTTGGACACCCTTAGTGTTTTCTTACACTCCCAGCGACCCTCTACACACTACACTAGGCCTGGGGTCCATTCGTGGTACGCATTCCACTTTTGGAGTATATGGTTTGTGTTGCCCCTAGGCCTATTATCTCCTACTGTATTCTATTGTGTACTACAGTGTTTGCACTACTTTTCTAAGTGTTTTACTTCCCTGATTTTGGTCTGTGTGAATATTTTGTGTATTTTACCTACCTCCTAAGGGAGTATGGGCCAGATGTATCAAAGGGTTTTCCCCATACTATGTCTATGAGAAAATGTGTTCGTACATATGGCCCCTAATCATCTGAGATACTTTTAGCATATTGTCACTAAAATAAAGTAACTTTATTTTTAGTAACTCTGAGTATTGTGTTTCTTATGATATAGTGCAAAGTGATATAAATGGTATAGTAGGAGCTTTGCATGTCTCCTAGTTCAGCCTTAGCTGCTCTGCTATAGCTACCTCTATCAGCCTAAGCTGCTAGAACACTACTAATTTACTAATAAGGGATAACTGGACCTGGCACAAGGTGTAAGTACCACTAGGTACCCACTATAAGCCAGGCTAGCCTCCTACAACAGACAGATGTATTGGGGTCTGTGAAGCCTGTGCTGTTGTTTGAAGTCACAGACTCAAGACCTGGTGGTAGTTGCAGACATGTCACTTTCTGTACTACAGAGTCCACTTCAAATGATATTTGTAAAACAGATGTATTATAGCATGTGACTGCTGTGTTAGTGTTTGTAGTTACAGGAACAGTGCCTCCTGGAAGTTGTAGTCATACCAGTCCCTGTACTTCACACACTATACATATGCCATCTCTCCAGGCGAGTACACTTCAATTGGGAGTTCCCAAATGGAGGTCTTTGAACAGGTGAGAAATGGGCTGGTGAGCAGAGTAACAGTAAACGAGGCACACGTTGAACTATTATCAAGCATGATATAGCATTTTGGTGACATATTTTGTGACTTCCCAGACTCCACTCCCGCAGGTATTCCTTTCAAGCCCTCAGGATGCAGGATGGCAAGAACCTTCTCCTCCCAAGGAAAGAGTTGTAATGGGGCACTGGGAGGGCCATTGCCAGTCTTTTTGGCCTGCAACTGGTGTCTGGAGACCAGAGAACGCACCTTGCCCCTGAGGTCCTTGCCCATCTTTGTGATGTCCTCCTTTGTGTGCAGGGTGGTGCCTACAGCATTCACTCTGTTGACTACCCTGTCCCACATTTCCATTTTCTAACTGAGAGAAGTATGCTGGTCTTGTGCTCCAAACAATTGTTGCTCTACTCTTACGATTTCATCCACCATGACTCTTAACTCATCTTCTGAGAAACAGGGATTTTTGGACTGTGACATGGTGGAACAAAAATAATGGGTGACAGTGACTTACAAAACAGGGGAAGAGCAAAAGAGTGTGAATGGACAAAAGTGTGTACAGGGTGTTCAACGGAATGGTGAAAAAAGGGGTGCCTAATATGGACTCTGTGGGAAATAAACTTCCGACTTGTGTGGATTGTGAGGAAAATGGAAAGGATTGTGGTCTGTGAAGTGGTGTGTTTTATAGAGTCCCTTGCAAGTGTGTCTAGTGTGACAATGTGTGTCAGCTGTGTTTTTTCTAATTCATCCAATGTGCAGTTGTGTATTTATTTGCAGACCGCAAACTGCCATGGTTCGGACCACCATGGGGGACCGCAACTGAGGCTGTGTGCCTGTAAAAAGCGTAGGGGTTGGTCGCTGTGCTGTCCGAGCTGGAGGTCGGACTGCCTTTTTCCAGGCCTCCGCGCTGCTGGAGGTCTGCCTTTTTTGGTAGGTAGTCAGTGGACCTGCCTGTATAATTCATAACAGGGCCGTCTTTTTGGGACCACCAACATGGCAATCTGGCAATCTGACCGCCAAACTCGTAATGATGTCCTCAGTATTCTGTCACAATCAACACATTCCATGTTTTCTGGGTATTCGTTTACAGATTCGTATGCAAATTTGATTGTTTCCCACACCTGGGAAGACATTTTATTGCTATTCTTATTCCGCAAGTAAGTATGTAAGTATGTATTCAAAGAATGTGTGTTAAGTACGTATACATGGATCACCGTAATGGCATTGTCAAGAAGTGCACCTCTTAGTAGCACTTGTCTGCCCACCTTGTCAGATATGACTTTACTACACTTAAAATCCATAGATTTGAGTATCAGGATAACTAGTCCTTGAGAATAGAAGCTGTACAAAGCAAAAAATCTATTGGCAGATTGTAAGGGTCCTTGGGCCAGATGTATCATCACGGCCCTTTGCGTTTCGGAAATAGCGATTTTTAGAAATCGCTATTTCCGACTCGCAAAGTGCCATGTATCACATTTGCGATTCAGTAATAGCGATTTCTTTAAAATCGCAAATGCTATTACCGAATCGCAAATTGCGATACCGGCCCCATTCGCTGCTATGGGCCTGTTGGCCCATATCTGGAAATTTTTTGCATTTCCAAAATTGCGATTTCTGAACCAGAAATCGCAATTTTGGAAATGCAAAACCCCAGGGTGCTGGGGGGCTAAGGCCCCCTCTGCTGCACCCCAAAAAAAATGTGGGGGACATGTAAGGTGCACACATGCCAAAAGGGCATGTGTGCGTTACATGTACAATTTAAAAATGCATTTTAAATGCATTTTTAAATTTTGCACATGGTTACCACCAAGTTCAACTTGGTGGTAATTAGCGATTCCTAAATGCCAAAATCGCATTTAGGAATTGCTTCATCCATGTGCTAAGAAATCGCAAATAAGGAATCCTTATTTGCAATTTCTAATTTAGAGACTCTCTAAACAGGGTCGCACTTTTAAGGAATCGCTATTTTAGCGATTCCTTAAAATTGCATTCAGAATGTATTTCATACATTCTGGCATTCTGAACTGGCATTTTGCATTCGCAAACGGGCATTCGCACCGTTTGTGAATGCAAAATGCTTTCATACATCTGGCCCATTAAGTGATAAGTTAATTTCCTGGAGGAAGGCTATGTCTATCTTGCGTCGGTTTAGGTACAACAAGATGTTTCTCATTTTTGGAACTGTTTAACCCCACTGCATTCCAGGACAATAGTGTAATAGGGTTGCTAGTGTGTGTGGTGTGCATTGTTGTGAAGGCTATCTTGTGCTCTGTCTTTGTCAACATGTTCTTTCATAGTCTGTCCATCCAATGTGCATCCATGTCATACTCAGTGCTTAATTTGTAAATACAAAATGTGCTGGTGCCCAAAGCTCTCCTCTGAAACAAGTGGCTGCTGCAATTAAATGCGCGAGAACAGAGCACTGAGGCGGCATAATCCTGAAGCCATCTCGGGCTTATTTAATCCATTTACAGCAACTCCCTGCCCCTCCAGCTCACTCTTGCAGTTTTATGCTTCTCCCCTTTGTGGCGCTTTTTCATTTTTCTCTTCCTCTGTCATGCCCATATGTGTCTTTTGCTCGCAGTAAATGCTTGTCTCAGAAAATAAGTGCTGGCCCTCAAAAATAAGTGCCAGTGCCCCACACCGGAAACCATTGGCTCACATTAAGCACTGGTGATACTGTCACATTCAACCAACTCCACTGTACCTCCCACCCTCCACATGGATTCAGTAACCAACCACTGACCCCAACAATAAACAAAAATACAAACACTACGCAAAAAGATTCCATCAAATATGTTACATGCCATGGAGGGAAGTGTGGAGCTGCTTTAACTGCACAGCCCATTCTATAGCTATATGTATAACCCACATGACTCCAGTCTGGCAGTGTTTTGTAGGCCTCATCAGATATTTTAGGAGGGCAACAGCCTCTGAGGTTCCAGATAATGTCTCATTATACCATTCTTTGAGATAATCAGCTTGTCTAATCATTGTCACTGAGTCCAGCCTTATCTTGCCTGTAGTCAGCTTGCTGCATCCTGTCTGGGTAGGGCGGCTTTTTGCTGCTGCTCTTTCCAATCTGTCTCTTAAAGAATTATGTGGCTTCCTCAGGTGTTCCAAATAACTGTGTCCTATCCTCCCACCTTACTCTCAAATGGGCAGTGTATCACATTGCATATGGGATATTGTTATTGAACAATTTCCTTTGACTCTTATTGTAAGCTCATCTTACTTCTTGTACTGTGGAGGGGAAGTCAGGTTTAATGGATAAATTGGTTCCCTGATATTGTATATCTCCCTTCAATCCAGCAATACACAGAGCCTCAGCATCATTAGAGAAATTGAAAAGACATGCAATAATATAAATTGAAAAGACATGCAATAATCTGTCTCGGAGGAGCCCCTGAGGGTGGCTTAACTGGCAGCAATGGGCGGGGCGACATGTTTCTTCACCTCACCACTTTTTTGGGACTTCAGGCCGTACAGTCTCTATACTAGTGGAGCTGGAACAGGGATAGAAATGTGAGGTTGCAGGTCATTGGGTCCTCAGGTTAGAGGGAGCAGACTTTAGGTGCAGTGTGTCTCCACTTATAACAGGTTGTGAGGTGAGGAAGGACTAAAAGCTTCTTGAGGTAAACTGAACTGGTGAGTTTTGGGGCCAGGCTACGCTCCAACTCTTCCTTCTAACTTCAACAATCTATCACCCTCAAAGCAGCATCGGTACTGGTTTTGCTGGTGGAGTGTCACAGCATGCATTGTTTCCTCTGGGAGATGAGCTGGTCAGTTTTCTCACCAGGGGAGAGCTCATGAATGTAGTTCTGAGTGATGCACAGTTGCCTGTCTTAGGTCTAAACGTGCCCAAACACGGTGTCGCTATTCTGGGTCCCACTCGTAATAACTTGGATAAAGATGGAGGGGACATCTCCCGGATGTCATCAGTTGGCCTGTGCAGCACTATCAAATGAGGGTAGTGCCTCCATGCTCAGGGCCACTGCAAGGAAGTCCATCCATTTAAGTCCTCAACACCTATGTATCATATTGTATTGAATCATTTGTTTATCACACTACCCCTGTGCTGGGGGCACTGAAGGGCTTACCCACATTGGTAGTAAGCTACACTGTGTAGGGTGAGTGATAGGAAAGATGTTGTTTTTGTTTTGAGCCTTTATGAGTAGTGTTTTCGTGTCATGTGTGATCACCTTCGAGGTGTGGTTGCTGTGTTATGGGTTGCAGTGCCTGGCAGTGTGATGTTTGAGGGTATGTGAGAGATAGTTGTGAAAATTATAATAAGGACTTACCAGGTTAACCACAGAAGCAGCAGGATGCTGTTTGGCCATACACCATGAGAGGGCTAACCAGAGAAGGCCCAATAATCCAACAGAATGTGTTGATTGAGTCCAGTGGATATTGCAGTTTAGGTCTACCTAGGCAGAGCAGAGCCTTTCCATGCTTTGCTCATCGAAGGAACTCTGGTCTTGGGCCATACAAGGGAATTTCAGAGAAAGGTTAGACTACTGCTTACTATTTTAAGGCTGTTTGCTATGTCCTGGCTTAGCCTCACTGATTCTACTGACCTTTCGCATTATGAAGATGGGGCCCGCAGTCTACTGTTATCACATCAGAATATAAAATATTTGCTGAGGACTACCACCCATGAAAAATCAAACTACCCCCTACCACATTAATCTAAGGCTTGTCACAATGTCTCAGGCTAGCCTTGTTGAATCCTGGGTGCTTGGGCCCATCATGCTGACTCTTCTCATTGCAAAGAAATTACCCACAATCTCCCTGTATTGAAATTGGAAGATGAAAGTATGCTGAGCACTGTCAGCCGGGGAAAATCATACTATCCCTGACCAATTTATGGCTGGCACAATGTCTCTGGCTAGCCTTGCTCATTTGTGGCCACTGGGCCCTATCCTGGTAATCCTTCCTAATCCTTCTGCAATCAGCGTTTATCAGCATTAGAAGATGAAAGCAGCTGAGCTATGCCAGCTAGGAAAAATAAAACTACCACTTACCACATTAAAGTAGCAATGTCTGGACTAGCCTTGCTGAATCCAAGGCAACTGATTCTGTCCTGCTGCCCCTTAACATAGCAAAGATATGACCTGCAGACAGCCTTAACTGGTATTCGAAGATGAACATATTCTGAGCCCTGCCAGCTTGGAAAAGTCAGCCTACCAATACCACTTCAGGACCGATTGTAATGTCTTAGGCTAGCCTTACCTGTCCCTGGGTGATGACCCCATCCCACTGACTCTTTCAAATGTTAGGCTTTATTGATGTTAGATGATGGAAGTATGCTGAGCCCTGCCAGTCATGGAAAATCAAACTTCCCTGTACCACATCAGGACTGATCAAAAAGTCTCGGGCTAGGCTTCTGAATCCCAGACAATTGTTCTCATCTTTCTAATGCATTAAATTGCGAAGATGTGACATGCAATCTACCTTTATCGTCCTTAGCGGATAAAAATATGCCAAGCTCTATCAGCCAGGAAAATCAATCTACACCCTGCCTCTTAAGGCTGGTTGCAGTGTCTCAAGCTAGTCTAACTGATTATTTGGCATTTATATTTTTCTGTTGTGCTGGCCCATAACATTGCAGAGATATCATCCACATACTTCCATTATCACATTTGAAGTTGAAATACATAGAGCCCTGCCCACTGACGACTTACACACTCTTAACTTTGACCAGAGGTATGCTGTGGCAGGCACAATCAGATGGACCAGTCAGGACTTAGCCGCTTAAGTCTGCCAAATAGGAGACGAGCCTTTACTCCCTTGTGGTATTATATTGTATTGTAGCATCTGTATAGAGCTTGCTACTCCTATGGGGGCTGCTGAAGCACTTACCTACACAGATAGCAAGTTACACCATGTAGAGTGTGTGGTTAAGAGGGCGTTATTTTATTTTGAGCCTATATTTGAAGTGTTTTCGTGCTGTGTGTGATAATCAGTGAAGTGCAGATGTTGTGATCTGGGCCTCAGTGACTGGCGGTGGCTACAATGTTGTAGGCCCTAGACACACTTTAGAACAAAGAACACAGACACTAATTTAAGGCCTAACTACGAGCAAAGGTAGAAGCTTTTTAAACACTTTTTATTATTTTTATGTCAGTTTAAGTGGTCCAAAGACTTGACATTGCTTGGTTATACATGAATTTCCAGGAGCATATGTAGCAGTTACAGTACATAATAAATAACAATACCACAAGATATGTTAATTATTGAGTGTGATAAATAACACCTATTAGGAGTTGTTGAGGAATAACATGCACATTTTGGTGTTTAACTCACCAGAAGCTGCACAATACGTTAAATGCAGTATGGTTGTCCCTTGTTAAATTTCAGCAAATGTGGCCTTAAGAAAGGTAGAGTTATTTAACACAATCAATAAGTATGCATTAAGTACATTCAATCTCACAACTAAATACTTCTATATCTTGTCAATGCATTATGCGACCCACTTGTAACCAGGCCCTAATTGCTGGTGGAAAACTGAAGTGAGGGCCACCCTACAACTGATGGGTGTACGCACAGTGTGGAATCATGGAAAGCAGGCCTTTACTCTTAGCTAGTGACCTCTTTCCAGTGAACCGACCGACCAGTACAGCCTGAACATTAAATAGTCTGTGCTTTATAATTAAGATTTCTGACAAAAATGATAATGTTGCGATAATGGTTAATGGCCTCTGTTTGTCATGTCTATTTGACCCATTATGTCTGTAGGCAATCCCACATTTTGTTTTTGGAGTGGGCTCAGTCCATAGTGTTTGTTTTACCACGTTTCTCCGAGGGGGTAGCCTCTAATTTTTGGGATTAGGCCCAACTCGCTACCTGGCGTGTACCTGTGCCCTGCCATCCGTCCTGGTGGGTGTCGGCTGTGAGTGCCTTGTTCCGCTTACTCCCCTTAGCTGGCCTCCTTTCACCCTGCCGAAAGGCATCTCCAGTTGTGTGGCCTTCCATTTGCACACCACCTTACTAGGTGTGCTTACCGTCCATTTTGGTAAAACCTCCTTTAATTTCCGCTTGCCCTTTCTGTCTGTCCGGCATCGCGACTAGATGCTTTGCTGTTGGGGTGGGAGGGTGGTTTTCTTCGTTCCTTTTTGCACGCTGTCCTGGGTCATCTGCATGTTCCTCCCTTGGTTCCTCGTTGGGGGGTTTGAATGATTCAAATGATGGTGGTGTTTTTGCATAATCTTGTTATTTCCATCAAACTTTGATCTCATTCAAGAGGATCTTTCTCCCCACAAGGCCAAGTCGTTACCCCCCAGGTGTATGATTATCACACCCGGATGTCTCTGAGCTGTCTCTAACAAACTTCGCACTGTCTGTGAGAGTTGTGCCCACTTCATGCCGGGGAAACCCCATCATCTGATTTTACTTGTCGTTAGCTCTCTGCTCATGTTATTGACGTTCTGTTTCCACCATGCTTGTAGTCTAGAAATGAAGGAGTGCCCAACCAAACATGCTGTCCTGGGTGGTGCATCTGTCAATATATTCAGAGACAATTTCCATCTATATCAAATGTGGTTGTATGTAACTTTTGTATGCTTTAGATCGCCACCTACCAATCGCTTTAATGGCGTTTTCTTCTAACCCAAACTCTGCTGCTGTTGTAGCTGCCCCTATGCGGAAGGAGTGGGAACCAAAAACTGCTGGTGCCATGCCTCCTTGCCTTAATGCTTTGCGCATGACTGCCGAGAACTGGAATCGGTTCAACCATTCCCCATTGCTGTGCACAAATAGAGGGCCCAGTGAGCTGGGGCGTGTATTCAGGTAATCTTTTAGACTGCAGACCAGGCAATACTTTATTTATTTTATGCAGTTGAGCTCAATCCAAGTGCCCCTGGCTTGCTGGTCTGTTTTTGACTTCCTCAGTAAAAAACGCACCCTGTCTGACTCTAGTCTGCAATCCTCAGCCTGGAGGCAACTGTCGCCGCCCATTCTCTTTGCTGCGGCTACTATCTCGCTTACACGAAAAGCCCCAAAGAAAGCTGTGGAAAAAGCTGCTCTGAATAGGCCCCACTCATACGGGTTGTCTGCTACTGTCTCCAGTGCGTCAATCAGTAGCGTCAGCTTATTAAAATCTATGGGGTGTCTGTTGTCCTGTCTAGGTCCCTCGAGCCGTTTCCAGCCCTTCATAGCTGTTCTAATGTAGTGTGAGGCAATGGGGTCTATGCCCGTCTGTATCTTTTGAGAAATGGGCCACTGCTGCCAGGTGGGCTTGAGCCCAAGACTTCGTTTTCCCCTGCCGGAAGGCCCATTTGATGAATTGTTCCACTGCCGGTCTGGTTGCCACCAGGTCCCTAAGTGACTTGTGTCCCCCTTCTTCCATCAGTGACCTAGCGTATTTGGAGTACCTCCTATGTGTCTTTGGCTTGAGTGCATTGTGAACTAATATTGACAAGTCCCCTCCGCCAGTTCCCACAGACCTTCCGGAAAAGGTGTCATTGTGCGGCTCGCCTCCGGGGCTAGCTTCCTGAATCTGTCCATCTGGAAACGAGAGAGAGCATCTGCCCGTGAGTTTGTTATGCCTTGCACGTGTTTAGCCCTGATGTCTGGGTTCCCCTTAAGTTGGATGCTGACCAATCGCCTCAAAAGCCTCAGTGTGTCAGGGCAGGATGCTGACCCCTTGTTTATGGCTAGCACCACACCTACGTTGTCTGACCATATCATTAGCTTCATGTTCTGCAGTTTGTCCTTCCGGACTGTCATGGCTACCACTATGGGAAACAGCTCCAAAAATGTAATGTTCCTGGTGATCCCCAGCCTGTCCACCTGTCTGACCATTTTCATGCGCACCACTCTTTTCCTAACAACGCCCCAAAGCCACAGCCGCCAGCGGCGTCTGTGAACAGTGCTATCTCTTTGGCTGGTATCCAGCCTTCTCTCCAAATGAGTAGACCGTTGAATAGGTCCAGAAAGGAGTCCCACATGGCCAAATCGCTTTTTACTCCTGCTCCCAGCCTGACATGGTGGTGTTTCTTGCACAGACCTGACGTCACTCTGCATAGCCGCTTCGCAAAACTCACCCCAATGGGATAACCCTGGTTACGAAATTCAGTTCTCCAACCATCCTTTGTAGCTCTCCCAGGGTTGCTTTCTGTTTCCCCTGCAATGACTTGATCTCTTCTCTTAGCTCTGCCACCTTGTCTTCCAGGATTCTTGAAGTTCCCGCAGTTGAATCTAATTCAATGTCCAAGAAAACTAGTGATGTTGCTGGGCCAACTGTTTTTTCTGACAGTAGGGGAACACCTATTACTTCGGCCAATTTTTTAAAAGACCTCAGTAGGCTGGCGCATTCGCCTGTGCCTGCTTTTCCCACAAATAGGAAATTGTCTAGGTAGTGCATTGTCCTCCCACCTGGATGTTTTTTATGCAATGCCCATTCCACAAATGTACTAAATTGTTTGAAATATGCACATGTTATATGCATCCCACGGGCATGGCTTTGTCGACGTATACTTCATTGTTGTGTTGAAAACCTAATAGGTAAAAACTGTCTGGGTGTACTGTTATTAGGTGGAAAGCTAACTCAATGTCAGCCTTTGCCAATAAAGCCCCTCTGCCTGCTGACTTGATCATATCAATGGCGTCTTCCATGGTGGCATAACCTACAGAGCATAATTCTGTAGGGATGTTGTCATTTACTGATGTACCTTCTGGGAATGATAAATGGTGTATGAGCCTGTATTTCCCAGCCTCTTTCTTGGGTACCACGCCCAGCTGTGAAATAATCAAATCTTTGGGAGGTGGTGAGGGCAGCGGACCTTCAATGCGACCTGACTTTAACTCCTTTTCAATTTTTTGCTGAACCCCTTCTGGGTGTTCCGTAGCTGATTTTAGGTTTTTGGCATTGCCCACCACTATGTGTCCTCTTACCGGAATTCTGAAACCTTTCTCAAATCCATTCACTGATAGTTCTGCTTCTTTTTTATTGTAATACTCATTGGCTAGCTTTCTCAGAAATTGTGTGTTAATTGGTGATCTGGCTAGTTTGTAATTTCTCCAGCTAACCGCCTGCACCTGTGGTGAAAAAACATTCTTAATGTTTCTTTTTCTTTTCTTTCTTTCTTGTCTGATTGGTATCTGCTTTTCCTGCACGTTGATGCTGGGTGCTTCCCCCTGCATGATGAGCAGCTGTGGCTGAACTTGCAGCTCTGTCCCCAAGTACAATCATCTGTTTCGAATTTCCAGCCGATTGCCTGCGTTCCCTTCCCCCCTTGACCCTTACCACTGTGCCAAGGTTTGTGTCTATGAAATGATTTGAGCTTCTTGTGCTTCCCTTTGAAGTGCGTATTCCGAAAGGGCTGGTTTCCCCCCTCCCAGCCCAGGATCTAACCTCTTTGGCCACCATCATCTTGTGTATGTAGCTAGACACGTCCTCCTCGTTCCATTCCATTTCCGGGTGGGCCTGCATTTTTAGCCTAAATCTTTCATCATACTCTAGCCTCATGTATTTTTGACTCCTATAACCAGAGGTCCGCTGTGCAGTGTGGGAATTTTTCTACTATTACGCAAGCCATGATCCTGAAAGCATCCAACCAATTCTCAAAATTCCTTTCTTTCCTGACTCTCTTTCTTTCCCGCCTGTCCTCATCCTTCTTATCACACACTGTTAGATTCAGCCCTTCTAACTAAATTTCTAGTAGTGAATATATGTCTATGAATTCTTTTCGCCATATTATTTCCTTCACTGTTAAAGGGATGGCGTTTCTCCTGACTCCCCACTTTCCCTGCGCTTTCTAGCCTTAGCCCTGCGCCGCTGCACTTTAATAACAATGGAGCGAAAGACTTAAAACATTCTTTGATTATTGTAATTATATGCTAACCCTCCATTAATTTACCTGGACTGGTGCTCTCAGGTGCTTCTTGGGCTGCCAGCATTGCGGTAGCCCAGTTTGGTTCCCTCGATCTTTTAGCCACCTTTTTCTGTGGCTTCCCTTCCATTCTTTGTCATTTGCTTGTCTTAGGTATGGGGCCACGTCAGGCCCTGTGTCGCTGGCGTCTTCCGTTGTGGGCAGGAGATTTTGATCTGTCAATTGTGTTATCTCCCCCTCGTTGCCTCTCCCCTCCATCTTTGCGCGTAGCCAGCCTTTACCGCGCTTCAGTGTTTTTGCCCTAATATGTGCCAGCATACTTTCCATGTCGTCTTTGTGATCAGCTGCCACTACTTCTTCCATGTTGGTGGGTAATGGTCTGGTCTATGGTCTACAAATTTTCTTTTTTTTGGGGGGGTGGTTTATAAAATTAGATTGTCCCTTTTAGCCTGCTTCTGAAGTGTCCTGTTGGGCAATTTAGGTGTGAAAAGAACTTCCTTTGAGAGTTTGAGTTGGTGCCCTGCCTCCTGTTTTGCTGCCTGGAGATGCTTTGGAAACTCTGTGCAGTAACGTCGCCTGGCGGTCCTCCGCTCAAAGGGCAGCAGTAGCTTGCTTGTATTTAATTCAACAATTGAAAATGTGCGGTGGAATGCTATTTAAACCATGGTCGCGTCGCCCTGTTTGGGGCGGTCCCACGCTCACACGCTGTTATGGCCTGGCGGCGAGGTCCTCTTCTAAACGCGGTCGTGTCACCCAGTTGGGCCGTCACACGTTCAGGCGTGAATGCTGAGTTGCCCGGCACTGCACTGCAGATTGTCCTCGATGGCGCTAGGTCTGCGCTGTCGTGTTGCCCGTTTGGGGCGGTCACACGCACTCACGGTGTGCTGACCTGGCGGTGTGGTACTCTTCTGAGCGCTGTCGCGTCACCCAGTTGGTATTGACCCCGAAATACCAGTGCGGCGAGGTCCTTTCTGACGCACGGTCGTGTCACCCAATTGGGTAGGCTCACACTCAGAGGCTAAAACCAAACACTGTGTTGTACCTGGCGGCGAGGCCCCCTCAGAAACATGGTCGCATTGCCGGGTTGGGCGGTCCCATGCTCTGGGCCGAGAGGAGGCGCTGAGTTCGGTCTGGCGGCGATGTCCGGGGAGGTAAGGTGTAGGAGGCTGGACTGGCTTGTAGTGAGTACCAAGGGGTACTTACACCTTGCACCAGGCCCAGGTATCCCTTATTAATGTATAGGGTGTCTAGCAGCTTAGGCTGATAGATAATGGTAGCTTAGCAGAGCAGCTTAGGCTGAACTAGGAGACGAGTGAAGCTCCTACAGTACCACTAGTGTCATATGCACAATATCATAAGAAAACACAATACACAGATATACTAAAAATAAAGGTACTTTATTTTTATGACAATATGCCAAAAGTATCTCAGTGAGTACCCTCAGTATGAGGATAGCAAATATACACAAGATATATGTACACAATACCAAAAATATGCAGTATAGTATTAGAAAACAGTGCAAACAATGTATAGTTACAATAGGATGCAATGGGGACACATAGGGAAAGGGGCAACACAAACCATATACTCCAAAAGTGGAATGTGAACCACGAATGGACCCCAAACCTATGTGACCTTGTAGAGGGTCGCTGGGACTGTAAGAAAACAGTGAGGGTTAAAAAAATAGCCCACCCCAAGACCCTGAAAAGTGAGTGCAAAGTGCACTAAAGTTCCCCAAAGAGCACAGAAGTCGTGATAGGGGAATTCTGCAGGAAAGACCAAAACCAGCAATGCAACAACGATGGATTTCCAGACGAAGGTACCTGTGGAACAAGGGGACCAAGTCCAAAAGTCACGACCAAGTGGAGAGTGGGCAGATGCCCAGGAAATGCCAGCTGTGGGTGCAAAGAAGCTGCTACTGGACAGTAGAAGCTGAGGATTCTGCAGGAACGACAAGGGCTAGAAACTTCCCCTTTGGAGGATGGATGCCCCACGCCGTGGAGAGTTGTGCAGAAGTGTTTTCCTGAAGAAAGACTGCAAACAAGCCTTGCTAGCTGCAAGTCGTGTGGTTAGGGTTTTTGGATGCTGCTGTGGCCCAGGAGGGACCAGGATGTCGCCAATTGCGTCAGGGGACAGAGGGGGCACCCAACAGGACGAGGAGCCCTCTCAGAAGCAGGCAGCACCAGCAGAAGTGCCAGAACAGGCACTACAAAGAGGAGTGAAATGGTGCTCACCCGAAGTTGCACAAAGGAGTCCCACGCCACCGGAGGACAACTCAGGAGGTCGTGCAATGCAGGTTAGAGTGCTGTGGACCCAGGCTTGGCTGTGCACAAAGGATTTCTGCCGGAAGTGCACAGAGGCCGGAGTAGCTGCAAAAGACGCGGTTCCCAGCAATGCAGTCTGGCGTGGGGAGGCAAGGACTTACCTCCACCAAACTTGGACTGAAGAGTCACTGGACTGTACGAGTCACTTGGACAGAGTTGCTGGATTCAAGGGACCTCGCTCGTTGTGCTGAGAGGAGACCCAGGGGACTGGTGATGCAGTTCTTTGGTGCCTGCGGTTGCAGGGGGAAGATTCCGTCGAACCACGGGAGATTTCTTCAGAGCTTCTAGTGCAGAGAGGAGGCAGACTACCCCCTCAGCATGCACCACCAGGAAAGCAGTCGAGAAGGCGGCAGGATCAGCGTTACAGAGTTGCAGTAGTCGTCTTCGCTACTTTGTTGCAGTTTTGCAGGCTTCCAGCGCGGTCAGCAGTCGATTCCTTGGCAGAAGGTGAAGAGAGAGATGCAAAGGAACTCTGATGAGCTCTTGCATTCGTTATCTAAGGAAATCCCCAAAGCAGAGTCCCTAAATAGCCAGAAAAGAGGGTTTGGCTACTTAGGAGAGAAGATAGGCTAGCAACACCTGAAGGAGCCTATCAGAAGGAGTCTCTGACGTCACCTGCTGGCCCTGGCCACTCAGAGCAGTCCAGTGTGCCAGCAGCACCTCTGTTTCCAAGATGGCAGAGGTCTGGAGCACACTGGAGGAGCTCTGGGCACCTCCCAAGGGACGTGCAGGTCAGGGGAGTGGTCACTCCCCTTTCCTTTGTCCAGTTTCGCGCCAGAGCAGGGCTGAGGGGTCTCTGAACTGGTGTAGACTGGCTTATGCAGAAATGGGCACCATCTGTGCCCATGAAAGCATTTCCAGAGGCTGAGGGAGGCTACTCCTCCCCTGCCTGAACACCTTTTTCCAAAGGGACAGGGTGTAACACCCTCTCACTGAGGAAGTCCTTTGTTCTGCCTTCCTGGGCCAAGCCTGGCTGGACCCCAGGAGGGCAGAAACCTGTCTGAGGGGTTGGCAGCAGCTGCAGTGAAACCCCTGAAAAGGCAGTTTGGCAGTACCCGGGTCTGTGTTACAGACCCGTGGGATCATGGGATTGTGCCAACAATCCCAGGATGGCATAGAGGGGGCAATTCCATGATCTTAGACATGTTACATGGCCATATTCGGAGTTACCATTGTGAAGCTACACATAGGTAGTGACCTATATGTAGTGCACGCATGTAATGGTGTCCCCGCACTCACAAAGTCCGGGGAATTGGCCCTGAACAATGTGGGGGCACCTTGGCTAGTGCCAGGGTGCCCACACACTAAGTAACTTAGCACCCAACCTTTACCAGGTAAAGGTTAGACATATAGGTGACTTATAAGTTACTTAAGTGCAGTGTCAAATGGCTGTGAAATAATGTGGACGTTATTTCACTCAGGCTGCAGTGGCAGGCCTGTGTAAGAATTGTCAGAGCTCCCTATGGGTGGCAAAAGAAATGCTGCAGCCCATAGGGATCTCCTGGAACCCCAATACCCTGGGTACCTCAGTACCATATACTAGGGAATTATAAGGGTGTTCCAGTATGCCAATGTAAATTGGTAAAATTGGTCACTAGCCTGTTAGTGACAATTTGAAAGAAATGAGAGAGCATAACCACTGAGGTTCTGATTAGCAGAGCCTCAGTGAGACAGTTAGTCATAACACAGGTAACACATACAGGGCACACTTATGAGCACTGGGGCCCTGGCTGGCAGGGTCCCAGTGACACATACACTAAAACAACATATATATAGTGAAATATGGGGGTAACATGCCAGGCAAGATGGTACTTTCCTACATAAGGGTTATTTTTCCATTCTGTAAGTTTGACGAGATTCGATGGAGTGTGTGGTCGCGTTGCCTCGCTGGGTGGTCCCTCGTACCGGACCGCATCTTGTTAGCACAGGTGGAGGGGGTCACGGGTCGCAGTCGCAGTCTGGTCATCTGGATCAGTGGTCCCACGAGCACTGCTGGAGAAAAAGGGGCAAAACTGCTCCAGGGGCCCCCTGCCCAAAGGTTCGATAACGCTCTCTCTGCGGATGCCCTGCGACAATTCTTCGTTCCTTTTTGCGTGCTGTCCTGTGTCATCTGCATGTCTCTCCCGAGGACGGTGCACTCCTTAAATGCCCCCCTTTACCCTTTACCTGTATCCCCTTGGTTCCTCATTGGGGGTTTGAATGATTCAAACCCTCCCCCATTGGCCTTACGGCTTTTCGTGCCTTCTCCCCCAACTTGTTGCTTGGGGGGGGGAGGAGGGCGCAACGACTTAGTGGGCGCGACCTGCCCAAGAAACCGGTTTGACCGGTCCCTTCCGAGTCCAAGGCGGCCGTTATGGCACCGGCCCATTATGCCCCCTTTGGGGGTGGGCTTTGCTCTACTGGGTCGGGAGTGAGTTTCATATTTTCCAACAATCACGCTCGCATATCTGTCAAAATACATTACAGACAAGCAGGGCAGTGAAAAGGGAGATGAATGTGGATTGGTATGGGTACCAAGTGAGAGAAAACACAACGATTCGCACAATAACTAACATATTTAAAGACTTTCAAAGCAGAGAGCGAGACGGTGTGCCTGCGTTTGTGTTGGTGTTAATTTAAAACTTGCTTGTGATATCTGATACGCAGCCTATCCGACTGAACCAGTGCTTAATTTGCAAATTAAGAGGTGCCGGTGCTCAAAGCCCTTCTCTTAAACACGAGGCTGCTGTAATTAAATCTACCAGCACTGAATACTGAGGCAGCGTAATCCTGAAGCCATCTCGGGCCTCTTCAATCCATTTACGGCCACCCCCGCCCCTTCAGCTCATCCTGCAACTTTCTATTTTCTCCCTTTATGACGCTTTTTAGTTTTTCCTTCCTCCGTCTTTCCCATACGTGTCTTTTGCTCGCAGCAAATGCTTGAGGCATAAGAATAAACCCCGGCACTCACAAATAAATGCCGGTGCTCAGCACCGGAAACAACAAGCACAAATTAAGCACCGGACTGAACGCTCCTGTGCCCAACCATTGTCCAGAAAATACATTTATCAGGGTGAGTAACAGCGCAAACACCTTTCAGAAGATGCGTCCGTCATGAGGCTGCTCGTGATACAATGGATTCGGCTCCTCCAGGGTCACGTGCTCTGCATTACTTTCGTTTCTATTGTTGCCGAGGAAATGCGCAGACCTGCAAAATAAACAGGTGTTTCGGGACGCGTAAGCAAGGGAAGACAGGTGAAATATGTCATTCCAACTTTTTCGGCTGTAGGAAGGCATCCACACTGGCGGGAACGAAAGCGATTAGAAGAAGGGACTCAGTGGAAAACCGAGGTGGGGGAGACTTGAAGTAATAAAGCCTCAGCTGAAAGGCCCGCCAGCGACGGTAAAGGACCCACCCAGGTAAAGGCATGCCCTGCAACAAAGAGAGGTAGTGTACATAGAAACTGGAGAGGTGCCGGGCGTGTTTTTCATAAGAACAGCTTTCCGGCGTGAGAGAAAAACCTAGCAAGGAAGTGGATGGTTTTTCTTTTTCTTAACTAATGTGTACGTTCAATAAATTTGCGTTGAACTTACCTAGCGTTAACCCGGCGTTCCGAAATGATATGTGTACTGCACCGGTAATGCTAGATTGCCCGCCCTGTTTGCCCCTTTCCCCAGTGTGCCCCTTGGCCCCCCCACCTGTCGCCTTTCCATGTCATTCCCCGCTCCTGCGCCCTCTACTAACAGGGCCTTCGCCCTCCCAGCCTCTCACCACCGGCCTCTTTACGCCACTTCTGCCTGCTGGCTCCCGTTCTAGCCCTTCCCCCTTCTGCCCCCACATCTAGTTTGTACCTTTACCCCCCCCCCCCCCCCCCCCCCCCCCCCCCCCGCCCACATGCCCTCTTCACTCACCGCTGGTTCTTCCCGCCCGGCCGTACCTGCCTGCTGCTCCTTTGATGGGCCTGGGCCTGTGAGGGAACGTGATTCTGTTAATGTTCCTTGAGAAGACCTTTTCATACACAAGAGCTACAACCCCACCACTGTCAGTTTTTGTGTGTCCCAGCCACAGCCATGGGCTCTTCCTCAGTGCCTCCCAGTTCACCTCCTATATAGTTAGGGCCGGGGGCTGGGAACCCAAAGCAGTCCTGGCACATTTTGTCAGCCCAGCACCCACTGGATGGACAGTGAGTGACCTGTACTATTATAACAGGGCTTGGGGAGTTTTCACCCCTAAGAAACTTTGAAAAACAAATTATATTATAAATTCAATTGTATTAGTTTTAAAGCATAGTAAATGATGACCTTACAGTGCACGAAGATAAGGCAATCTTTATTGGGGCTTTGCAATGATTCCCTCATTATCGCCCTCCAACAGTGCCTCTCATCTCTCCATAGTCCCTCTCTCACATGTACTTCATTTGTTTTGGAGTGCCTCTCAACTGCGTAGAGGGTTAGAGCACTTTACATCACACACACAGTGACAATGAATCATGTGTAAATCAGTGTATATAAAATGTTGCATAAGGCAAGGGGGACTACAAGGTGTAGGATATATGTCATCCATACTGGTAGGCATTTTTTAAGAGTGCTTGGTCTGGGGAAGCATAAACTCAGGATTCGGAAGGTAACACAGTGGTCAGGGTTGACTTTACTAGTAACAATTTATTTCTACCCAACAAACCTTTTTCTTTAGCAAAATTAGGATAATCAAAGACTGGGAAAAACATAACTTTCTAACCTGTACCGTGTAGTTTGCAAGCAGGTCTTTGATGCCAGTTCATAACTCACTGTGCTAGATTATGATTGTAATTTATGAACTGCACGGTAACTAAAGGATGTGTATGAGAAAAGCTGTATCCCACTGAGCATTGCAGATGAAATACTGTTCTGTGAGCTGCATAGTACATGTTGCTGTAGCAGGCACATTAACTCTGTGCTGCCTTAGATCAGTCAAAACTGCCACTAGGCAAAACTCGGATCTCTGTCCAGCAGGTGCATTAATCGCCAGAGTTATCTTGGCACGGTTATTGCTGCCTGAAAAGTGTTGGATATAGATGGAATTCTGCAGTGTTTTAAAAACTGCTGCACTTCTACAAAACCGCCCCCAGTAATAGAAGCGGCCCCACCCTTCCTTGTGTGTAGTTTAAGGCTTAGCCCAAAATGTCTCTCGTGATCCCGCCATCATAGAATGCCGGGTGACTGGAAATGGAAACACCTTCAATGTAGTGTTTTGCTCTCCCTTGTTCCCAGGTTTTGGACCCGCCACAGTCCTCCGGCACCAAGATGAACGGTAACAGGATGCCAGAGTTAGACCCTGCTGATATGCAGTCCCGGCTTCCGTACCTGAATATAAATTTCAAAAATTTAGTGGCAGTCTGCGAGCAAGAATTCCAAAGAATCCGCCTCCAACAGCAGCCTGGCTACAAACATGGAATGAGAAGCGAGCTGAAGAGGTTGAGGACATTCATTTCTTTCCAGCCTGTCTCATCCTGGTCCCCTCAGGAGATGGCCAGCGCGGGCTTCTACAACACCGGTGTGGCGAGCAGCGTGCAGTGTTTCTGCTGTGGGCTGGTTCTGTGCTCCACAAGTCTCCGGATACCCCCGCGCAGCGACCATTTGAAGCGTCAGCCTGACTGCGGCTTCATTCAAAGGAAAGATGTGGGGAACATCCCCTTGTATGAGGTGCGTGTCCAGGTCCCACGGGAGGCGCCAGGCCAGAGTGTGGAGAGGTACAGAGCCGAGGAGGAGAGATCGGACTCCTTCAAGAGCTGGCCTCCCTACGCCAGGGCGGACCCCGCGGCGCTTGCTAGGGCGGGATTTTTCTTTACTGGTAAGTGAGTGTTACCTCTGTCTAACTCTTAAAGGTACCTGACACCTGCCCCTCATGTGAGCCTAAGTGTCGCATTCACCCGATGTAAGGTGTGTTAACACGACTCAGATAAAGTATTTTTTTTTAATTCCCATAACACAACAGTACTTAATATCGGGGCAGTTGTTGTTTAACTTTATTCCAGATTGTTGCTTTCAACCCAGCAACTACCCTGACTACGCTAGTGTTGTATTGTGGGTTTTGATTCACACCTGAACTGTTATTTCAGTGTTTAATATTAATAGTGTTCTGTATGTATTTACGCATATTCCTTTAAGAGAAGGGGTACTCGTATTCTTTCAAGTATTTTGCAGTTAGGCTCTGTTGCCCTGGGTTCTGCGGTGTCCGGATCTGGCATTCTCCGTGGACCGCTTCACTGGGTGGCCGCGCGTGCCTGCGCTCTGTGGGCTTATTTACAGAGTTAATTTCCTTGTGGAATAAATTGAGCTTTAATTCACCCCCCGGTATCCTGCGTAATAATTCCTGGGGGCACAGCAGCTGGTCTGACTCAACTAATACTCAAGTTCTACTCACTGCTACCTCTACCCCTTTGTATCTCGGGCCAGAAAGGCAGCATCTTTCCGTGATATAAAGTAATAAATAAATACATTGCTTTTATTCTTGAATGGCTTTTGTTGATAGGAACAATTGTCACTTACACTTTCTCAAGATTATTGCGCTAGTCAAAATAAGGATCCCTTTTTAATTTCCAAAAATGATGTGTATTCTATCATGTCAGATAAATAAACATATGTGTCGTATGCACTGTTTATTGAGGATATGTGTCATATGTAGTTTCACTGGGGACACTTAGAGCAAGTCTTGCAGCATTTCGGCGGAACATGCAATTGATTGCCCCAACCAAGTTCACGTCCGTTCAGTGACATAGCATTGTCAGTGCTGGTCACCAACCCCAACTTTCCATTATAAATAAAACATAAGTCATATAGTCATATTTTTTAAGTAACTTAATATAGGTTTATACAAGACAACATTCAACGTCCCAGAGCTCTAGGCAGACCAGTCTGCCCTCTGAGTCCTCTCTCCCTGTATAGATCATTGACGCATATTTGGACAAGGCATGTGGAGCAGTGGAATACTTTCTCCTAGACTGCACACGGACCACTGCAATCACCCATTTAACGTTTTAGCCCCTCATTTGTGTCTGCAGTCTGTGCCATGTCACTGTGGGATCCCCCAAAGGTGGATTCATTCTAGATTTTCAGGCTAAGCACTGACTATGTCAAATGTTTCGCAAGTAGAATTATTACATGTTAAATAATTCCCTGTGGATATCCAGACATTGAAGCTTGGGTTTCCGACTTCAGCAACAAAGTTAGAAACGGTGTTTGGGCTGCACTACGTCAAATTGTGTGCTCAGTATGATGCCGGGTGCTGTTTTGCCCCAGATGCCCCTGTTCATCTTTGAGGTAAAATTAGCACTGTCAGTGGTATTGTTAAGCAGTATTTTTTTTAAGTGATTTTTTTTTGACGGGCAACATCTTTTAATGTATATCCATAAAGTTATTGTTTTACATACAATTTGTCATTTGTATGCCGAACTGCGACTTTCCTACAAACTAAAAGCTGCCAATGTCACACAGTGTTTAATCTGTACAGTTACAATGTTGTATACAAATACGTAATCTATGCCGAAAATTGACTCCTTTACTAAATTACGTAACATAGTATTGTGCTTGGCTACAAAAATGTTTTAAAAAAATCTTAAGAATGTTGAGATAATTACCAGTTTACTTGCACACAATGAACACAAGGGTACAACACCGTCCCTGCACCATTTTCCACATAAATTGGCGCTCCAAAGCATGATTGCCGTCACCTGGCCGTAGTTTGAGGAGGGTTCTGTTTACAGTCCTGCAGCATTCACTGCTTGAAGAAAGGGGGCGCTGCTCTTGGCCAGATGGGACTCCGCTGTCCGGATTCACTCGTTCCTCGCTAGGTCACCAATGGTGCAGTGTCCCGGATGTTGTCTTGGGTGGTTGTGTTGAGCTTTCTGGTTCTCTTCCTTTCCCTTGGCACAGGGCAGGACACGCTTTAGAAAAGAACTCTGTACTTTTTGCACATTTGGCTAATTCCTTGGTTGATCAACTACTGCCCTTGAATAGAAGGACTCGCCAGCCTTCCCAAACCTACATTTCACAGGCAGGTATGCACTTCATCTCGTCATCCGCCCGCGGAAATTCCCTGAACCAGCTAGACAGCCAAGGACCTTTCTTCCACACCCCTGGTTATCATTGACACCTAAAGTGGCTCTGGTGTTAAAATATTTTTCCATTTAAGTCCACTGAATGGCTGTTTGCATACTTCACCTCTCTACAGAATTTAGCCGGCTTTATCCCTGGTTTCTACCAATACTGGTTTATGTCAGTGGTGTCTTTCTCAGACTTACACTCGAATTGGTGTAACACTAGAAAGCAGCCAGATTGCTGACAACAATCCACCCGGAGAGCACACCTTGCCTGTTGTGGTCACATTATGCGCGTACCCTTTGAGACAGAGGGTCAAGTTTAGAGCCTGGGCATTGATTTGCACTTTCTATGGAAATGTCCTCTTGTCTCTCTGTAGCAGGTTTTCCCTTTAAACGAGTACTCGGTGCTTTAATTACCTCACTTTCAGCAAAGTGATAAGCCTTTGCCATTGCCATGTACAGGATATTATTTCTTTTAACGCCATCTCATTGTTTCAGTTCTTTGCACCAAAATATTGGAACACATAAAGAAAGTCTTTGCAGCATACTGTAGTATCCTGCTGGTAATAACATGACATACAGTTTGGGGTTCCCTCGGTTTTACTCTGTGGTGCAATGTCTTGAAAATTCAAAGTTGTCCTTACCCAAAGAAAAATATAAAAATGAGATAGTCACGAGGATAAAATATTTCTCAAGGCTCCTTTTGTGTTGAGAATAGTTTCCATCTGCACCTGCGACCCTCGGCGCCCCCTAAATGACGTCCATGTATGCAGACCTTGCTCTAGCTGGTATCATTATCAAATAACTTTATTCGGCTGCTGTTCGATCCATAAAAGCACAATTCAAGAAAATACAGTAAAATATTTTAAAATGATGGTAAAAGTACAATATGCAGACATAAAAACTTAGAGACTGGCCTCCATCTCCGAAAGAGCACACCCACATAATTTATACTCATTATATCTCTGAAGCTCGGCCATGCTTCTTCCTCGTGACTAAAGCACATTTAATAAAGTTGATCACTTCGAAACATATCTGAGGAGTCTCCAACTTTTGCAAAATGATTAGAGATTGCCTATGCTGCCTGTAATTGGGTGCAGAGAGTACTGGGGCCAATAAGCACTTCCTGTGCAAAGAGTACAAACTACCAAACAGCATAAAGTGCAGAGTGCTTTTTTTTGTAACTGAGTCACAAGGACAGTTTGGGAGATTAACAAACCAGAAGGCCTATTACACATAGGGCTCACTTTCTCTGTTTGTGCTATGGTGCACATTAAAACAGGTGCGCCGGGGGCTTACAGAGAAAGTGCGCCCTATTACATTGAAAACGCTGCCCCCAAGGCAGCTGCAAACTCACGCTGCCCTGGGGCAGTGCATTCAAGTAAAAAACGCAGCAGCTTTGAAGCAGCCTCTCTGTGCTCTGTGCAGGCGGCAACCTGCCTGCACTCTTAAGGAGGATTAGAGACTTTTAGGTGGCGCACTCTCAGTGCACCTCCTGACAGCTTCTTTGCCTCTGCACCCATGTAGAGGCAAAGGGGTTCCCTCATTTGCATGTGGCCACTCCCCCATGCAAACGAGGGAATACTCTCTGGTGATAGCACTGGTTCTGTATGTGCACCAGTGTTATCCATAGTGCAGAAAGGGCCGCACAAGGCTCAGCAGCCCTTTCTGTAATAACAAAGTGCCCCGGGGCACACAAAAGGGGTGTACATGCCTGTTGGGCCCCCCAGCCACTTTCCATAAGCCCCTGGTAGCCTGGGAAGGATATTTTACCAAAAATGAATGAAATTAAAACAGAACCTGGTACGATTAAATCTATGCCTCTCACTGTGGAGGGGCAACAGATAGGGAAACCATACAGAGGGGGCAAGTGTTCTGGAAAGTAAATTCATGCGGCACGAAATGAATTAGTGCAGGAATTCTTGAGGCATTTAAACCCTGTTCTCCAACGTTCTGCACATACGGAAGGGCTGGATAAGCATCCGAACAAAAGAGATAGCCTCTAGCGCGATGATGGCTACCTACCGCTGAACGATAGACACAGGTGCTACCAAGCTTGTGCTACCCTCGCTGGGTACCTTCTGGGGTTTTCCTAATCAGTGATCCTTTGTACACATCCCTCTTTCTGGAACTTTCCGTCCCACGCTCTAACTGGTATCAGTTCTCATCTCTTCATCCCATGTGCCCCATACATTACCCAAGGTCCTCTATCAGTGGGTACCACCTTCTGTGAGTGGTTGGTTGTGAAGACTCCAGGTAGTGCATTGTGTCTCTGTACAGGGATTTCAGATGCATAAGAGATGTAAGTAAAAGAGAGGAGCTTTTTAGGACTCATGCTCTATGTTATGTAACAATTGACACACTTGCTCAGGTCAGAAAATAAAAGAAATGACCAGAGCCTCTATGCACACCAATAGGGGACTACTCCAATACAAAACAAAGTAATGGACTAAATGCTTGAAATAATCTCAGCCACTGGCTACTTACTCTCTTTGGGAGGGCTTTCTACCTACATATTAATTGTTGCTTTACACCTGAGTAGCTTCTCTGTTTCTCGAATGAGAATTTACCTTAAAAAACAAAAGCCAAGAGGCATCTGGCCAAACAGGAATGGTTAGTTTGATTAAACATTATAACCGGGTGAGCAGTTATAGAAGCAGGGTCTGAGGACTGTCTCTCGTTGTACATTGGATTGAAGGAGGTTTTTATACATTTCTCTGATAAAATACATTTTTTTCTTGGTATAAAATCCAAACAGTAGTCATGGAGTCATAAATACACTTCCAGATAGTGAATGTAGGTGGACCTCCACCTGGCGTTGACACAATGTGGGCTTGCCAGTACGTGTCAAGATGTCCGGCCTGAGGGGCTCGTGTGCTGTATTCTGATTGGCTATGTGTTCCTAACTACATATGGCATCTAACTTTATGCTGTTTATAGGAATGCACACGTCTTCTAGCCATGTGTGTTTTATTGGGGCCAATCTCCGGGAACCATTGTGGTGTTGCTGCTTATCTGTGGGATCTGATCTAAGTTTTCCTGTTTGTGCGTTTGGCTTCTGGCTAAGTGTTACCCCACCTGTGACCTGTCATTCATTAACCTCAGGCCTAGGTCTCAAAGTCTGACTGACCACATACCTACATGGCGGGTTTGACGGAGAGTTCATGAAGGGGGAATCTAGTAATGTTGATGCAACTTTGTGTGTGTATAGAAATGTATTGCTGTGCGCATCAACATCAATCAATCCAATATTAACATCTCCAATGCTGAGTGTTGCAGGTTGGTAGTATCTGGATAGGAACTGGGTCCAGGCTGACATGGGCCCACCTGTGATTGCCTATGAAGCTACAAATTAGGTGCCACCTGTCAGGATTTCATCTAGGGGAATGCAGGGGAAGGGACATTGATTCGTGGCCATTGGTCTGACAGTGTGTCTCTATTGCCGCTTCCTTCATGGTCCTATGGCATTTCTGTGTGCTTATGATGTTCATCATTGCCAATTCATCTTTAGGACCCAGTGAGCCATTATTACCCTTTGTACATAACCTTGTACTTATAGCTATACATTCCTGCTCTAATACTGATGTTATATTTGCTGCATTAGGACTTTGCTCAGATCGTGACACCACCTTTCACTCCATTATCCTTGTAGGTACTAAGGGGCCTCTCTCTGGTGTCACACAGCTGGCATGTTCTGCCTTCTCTGTATCCCCTCACTTGAAAATCCTCTTTGACTGCACAGGACTTCGTTCTTTAAGTTGTTATGCAACTCTGCCTCTTGACACATCCGTACATGGAGATTAGTGGATTCTTCTTTTAATCCAGTATTCTGTACTCCCTCAGGGGCAGGCGCATTCCTAACACTACCTGGCCTAATTACTGAGCAACATCCCTCAGCGGATGTACATCTCTTTGTATGGTTTCAGTTCATGAGTGGTGCACATATTAGTGCCACACTGTTGAATATCTGTTCTCAGGTGATTCGTTACAAAGGTTGCCTTTAGAACTGAGTTAACTCTGAGTTCTGCTATTGGTGTTCTTCAAGAATGCACAGGATTGGCCAGGATGAAGATCCTACTGGTTTCAGTGGGAGAGGCGGTCTGGTGACTTCTTTGTGATCACAGTCCTTTGTTCTTTCACAGACTTCAGCTCTTGGTCACAATTGTGAGAGGCTGCGGGATAATCAATATGCCCCCACGGTCAGGTCAATTTTCAGTATTATTTTTATGGAATCTGTTTTATTGAAGTTTTCATATGAAAAATAAATACATAACCATGCAATAACTCCCCACTTTTCCCTTAATGGTGGCACATTATCCAGCAGTCCAGTATGATCTCAGAGGGTACTTTCCAATCCAAGGCATCTGTGTAGCATATAATTGTGCATCTTTTCATTACAAGAATTAGGACCCGGCTTCATCTTTGAACCCTCCCATTTCTCCCATAGCCTGACAGTTCATCCTTCAAGCCCCTCCATGGTCCCCCACAATTTGGTGAATTTATTAGGGTATCAACATGCTATGTAGATTTGTTTCTCTGCTTTCATACACCAGTCCATGTTAACCTCCCACCACTTTGTTGCGCACCCCCATTTCTGTATAATATCTTGCCTTCCAATTATCAGGGCCACATTGCAGAAGTTTTGCTCACCCCATAGGGTATCTATCTTTTGTTATCTTGCCCATGGCAAATAATCTACATCTGGCGTAATATGCTCAGTGTAACATTTTAAGCTGAATCAGGCTATAACTGCCCTGATCGCCACCTCCCATGGTTAGCGGAATGCTGCCCCCAATCTCCATTCTCCAAGTTACAGAGGTCTCCTTTCCATTTCTATTGTAGTGCTTTCAATGAAGGAGTATTCTTAGTCAGAAAAGTGCTGTAGATGATGGAGATAGCATTGCGCACCCCGGACCTTATACACCAGTGGGCACTATTCTGTTAGCGCCATCTCCAGGTCTATACAGCCTGGAAGAGGTGTCTAGCGTGGAAGTACCATAGATACTGGTCATCAATTTGAAATACCCCTGTGGGTGCAGGGCCCTCCTATCTGCTCATAGAAAGGGTGCTAACTCGTCTTAGAAAGATCATTCGTTGAACACTACCAACTGTGAAGCCCAGTTGGAAAGGCAAAGGTTTGGTAGTGCAATACCTCCAACCCTAAAAATGTATGACAATTGCTTTGGTGCTTATGAAACCATGGTGTTTGTAAGCCCTGATCAATATTGTCTGTTTTCCTCATGAGATGACACACATTACAGTCTCCACAAGGAAAGTGTCGGATCACAGGGTACATCTCCCATTGGGATCTTTGCCCCTGGGTTAGATGTTGATTCCTAGGTCTGGTATGTAGAGTTAGGTCTTTTAAACTCCTAGCTCTTATGAATGAAAACATAGGCTTTTCCAAACTTAATGTATCTCATGTTAACATCCAGCATTGTTTTTTAATCTTGCCCTGCGTACCCACTGAATAAAGGGAATCCCCTAGGTTTAAGAAGAGGTATTTTAGGAATAGATCTGAGCCCCTTGATAAACCAGAAACACCCTTTCTCCCTTGTAACAAGGTTGAGACCACTATGTTGACACTGTCTTAACATGTTGGGATGGACTGGCCAATGATGAAGCATGCCACGAAAATGTGGTTGAGGCCTTTCCATCTATAATCTGTGGATTTTGTGTTCCCATCATAGGAGTCTTCTCTTGGATGAGATTTCAAAGGAACTGCCATATATTTTTTGTGATTGTATATCAGCTGTGGAGGGTGTACGGCATTTTGCAAAAATTATCTGTCTCTTCTTTTAGTGTATTACAGTGGAATACCTCAGTCTGCTGACTTTCTGGTGAGTGTCTCCCACACTATTGTTTGCATGCACCCCATCCCAGAGCAGATGTCTGGTTTCAGATTCAACTGACTTAAAAAAATCATTCAGGGATCTCAAACAGGAAGTTATGTAGGGCATATAGACATTTTGGTAGGCAATAATTTTGCAAAGGGCTGTTCTGACCATCAAAGACAGGAGCAGGTGTCACCACTGGCTCACTTCCCTTTTGAACTCCTCCAGGAGCCTGCCCACATTGGTGGTAGTAGAAGAGACAACGTTCTCATGTAATATAGACGCCTAGATATCTGAACCCGGTCTCATCCCTTGGTATGGGTCAGTGTCAGTTCACCCTGGGTTCCCAGTCTGCAAGTGGGTATATGAAAAATTTGGGCCAATTAATGTGGGTGACGGAGTAGTGCCCAAACACAGCAAAGATCTCCAAAATTCTATCTATGGAGTCCTCTGGCTCCACTAGATATAAGAGGATGTAATCTGCATACAGCAAGACAATGTCCTTGTAGGAAGCTGGCTCTCAACACAGTGCACTAAATTGAAGTACACTGTGCAGTGGGTCCAGTGTATCCCCAAAGGTTTACAGAGGCAGCAATAGATAGGTCTAGTGCTCTTTTTGTGGTAGTGTGGATGAGCAGTTAGGCTTATCAAGTAGTCGTGTTAAGCATTTGTTGTACTCCCAGAGGTAATAAATGAGACACACACTCAAAGAATAAATCAGAGACCAATTTAGAAAAATAACAGTTACTTTTATATATGCTCTGAACCAAAGAACTTCGTTATAAAGTAAGCAGTTTTTAAATTAAAAATACTTTGCTGTCTCAAAAATCCACACAATGCAATTTTTAGTCTTCAATGTTAACCTATGGAAGGAAAACAAGAATACAATTTCTCAGGTAAGTACACAACTTACAACCCCAGTTTTCAGGGTTTCAAGCTAGCACAGGACAAGGTTCAGGTTGGGACCAAGTGTGCACTCACAGCGGCACGGGGGCAGCTGGGTGCCAAGGTCAGAGTTGGAGTCGGTGCCCTATGTTAGTCAAAGGAGACTTGGGGGGACTGTAGACGCACTGCTTCCAGGTAAGTACAGGCAGTGTCAGAGGCTGGTCTCCGGGGGTTGAGGCAAGCAACAGGAGGGCCACAAGTCAGCACCAAACTTACACCCTCAGCTGCAGAGGGGCGGCAGGGTGCAGTGTACCAACACAGTGCCGGGCTCCCACTGTCAGTTAATGTAAGAGATCACTTTCAGAAACAGGCTGCAGGCTCTGGCCAGGAGGCCAGAAGAGGTCAACCCACAGTTGCTCAGGTAAGTTAAGATGCCAGGGGTCAGCCCACGATGGGCTCTGGGTCAGAAGCGCTGTGGAACCTTCACTGGACTGGTGGGCTATTTGATCTCAGGCTGTGAGCGTCGGGTGTGGAGGTGGTTCCAGGTGGCGGTTTTGCGGTTCCTCAGGCAGACTTCTTTCTTCTTTGGAGATGTTTCTTTTGGACAGGTGCGCTCTCCACGGGAGTTCTTGTTCTTTATTGAAGGCAGGCTGTCCTCCCAAGGCTTTGCGCTATCTTCTGGGCACAGATTCTTTGAAGGCTACAGACAGGCTGGTAGGTCCAGGGCCAAGTCAGTTGGTGTCTTCAGTCTTCTCTGCTGGGCGACTTCTGTGGTGTCCAGCTCTTCTTAGGTCTTAGGTAGACAGGAATCTGATTCTAGAGTTAAAGGGTGCCACCTAAGTACTGAATTTAGGGGAATTACAGGGAGTGCCAGTTGGTAGCCAATGGGCTACTCACCTTTAGGGTGACTACACCCCTCCTATCACCAATTCCTTTGAGAAGTGGCATAGCCATAACCCTATTGGTCTAATTCCTTCCATGTAAGAAGGAGGAATTTGAAAAGTAGTGTCCACTTCAGCTCTTGCAGGGATGCCCTTACATGTGATATAATGCACCCTGCCTTTAGGGCTGGAAGGCCTGCCAGAGGGGTGACTTAAATTTATTGCAAGCAATGTGCAGGGGACAGGCTGTGTGCCATGACATGTTTTCATTTTAGGTCTGCACCAAGACACGCAGCCTACGAAGGAAGCACTGTGTGCACTTAGAGAGAGGGTCCCTGAGGGTGGCACAATCTGTGCTGCAGCCCTCAGGGGCCTTCCTTTATTAACCCATGCCCTAGGTACTGGGGGTACCATTTACTAGGTACTTACAGTGTCAACTAAAGGTTTCTCAGTTGGGGAAAACAACTGTGCAGTATTAGGGAAAGCGATCTGGTACTGGGGACCTGTTTAGCGTGGACCCAGTGCACTCTCTGTCGAAATTGCACCATAAACCAGGCAAAAAGTGTGGTGGGGGTGAACATGTCAAAACAGGCACTTTTCTACAGTCCTCCTGCTTATAGTCCCATCTAAGGCACCCTGATCAAAGTGTCTCTCCTAATCCAGTTGGCCACCAGCTCCATCGCTGTCGCAAAATGGAGGTGAACAGTGGGTAACCCTGTCTTGTACCCTTTCCCAGGGAAAATTCTTCTGACATTGTATCATTTATCCAGACTCAGGCTGTGGGACATGAGTACTGCAGTTTTACCCATGCTCGGAAGGAGGGGCCAAAGCCCATCTGCTACAAGACCACCTCTAAGTACGACCATTCTACAGAGTCAACCTAATTTTTGGCTTCCAGTGCCAAAAGCATGATGGTTTCCCCAGTCTTTCCTCCCTAACCAGGCAGTCAAATGGGCATAGCAGGTTGTGTTTGGTGGACCTGTAGGGCTTGCAGTCTGACTGATCTAGTGCCATCACTTGAAGTATTACATGCATTAAGCATTTAGCTATTAGCTAACACCTTCAGCAATAGTTTCACTTCTACACTTAGGAGGAAAATCGGGTGATGTGAGGATTACTGATATGGGGGTTTCATTCCTTATGGATGAGGACAATTGTCGCCTGTTACAGATCCCATGGCAGTTCCTCTCACTGTTTGGACTCATAGAGCATGGTTTGAAACGTGCCTTATCACTTGTCATTTGGGTCAGTGCCTCTGTGTCCTCCCCTCCTGAATCTCCTCCTCCAGGAGCTCCATTGCCTCCCTCCCCAATGTTATTATTGGATTGTCTTTGAGGAAGTCCCCCCAGTTCACAAATGTCCCTGTTATCTATGCATGGGGGCAGAGGTGCTGTAAGAACCCTGGAAAATGCCTGCACTATATCTGTCACTGTTTCCACTTCTTGCCCCTCAGGCGTGCAGTGTTCTGCACCCATTTCTGCCTCCCCTCTGTTGCACCAGCCATGGTAACAGTTTCCCTGGCTTATTGCCCACCTCATATAGCTTTTGGTTGTTTGGATCTAAATATTGTTCATGCTTCCTGGTGCAGTAAGCGCTGGTATCCCTCTCGCATAGCCTTTAT
Source organism: Pleurodeles waltl (assembly GCF_031143425.1). NCBI lineage: Eukaryota > Metazoa > Chordata > Amphibia > Caudata > Salamandridae > Pleurodeles > Pleurodeles waltl. The sequence goes on along the minus strand of NC_090436.1, from coordinate 437,495,358 downwards.
GTGGGCCGCTAATGCCATGTCCAGGTTAGCCACATATTGTGTTTCCCATGCTAACAGTTTCTCTTCTGTTTCTCAGCTGTCCCTTTCCATTTCTTTCTGTTTACTTGCAACATGCTATGAATGCCTCCCAAAAGGTAACTTCTGACTACACAGAGTCTTTATTCTCCTGGCAGTATGACTTTGTGGTCTCCTGTGTGAAACACCTAATCGCCTAGTCTGTCAGGACCAAGGTGCTAAGTTTCCAGCCCAGTGTAATGTGGAGGATGATTGTGTCAGTTGCACTGAGAGTGAAGAGTGATCTGAAATTCTTCTAGTTATGTAGTGGATATTGTGGTACCTTCCTAGTTGGCACGCTGGGATCAGAAAATAATCAGTTCTAGAGAGGGACACCAGCCTGTGTGGCATGTAGGATTATTGTTGCTCTATCAGGTGAGTGGCTTGCCATGGGTCGGCTAGTCCCATGGCTTCTAGAAAGCGCCAAGTCTTGTGTCCGCTCTGGGTTGAGCATCCCCCTGGTTATTCTGTCTAGGTTCCCCTGCAGGGTTAGGTTAAGCTTTCCACCGATCACTAGGAGTGCCTCTGGTACTTTCAGTACCATATTTACCCATTGCTATCAATTCTGCAGACTAGAATCCCAGGGGAAAATACCGGGAAGCAGTGTACAACTCTTCCCCCTGCCAGGTTCCTCTAACTGCCATCGACCCTGAGGGTCCACCCTTTTTTCCAACACTTGAAATGGAAGGGATTTGTGAACTATGATGCACGTTCCCTGGGCGCCCCTGGAGAAGCTTTTCTGTACGAGTAAAGCCACAATTATTGCCCAGCAGGTGGGTGTCTTGTAATGGAATTAGGTCAGGAGTGAGGTGGATTATACATTTCCATACTACTCCCCTCTCTACTTTATTTCTCAGCCCAGGTGTCTTTACCCCCATAAGACCTCCGTGGTGAGTGCATATTGGGTCCAGTGATTTCCCATTACCCAGGTTCTGACCAGGAGTTATAATGACTGTCTCCTTTGATGTGCCCAATAGGAAAACCTTAAGGTATTTTTAACTTTCAGGATCCCTAAACATCAATAACCTGCTCCGTTGTAAATCAGGCATTTAAGCACACCCAGATACACTTGGCATCTCAGGCAGAAACCCTATGACAAAGCAAGCCACTAACTGATGTTAGTTGGTGGGGGATCCTCTAAAAACTAAATAGGAGTCAATTTGTCTTCTAATTAAGTGGTTTTATAGGAGATGAGTAGCAGGCTTTCTCCTTGTGACTGTTTTTCTTCTCTACAGGGCCATTTAGCTTTGATTCCAAAGGAGGCACGGGCTGAACAGTACATGTCAGGTCAGTTGTATGGTGATATCTGTTCAGATAGCTACAAAGGCTCCGTTAAAAGTGAGTGGGTTGAGCTCTCTTTGAAGAAGCTAGGAGGGTCCCAGTGTCACTGGTTTGGATCATGACGTAGTCTTCTCAGAATTTGTCCTTCTGAGGGTGATTCATTAAATACCTTTGACTCAGCAGTCCTTCTCCCTCAATCTCTGGAATGATGATATTTGTTTGGGTCTATCACCATACCACAGTGATGGTATTTGATCTTGATTGATCTCTAAAGTTATAGCTTGGTTGGGTCATCGAGGACAGTACACCTGGAAAAGCAAGGGCTGGAAGCCTACCCGATTCTAGTGCCTATCTTTCTTCCCAAAACTATTCTTGTTTGTCAGTGTCTGTTGCTATTTCATTTTTCCCTGCATTAGCTTATCCATAGTGTGTTGTATTATGAAGAACAACATAAGGGCATACACTTTAAATAAAATGAATACACCACATCTCCTAAACAAAATAGGTGCACTGTATCCCGGGGCCTCACCTTGTGCTGGGCCACTGTTGTATAGGCTTTGACTTCTCCCTAGAATGGACTGGGTTAAAACTCAGTGTCCTTTGCTAGACACTGTGCTGTTTGTTCATCCGAGGAAACAAGTGCCCACCAAAATAACCGAAAGTGTTAGTGGGGTGCAAATTGAGCTGATTCAGCCACCTGGGCCTTAGACGCCGATCTATCTTATTGTGGAATTCCTACAGGATAGTGTTTTTGGTATCTACTGCTAATTCCCAGCCTTTCGGGCTCTCTGGAATTGGGAAGTCCATTTCAGACAAATAAGGTACAAAAATAAATGGTAACTTACCATTTTATAAAGTCTACTAAGGGCGATGTATCTGCACGTTGTAAAAAGTATATATGTTATTTTTATTTGTACTTGGCAATGAGCATATTTTCAGAATAAAGAGGATTCATACCAAAGTGTACACATAACCATGTATATATAGAAAATGCTGAGAACATTTGTAAGGACATACCAATATATACATGCACATGAACAATGTGAAAAAGTTAGTAGTATGTTATTGTATGCATATTAACTTAATGTTATGATTCATATAAAATGCATGCCTAGTAAAGTTAAACTTTTTAAATCAAGCTAACTTACTAAGTGAATATTTAACTCTAAGCCAAAGTGTCCCATCTTGCAAAATGTCCTTGTGATGATATGGGCAGCAAATATAATGACAGTCAGTTCCAGTAGGATCAAAAATAGTATGCTTTACTTCCAGTGAGGAAATACCAACATCCAAATTCATAGAGAAGCAAAACAAATTGAAGTAGGCCTCCCAAACGAGTAAAGGGGATATGAAGGAGGGTGCAAAAACTGGAATGGAGGAGGAGGAAGGGAGTGCAAAGGTGGAACTCACTAAGACAGATCAATTACTAAACTAGTGTTGTAGAGCGGGACCTCCTCCTAATAAAGATTCAGAGACCCGAAAGGGCATCACTTACCACCCTTGGAGGTCGATAACGTCTTTTGAATCAGAGAAGAGTGTGGTAATCGAATTCAGTGAACATCAATTTCACAATGTCAAAAATTAAACAATTTGTAAAGTCCAGAATTTAGACACATCATGACCTATTTGGCCACATAAGTAAAACTTCAAACAGGGTAAATTTCAAAGCTTTATTTCCCATTACCACAATGCTGAGGTCATATCAGTGGTGTGCAGAACTAAATTATACACGTAAACAAAAACCGTAGGTTGACCAAAGCGTCTGAAGAAACTTAACCTAGATAGCATTAACACAATTAGGCATTATAGCAGGATAACAGAAACTAGCAATATAATTATTTGTGCAACTGAAACTGATTTCAAAGCAAATTATGATAATTCTGACATAGACAATCCTCAGACAAAAGAAGCTAATTGGCGGGCTGTGTCATCCCTATTGCTATCAGGAATTTGGACTGGCATGTGTGGGGATGGGCTAACATGTAACAAAAAGCAAAAGACAAAAGAAGACAAAACCAATTTTAAAAATCATCTAAGGCACTATCTAAAAATACGAACTGGTGTGAGATGGCTAAGCGGAAAGGAAAAAACACAGAATATCACATTGCAGAAAATACCTTTCCCTTGTCAGTTCAAAGCACCAACGTCTTCACAGCATTAGTAAACAGCTTTCAGTGGCATGGCAGAACAAGGGCTGCACATAGAACAAGAGCCTGGATAGCAGTTCAGAATAAAGTGAACATAGCAATGCTGAACAGCATTAAGTGGCCGACGCCCACACACCCTCCCTGGTGCGGGTCACAACCAGTGGGCGACACCAGGAAGGGTATTAATAAATCCTCGGGTGCGTTGCACCCGAGGATTTTTTTTTTTTTTTAATCTTCCCCCGGGAGACACGGAAGCTTCCGTGTCTCCCCCCCACCCCCCACCTGCCCCTTTGTGACGTCAGCGCGCCGCGAGGCGCGCTGACGTTTCAAAGGTGTTTTCCCATCAAAGCAGGAAGCAGCCTTGCGGCTGCTTCCTGCTTTGATGCGGAAAACGGCCTTTCCCACGTTCGGGAAGGCCTCGTAAGAAAGGGGAGAGTCTCCCCTTTCTTACGAGGCCTTCCTGAAAGTGTTTCCTGGCACCCGATCGCAGCACAGCTCTCCCCTTTCTTACGAGGCCTTCTGAAACTGTTTCTGGCCCCTGATCGCAGCACAGCTGCGATCGGGGGGCCAGGAAACACTTTGAAAAGTCAGAAACAGTTTCAGAAGGCCTCGTAAGAAAGGGGAGAGTCTCTGAAAGCCTTCTGAAAGTGTTTCCTGGCCCCCGATCGCAGCACAGCTGCGATCGGGGGCCAGGAAACACCACTAGACGCCAGGGATTTCACTTTGGGGGGCGGCCCCCTCGGAAAACGGGCCGCCCCCCCGGCATAATTTTTATAAAAAAAAAAAAGGTAGGTGCCCCCGGGGGGGGGGGGGGGGAGGAGGGGGGGGCGTGATCGCGCCCCCCCTGGGGGGATTTTTTTTTTTCAAAATAAAAATAAAAAAAATAAAATAAAATGACAGGGGGTCACCCGTGGGCAGGGGTCAATATTTTTTTTTTAGATGTTGTAGGGGTTCCCTGGGGGCCATTTTGGCCCCCAAGGAAACCATACAACAACTAAAAAAAAACAGATGTATATATAGATCTATATATATCTATGTAGATAGATATATCTATGTACATGGATATATCTATAGATATATCTATATAGATAGATATATATATATAGAGGTAGATCTATATCAATCAAAGAGATTTATAAAGCGCGCTACTCACCCGTGAGGGTCTCAAGGCGCTGGGGGGGGATGGGGGGAGGGAAAGGGGCTGGGAGGTTCACTGTTCGAAAAGCCAGGTTTTGAGGCCCTTCCTGAAAAGAAGTAGGTTTTGGGTCTTGCGAAGGTGGGTTGTGAGGGCGTTCCAGGTTTTGGGTGCAAGGTAGGAGAAGGATCTGCCCCCGGTGGTGGTGTGTATGATGCGGGGGACAGAGGCGAGAGAGAGGTCAGCTGAGCGGACGTTTCGTGTGGGGGTGTGGAAGGTGACTCTCGTTGAGGTAGGCAGGGCCTGTGTTGTGGAGTGATTTGTGTGCGAGGATGAGGATCTTGAAGGTGATCCTTTTGTCAATGGGGAGCCAGTGGAAGGATTTGAGGTGTGGAGAGATGTGTTCGTGTCGGCGGAGGTCGAGGATGAGTCGTGCTGCTGAGTTCTGGATGCGTGTAGGTTGCGCTTGAGTTTTAGAGTGGTGCCGGCATAGAGGGTGTTTCCGTAATCAAGCCTGCTGCTGATGAGTGCGTGAGTGACAGTTTTTCTGGTCTCTGTGGGGATCCATTTTAATGTTTTTCAGTATACGGAGTGTGGTGAAGCATGAGGAGGTGAGAGCGTTGATTTGTTGGGTCATCGAGAGGGAGGAGTCTAGGATGATGCTGAGGTTGCGTGCGTGGTTGGCGGGGGTGGGTGCAGGGCCTAGCGTGGTGGGCCACCATGAGGGGTCCCAGGTGTTTTTGTGTGGGCCAAAGAGGATTATTTCGGTTTTGCTTGAGTTGAGTTTCAGGTGGTTGGCTGTCATATATATATCACTTTTGTCAATATGTGTGTGGTTTCCCTGGGGGGAAAAGGGTCCGACTTGTCTAGTGGCAGTTTTAGTGCCATAAAGAAGCGCAGAAGGTTTATATGCCTACTGCAAAGAGCAAATCTGTATTTTATGTAAATAGCTGAGTACATTAGTAAAGTCAGCCATTACCTGCGCTATAATACCAATGAAATGTATGTGCGGGGTGGAGGGCGGCTATGGAGAGATGAAGGGCACTTTTGCTGGGTGGTAATGAGGGAATCCGAGGAGGAGGGAGTGGGAGCACCAATAATGATTGTTGGACTGGGCGCAGGAGGTGCTAAAGACTGTGACGAATGGTATGTGACAAGGTGTTTTTTTGAGTGTCTTGAAAGTACGTGCTGATTGAGTGAAGAAGCGCAGGTAAGGTGGCCTCTACTGTTGCACGTATCTCACACACACCATCGATTTTGTGACTGTCTACGTAGGCTAGTGTTTTAGAGCAACAGTTTAGCCAATAGCAGAGATGGCATCTTGATGGATGACTGCTGCCTGCACTCGGGTTATAGAGGACCACTCTGACATAGGATCAGAGACTGAGACATCAGATACTGAGACAGCATCTGAGGGATAGGACAATGGCGCAGACTCTGGGAGTGATTTTTTAGTCAGAGGAGTCCCATTCGATAACTCCTCTTCCAGTACATTATGAGGGAGGTGATGAGGACAGTCCTGCTGTCCCTTCGCAAGCTGTTCGTGCAACTGGGTAATAGTGGGTTAGGCCAACCCAGAGAGCAGGTGAATGCGGCGGCAAGCAGAGAGAGAGAGTGCTTTCTTGGGAGCTCCCCAATTTAGTTCAGCCCCAAATTCCACCACCCAAATCATATTGTGGAGACATCAAAATTATCTATGGCAAAACAAACTGGTTTTGTAAGGCAGGCACCTGTGTTTTTGGTCCTGGATTCGGCGACCATATAGAGAAACACACTAAACCCAAACATTTCTGGAAACTAGACATTCGGGGAGTCCACAGAGGTGTGACTTGTGTGGATTCCCCTATGTTTTCTAACCCAGAATACCCTGCAAATATGAAATGTTGAAAAAAAACTCAATTTTTCTCGCATTTCTGTCACACAAACTACAGGAATATGCTGGGATCCACAACATTCCTACCACCCAGTGACTCCTCACCTGTCCTGATAAAAACACTACCCCACTTGAGTGCCTACACCTAGTGCCTGTGTCAGGAATGGATCACCCCAGGGTCAACAGCTGCCTCACGTAAGGACCAACATTGACCGTTGTGTGATCTATTCCTGTCGCAGTCACCAGGCCTAACCATACAAGTGAGGTATCATGTTTATCGGGAGACTTGGGGGAACGCTGGGTGGAAGGAAATTTGTGGCTCCCCTCAGATTCCAGAACTTTCTGTCACCGAAATGTGAGGAAAACCTGTTTTTTTAGCCACTTTTTGAGGTTTGCAAAGGATTCTGGGTAACAGAACCTGGTCCGAGACCCGCAAGTCACCTCATCTTTAATTCCCCTGGGTTTCTAGTTTTCAAAAATGTGCTGGTTTGCTAGGTTTCCCAAGGTGCCGGCTGAGCTAGAGGCCAAAATCCACAGGTAGGCACTGTTTTCTATGAAAAAATGTGATGTGTCCACGTTGTGTTTTGGGGCATTTCCTGTCGCGGGCGCTAGGCCTACTCACACAAGTGAGGTATCATTTTTATCGGGAGACTTGGGGGAACGCTGGGTGGAAGTAAATTTGTGGCTCCTCTCAGATTCCAGAACTTTCTGTCACCGAAATGTGAGGAAAACTTGTTATTTTAGCCACTTTTTGAGGTTTGCAAAGGATTCTGGGTAACAGAACCTGGTTCGAGCCCCGCAAGTCACCCCTCCTTGGATTCCCCTAGGTCTCTAGTTTTCAGAAATGCACAGGTTTGGTAGGTGTCCCTAGGTGCCGGCTGCGCTAGAGGCCAAAATCTACATGTAGGCACTTCGCAAAAAACACCTCTGTTATCTTCCAAAAATTTGGATGTGTCCACGTTGCGCTTTGGGGCGTTTCCTGTCGTGGGCGCTAGGCCTACCCACACAAGTGAGGTATAATTTTTATCGGGAGACTTGGGGGAACGCTGGGTGGAAGGAAATTTGTGGCTCCTCTCAGATTCCAGAACTTTCTGTCACCGAAATGTGAGGAAAACTTCTTTTTTTAGCCACTTTTTGAGGTTTGCAAAGGATTCTGGGTAACAGAACCTGGTCCGAGCCCCGCAAGTCACCCCTCCTTGGATTCCCCTAGGTCTCTAGTTTTCAGAAATGCACCGGTTTGGTAGGTTTCCCTAGGTGCCGGCTGAGCTAGAGGCCAAAATCTACAGGTAGGCACTTCGCAAAAAACACCTCTGTTTTCTTCCAAAAACTTGGATGTGTCCACGTTGCGCTTTGGGGCGTTTCCTGTCGCGGGCCCTCGGCCTACCCACACAAGTGAGGTATCATTTGTATCGGGAGACTTGGGGGAACGCTGGGTGGAAGGAAATTTGTGGCTCCTCTCAGATTCCAGAACTTTATGTCACCGAAATGTGAGGAAAACTTGTTTTTTTAGCCACTTTTTGAGGTTTGCAAAGGATTCTGGGTAACAGAACCTGGTCCGAGCCCCGCAAGTCACCCCTCCTTGTATTACCCTAGGTCTCTAGTTTTCAGAAATGCACAGGTTTGGTAGGTTTCCCTAGGTGCCGGCTGAGCTAGAGGCCAAAATCTACAGGTAGGCATTTCGCAAAAAACATCTCTGTTTTCTTCCAAAAATTTGGATGTGTCCACGTTGCGCTTTGGGGCGTTTCCTGTCGCGGGCGCTAGGCCTACCCACACAAGTGAGGTATCATTTTTATCGGGACACTTGGGGGAACGCTGGGTGGAAGGAAATTTGTGGCTCCTCTCAGATTCCAGAACTTTCTGTCACCGAAATGTGAGAAAAACTTGTTTTTTTAGCCACTTTGTGAGGTTTGCAAAGGATTCTGGGTAACAGAACCTGGTCCGAGCCCCGCAAGTCACCCCTCCTTGGATTCCCCTAGGTCTCTAGTTTTGAAAAATGCACAGGTTTTGTAGGTTTCCCTATGTGTCGGCTGAACTAGAGGCCAAAATCTACAGGTAGGCACTTTGGAAAAAACAGCTGTGTTTTCTATCAAAAAATAGGATGTGTCCATGTTGTGTTTTGGGGCATTTCCTGTCGCGGGCACTAGGCCTACCCACACATGTGAGGTATCATTTTTATCGGGAGACTTGGGGGAACATAGAATAGCAAAACAAGTGTTATTGCCCCTTATCTTTCTCTACATTTTTTCCTTCCAAATATAAGAGAGTGTGTAAAAAAGACGTCTATTTGAGAAATGCCCTGCAATTCACATGCTAGTATGGGCACCTCGGAATTCAGCGATGTGCAAATAACCACTGCTCCTCAAAATCTTATCTTGATCCCATTTTGGAAATGCAAAGGTTTTCTTGATACCTCTTTTTCACTCTTCATATTTCAGCAAATGAATTGCTGTATACCCAGTATAGAATGAAAACCAACTGCAGGGTGCAGCTCATTTATTGGCTCTGGGTACCTATGGTTCTTGATGAACCTACAAGCCCTTTATATCCCCGCAACCAGAAGAGTCCAGCAGACAAAACAGTATATTGCTTTCAGAAATCTGACATCGCAGGAAAAAGTTACAGAGTAAAACATAAAGAAAAATGGCTGTTGTTTTCAGCTCAATTTCAATATATTTTTATTTCAGCTGTTATTTTCTGTAGGAAAACCTTGTAGGATCTACACAAATGACCCCTTGCTGAATTCAGAATTTTGTCTAGTTTTCAGAAATGTTTAGCATTCCGGGATCCAGTATTGGTTTCACACCCATTCCTGTCACTAACTGGAAGGAGGCTGAAAGCACCAAATATAGTAAAAATGGGGTATGTCCCAGTAAAATGCCAAATTTGTGTTGAAAAATGTGGTTTTCTGATTCAAGTCTGCCCGTTCCTGAAAGGTGGGAAGATAGTGATTTCAGCACCAGAAACCCTTTGTTGATGGCATTTTCAGGGAAAAAACCACAAGCCTTCTTCGGCAGCCCTTTTTTCCCATTGTTTTGGAAAAAACTAAATTTTCACTGTATTTTGGCTATTTTCTTGGTCTCCTCCAGGGGAAACCACAAACTCTGGGTACCATTAGAATTCCTAGGATGTTGGAAAAAAAGGACGCAAATTTGGCGTGGTTAGCTTATGTGGACAAAAAGTTATGAAGCCCTAAGCGCGAACTACCCCAAATAGCCAAAAAAGGGCTCAGCACTGGGGGGGAAAAGGCCCATCAGCTAAGGGGTTAAAGAGCATAGACTCAAGTAAAGTATAGAACAGGGTCTCAGGACAGTCAAGAGCAGACTGTCCCTCCAGAGTCTCGGGGCAGACAAACTAAAGTTCCAAAAGTCTCTAGCTTCTCTCCAATTGGTCAGAGACGGTGGGCTTATGCCAGGTGAGATGATCAATATCCAATCGCGTCCAATTGCATTTATTAAGTTGCAACTATTTGACAGTTATCACTGAATGGGCTTTGTTAATGCAGCAGTAAGAACAAAATAAGCAACATTTGTCTTCTTCCACTCGCTGCGAAGATGAATAGAAGCCTAGTCTAGTCAGGCTAATACAAATACATATCAATGAAATTGACATACATAAAACCTACTGCGCACCTTACAATTCTGAACCCATATATTCACAAGCAAAATTGTTTATTAGTAAATGTTATTATTGCATGGCACTACTATAAAAGCGCTGTGCATTTATCTTTCTGCACATATACCAACAAGAATTTTAACTTCTCCAAAAATATTTTTATGTATAAGCCCAACTAGGGGAAGGAATACAAAGACAGTCACTTACTTTTTGTATGTCTATGCTATGTCAAAAAAGGTCGCCCTAAAAATAAAAATCAAAGCACATGTAAAGCAAGTGTATTCCAAGTGAATCAAACAAATATAATAGTTGCTTTACATGTGCTTTGATTTTTATTTTTAGGGCGACCTTTTTTGACATAGCATAGACATACAAAAAGTAAGTGACTGTCTTTGTATTCCTTCCCCTAGTTGGGCTTATACATAAAAATATTTTTGGAGAAGTTAAAATTCTTGTTGGTCCTGATGAAGCGTCGCTGGATCCGGCTGGACCATTAGACGCGAAACATGTAGATCTGACTAGAGGTACTAAAAAGGGTTCTATCCTCTTGCATCATTGTTGGGAGTATGTGAGCATTACAACTCACTTTTAGACTCTCACTTCGTTTTTAATCTTGGTCTCCATCTTACTAATTTTGATTAAAATGTATGATTAATATACTTTGATGGATAACCAATTTTTATATTTCCACACTCTCCTTTATTGCTCGTATACTACAAATTTGGTATTCCTCCTGCAAGATTTGATTCCACCGCTACTATTAGAGCAATACGGTTAAGAGCCCCCTTCGGGGAGCCCGTTAGGCATTGCAGCACCGGCCTAATGAGGAGCTGTCCCAATGATGAAGCCAGTCATCCAATGCGATGCATGAGGGCTCTTGCTCCTGTTGAATTAGGTCCCCTGTTGCCCTAATTATTGGAACAGTGTACCTTTATTTTTCTACAAAGACCTATGCAGCCTTTAGATATCTTTTTGAATTTTAGCTGTATGAAGGGATTACTTGTTAGAGAGGTGTGAAGCATGCAAAGGAATTTAGGGTCTGAAGTATAGTTTGGTGGGTGGATTATATACCGCCACCATGGCAGAGTGCTTTACTCCTGGCATGGAGAGAGTACTTCATCCGTATGTCAAACGTTCATCATTTGTTTTTCCAAAAAAGAAAATCCCAAAGCACATTTGTGTGTAAAAATTAAAAAAAACATTGATTCCCCTCCTTGCAATGTGAGTTTTCTTCCCGGGCATGGGGTCATTTTGTTGTTTTCACTGCCCTTTATCGCCAGATTTTACCTGGCGTGACAGGCAGTGAAAACATGCCATTTATCTACCATACTAAATAGGGCATTCATTATGCTACTAGACTTGTTTCTCCAAAGCTCCACACTGTGCTACCTGAAATTAGGCAATATAACTGGTGACTTAGTTAATGATATTCAACTTTTGTTCAACTTGCAGATTTTAAGGACACAGTGCAGTGCTTTTCCTGTGGTGGATGCTTAGGTAATTGGGAGGAAGGTGATGATCCATGGAAAGAGCATGCAAAGTGGTTTCCAAAGTAAGTAAACCAACCAAACGTATACTTCATCCCTGAAAAAGCAAGGTAAAACAAATCAAAGGATCCCGTTCATTGAAATTTTGAGAGTGGGACCATCAAGCAAATCAAGTTAAATGGAATACTGTCTATAGATATCATCGCTCACCTTCCGCCGACCCTGTGTCACAATCTACAGTTGTCTAGACCAGGGTGGGAGGAGTGACAGCTCGGGCAAGAGGAGAAATGTAACTACTCAAGTGAAACACTAGAAAAGTGCTCTGATCTACCCCCTCCTTTTTTAACAACTTCGACCTCCACATATGCACAATCCCTCAAACCATATATGGTGCCATACACAAAAAAGTCCTTGTCCCCAACATACTGACTGACCAGACACTGCAGGTGTAGACAGTGTTTTTACTTTAAGAACTTACCACAATAAAGAGGCCTCACTCTCACTGGAGCAGCTCAAAGTATGGCGATGCCAAGGACCAAACGATGAGGAAAAGCTTCCAAGTGACTTAGAACAAACAAGGCCAGCACTCATGCAGGCATGATCGAACAACAGTTTACACTCACACGCATGCACAAACGCTCTCACCCGCGCACACACACACCAAGACAAACTGTATTTTTTTTTAGATTCCATATCCACCGTGATGGTCTCATCTCTGAGAAGGATCACAGAGAATGTATCGAAACTAAACCATTTGAAAAAAACATACTTTAAAATATTTAGAAAGTATGTACCCATTATAAGTACTGGCCCTCAGTGCACCATTGCTGACATAGATAGAGGTTGCCTGGTTCCAATACAATTGCATGACCTCAGGAACAAAAATTGTTTTGATAGGGTAGATTACACACACAAATCACACGCATGTTCTCACACACGCACACACTTTCATTTACTAGCAGCATTCCTGACCTAATGATGGTCAGATCATTGAAAACGCTTTTATGGGTTTCCTTGATGCTCCTGGCTCTCTTGAAGAGCTGTGATGGATATATTTGCAGCAAATGAGATTAAAAAAGAAGACGGAGTTAGAGCCACTGAAAGTAAGTAAAACTATAATAATGAAATAAAGTACAATGACTCAAATAAGAAAAAAAGACAATCTGAAAGTAATCAGAAGGAAAACAACCCATAAAAAGATCACACGAGAATCCCTTAGTACTCATGTTCTGGTCACAGCAGTATACACTACAATACTGTACAAACTCATACCACTATTGTGCCATGGACTAGAAGAGTACAAAAAGGATCGTGGAGTGGAAAGAGGATGAAGTGCTGATGGAGATGAGGTAAGAGAAGCTGTGGGATAATGGAGTTAATTATAATATATGATGATAAACATACTTGCATGCACCTAGTGGGCTATACTTAGCCCTTCTGTTTATAGTAAGCAGTATGGTTGTGTTGGGAAGCCAGGTAACTTCAATATCGGACCAGAAGGCTTGACTTTAATATGTTGACATTTAACAGCCATGGGCTGGTTGATGCACCAGCAAATCTATTGGGTCATGAATTCAGTTCCAGGTTCTCCCTAATCATCTTGTGTGAATATTGATATCTTGTTTTCATTTTACGGGCTATGGATTGATTGGTTTTATAATGTCAGTGGAATGGCTTTGGTTTTATAATGTCAGTGGAATGGCTTCCAAATATATATGAATATAGTTTCTTGAAAACGTTTGCCTTTTGGATAGCATACCTGATTTATTCTGTATTTCCAGGTGTATGTTTCTTCAAACTGAGAAATCCCGAGATGATATCACAGAGTATATTGGGAGCTACAGTGGATTTGAAGGAGTGACGGTAGGAAGTCATATAAAGAATTAACTAGGAAACTAAAGATAAGGTTTCTTTTTAACTATTCAGGTTAGCATAAAATATATATCAGAATGAGGGTGGTTATGTAATTGGTTTAAGAGGTTCCTTAAGAGCTGGGTGGCAATGGTTAAATGTGGAGAAGTCATGGTCACCCATTCCTCATACCCGCTGCCTCATTTAGAAGTCTGTCATCAGAGAGACCCCTGAACGCTGGCTGACATGCCATTGGTAAAGCCTATTGATAGTGACCCTACCTATGGCCTGTCAGCCTTTTGTCCCTGTACGACTGCCTGCCCAGTTTAGTGCTAATGGACAGGTAAAACAACCGCTGTTTCCCACACACTGGAAGAAGTCTCCTGGCATTACTTTTTTAACCAAGAACAGACCCCTACTTTTTCTTCTCAATAGAAAAAAAAGCCATGCAATAGGACATGCCACCATGCCATAGCGTGTTCGGCCAGCTGACATGTTGTCTTCGTCACCCTACCTGACACTGATGGAATGATAAGACCATCTAGCTAAGTCAAGGGTCTAAGTTAAGCCATCACCCCCCACTTCTTTATGGGTCCAAGCGCCAGGAGTCTTATTAACTCATGGTTGGCTCTATCACTGACTAATCAGTTTCTTCTCCCTCCTCCCAAAGCATCTGGTGTTCCCTCCACAAGTTTCCCCAGTCCATTTCACCAGGAATTATTGCAGGCGATCACATTTGGGAGTTGTTGCAGAGTGTGAGAACAAGCGAGCAGCAAGAACAAAAGTGTGTGTGAGTGAGAAGAGTGAATTGTGTCATGAGTTCGGTTGGACGCTAGAGGGTGTTGACTGTGATTGCTGGTGATGTAAAATGGGAACTAATGTTTAGAGTGTGCCAAAAAACAACGCTATATAATACATTAAAGCAAGTGGGTGCGTAATGATTGTGGGTAAACGTGCAGTGCCAGTCACCACGCTGTATCACAATATACTTGTGACTAATGACTTTGCCTCCTTCGCATTTCCCTACATGTGTCAAATAGAACTGTGAGAAGAATAGGGTGCTGTAAAGGTGAGGATTTCTGCTTGCCACACTGGCCAAGCCATATTTCCCTGGGTGGTTCTCCTAATTTTATTTTTGTATAGATCCCTATATGTATATTATATAACTTTATTGTGCAGAGGACGCAACTTGCCTTGGAGCAAATAGGCTTCTTTGTTATAGGACATTTTTTGATTCTTACTGGGTGCCCTTAGAGATCTTTAAAACTGTTGAGGCTACCCTGCACAGTTTCTTGCATCTCTTTAGTGTGATTGTTTTCAGCATATGAAGGTCTTCCAGCAAAAACGACCTGTCCTACCTGTAATGGATACAAAAATAATTTTAATGTGGGCAGTAGGGTGAATATGTAATGTTTACCCGACAATTAGAGAGTCCAGCATTAGATAAATGTAGTATTAGGTAGTTTGGGGTAAATTGTATAGAGGGTTTTTGCCAAGCTGCACGTGGCACTTAAGGTCAGGAGGAATGTAGATGGTGGAAGGTTCTGCAGTGATTTACACAGTGCCCTAGCCTTCAAACACAGGTATGGAAGATTTCCATTAATTGTTATTTTTTGCATTTGCCACTTAATTTGCACACACCTGCTTACCAGCATGGCATCAGATTGTCCTGGGCAGTCTACAGACCAACCCTAAATGTGATAATCTTTCTGTGCTTGTAAATGTTATGCTCTAAAATGACTGACATCTGATCCTTACTCATGTGGCTGATTGCTTATCCAGGAAAAGAAAAGGAAGAAAAGAAGGAAATAAAGCATTATAGGAAGAAGTTATAGGGTCATAGGGTAATAGGAATAGAAAGGATAAGTAAAGGTACTGCAAGAAGACTGGGGTGTGTTAAGAAGTTAGGGTCTAAAGAAATAATGCCAAGTAGAATGTAAATGATATTGTTGGACAAGAAACTGAGGACCTGATTGAGACCTTGGCGGATGGGATACTCCGTCACAAACGTGACGGATATCCTGCCCGCTGTTTTACAAGCTCCATAGGATATACTGGAACTTGAAATACGGCGGATGGGATATCCGTCACGTTTGTGACAGAGTGCCCCATCCGCCAAGGTCGTAATCAGACCCTAGATGTCTTAGAGTGGCAGTTTAGTGTATAGATGCACTAGACTAGTTTTGATGGGTTCATGCAGGGAAAGTCTAATTTAATTGAACCACAAAGGACACATGGACATTAGCAAGATGAAAGAAAGGTTGAGACCAGACTATTGGTGGCTTGGTCCAGATAAACAAGTGGAAAGAGTGGTCGGAGAATGGGTTTAGTGTAGCTAAATTGACAAAGTAAACCAGCCAAGATAAATAGAAGATTGCTAGATAGTCATTGAGAAGACATAGGGGGTCATTATGACCCTGGCGGAAGGCGGAGAAGCGGCGGTAAGACCACCAACAGGCTGGCGGTCTTTTTTTTTGTATTATGACCATGGCGGTTACCGCCATGGTCATCCGCCGGTTCTCCGTTCCGCCCGCCAGGCTGGAGACCAGGGTCTCCAGCCCGGGGTCTCCAGCCGGACCCGGCTGCCCGCCATGGATTTCATGGGGTTTGAAACCGCCATGAAATCCATGGCGGTAAGCACTATCAGTGCCAAGGAATTCCTTCCCTGGCACTGATAGGGGTCTCCCCCACCCCCCACCCCCACCTCGACTCCCTCCCCTACCCCCCCACCACCCCTGCCACCCCCCAAAGGTGGCAGGACCCCCCTCCCCACCCCGTCCCCCAACATAACATCACACATACACACACAACACGCACGCAGGCACCACCAACACACATACACGCACACACACCGACATACATGCAAACATTCACACACACAGTCAGACACGCACATCCACATTCAAACATAAATGCACACATCCATACAGACATACCTACAGACATACACGTACTCATTCCCAAACACACAACACCCCCGCAAGCATACACGCACTCACACACCCCCTCTACATACACACACGCACACCCCCATGCATGCACACCATACACAACACTCCCCCACCCCCCTCCCCTCACGGACGATCGACTTACCTGGTCCGACGATCCTCCAGGAGGGGACGAGAGCCATGGGGGCTGCTCTGCCGACACCACTCCGCCAACAGAACACCGCCACGCCGAATCACAGGACGTGATTTGCTGGGCGGGTTCTGTTGGCGTGGCGGTGGAGGTGGAGCAACCTACACTTCCCCGCCGCCCGCCAGTATGGCTGTTGGCGGCTCTCTATCCGTAAAAGGACGGAGAGCTTCCAACGGTCATAATAGGCCGAGCAACAAACCGCCACTACTGGCGGTCTTCCGCACGGCAGTCCCTCGGCGGTCTTGTTAAAAGACCGCCGAGGTTGTAATGACCACCATAGTTTTTGGCAGAATGGGAACCTTAGAAGAGATTAATTTAGGAAAATATGTCATATTAGTAATTGACATGTTTTCGATATGGCTGAAGACGTTCATTTGAGGAGTGTACTGTTTTTAAGGTTTTTAGGTGGAAAGGGTTTCCAAAGACTATTTTGACAATTATTGGCACACATCCGGCTTTTAGAGAGATGGAAACATGTTTAAAAGAAAAAATAATAAATCAGATATTACCCATAGATAATTGGCATGGTCTAGAGACTGAAGAAAACGTTAAAGAAAGCTGTTCATATAGCAAGGATCAGTGAGAATGACTGAAGAGAAGAGTTGCAGAAAAGAAGAGGTGCATAGAAATGCCTTGTGGCACTTAGGGAAGAGTACCTTTTGAATTTATTGAGTGCAAAAAAACAGACTGTGCAAAATATCTCAAACTGCAAAGATATTGACAGCAGTGGCATAATAGGTAATTGAGGAAAAAGAGAATAACAAGCTGTTTATAGGAAGAGCCTGTTAGACAGAAAGAGATCGACCATAGTTACAGAAATATGCATTGGATATTTGGTGGAATTAAAAAAACTGTTGTGAAGTACCAAATGATCAAAGTACACCAGCTCATTAAAAGTGACAACATTGTTTAAAACACTTATCAGAACAGAGGGCACAGATATTTGGAACTTAAAAAGAGTGGTTAAGGTTATAACTGATCAAGGAGATACTCAAGGTTCAGAAAGCAGATAGAGAAAGGGAGGAGATAAAGAACAAAAGTAAAAAAGGCAGCTGTAGTGGGAAGACAAAAGGAACATTGAGGAATACCCGGAAGGTTAAAATACTGATTAATATGGGAATTGTTGCCAGTATTGTTCTGTGGGAAAAGTATTAAGAAGTGTACTCAGAATACCTTTTAGCATGATGGCTTAGCAGGTGTTTTACTGTGAAATAAGTTGAATTTTTCTATTTGTTTTTAGTTCTGTAGCAGATAAAAAAAACTGAAGGAATAAAGTGTGTAGTATATTGACTGAAGATAAGGTTACATAGGTAACAGGACTGGTTGTGAATGTTCTAAGAACATTGTGAAGTAATGTATGGGGGAGAAGGAGGATTCAAAAGATGCAGTGAGAGGGCCTGGAAACAGTGGATAAGGTGCTTGCTAAGAATAAACCTTTTCCACCTGATTGGGTATTTAACGTGTTTAAGTGGTATCTTCATTACAAGCCTCCCGAAGTCTTATGTTTTAGTGCCAAGTAATTTGGAGTGTCTGAATGTGGGGAGAACATGCCATCTTGAATAAGCTCCTTGCTTCATTGGGTAACTGTTGTATGGTGATGAGCACAGACAGCACAGGAGTTATGTGATCAAAGTGATTAGTTCTGAATACCAGTCTCACTTGCTCATGTGGTGCTGCCTAGTGTGAAGAAAAGTCTACTTTCGGTATTCTCAAGCAATGAATCACAATAGTCCAATCTCGATAGGAGTAGCACAATTTTGATATCAAGCTCAGGAATTAAACGCTTGACTCTTCAAATAAATTTTTAATGATGTTTTGCATTTTTTGTCTTCAGCACTTACATGTTTGTGAAGATTGAGTTTTTTATCAAGTGTGAATCCCAGTGACTTGGTGAAATCAGTGATTACAGGGTTACAATCAGGGCTAGCTTGAGCACTAGTGGAGCCCTGTACCACAATCTTCCCCCCCCCCCCATGACCTCCTCTTTGGATCCCTGCCACCCAGCAAAAGTGCACTGCATCTCTCCGTAGCTCCTCTCTCACATACATTTCATTTGTTTTGAAGCTCTGGTAAACACTAGCTATGCTAGTCCACTCATCTATCCACATAAAATACAGATCTGTTCTTTGCAGCAGGCATATTAACTCTCTGCGCTACTTTATAGCGAGTCAAAACTGCCACTAGACAAAACTCCGATCTCTCTCTGTCAGGAAAATTAATCACAAGAGCTATCTTGATATTTTTTTGTTGCCTGACAGTCTGTGCACAAGGAACTTTGCTTCAGGTGCATTTAAATTGTTATTGCTAAATACCATGCCCCCTCCTGTGAGGTCAGTGGTCCCCCTCCAGATCAGCGTCAAATGTGGCTGAGCATTTTGCACCTCCCTAACACCGGCCCTGGTTGCAATCTAGAAGTTAGAGGGAAACCAGCCAAGATTAAATAGGAACCGAGCAATGAGGTAGGGAAATCAGCAAGAATTCTAGTTTGTGAATAGTTTTGAATATGAAAGTGGATCATCATACAGGCATGGACCACTTTAAGAATAAGATAAAGAAGATCGATTTCACGAAGTGAGGAAAGTTTCATGTAGAACTGAATATCATCATCATAGAAAGGTGTTGTGGCTGCTTAAGAATGTTGGGTACAGTCTGGAATCTCTGTCATTGAGATTCTAACTGAGGGGTCTCGAGGACGGTCTGCGGAGTGGACAGATACTGGACGGTTGAGGAAATGGGAGCTGACGCTGCTGTTGGGTTGGTGGTTTTTGAATAAAGCTCTTTACACTAAACTACCGTGTCAGAGCTTAACACTGGCGACGAGGTGACCACCAACCCAGAACCCACGGATTTCTACTCTTCTGTCGCGACGCCATTTCCCCAGGGACTTGCTGCGCTTTTCCTACCTGATCGAACGAAAGTGCCTGTTTTCCTGGTTGAACGGATGGTCTTCTCCGTGTTGTTGGCAGAGTGGGCGTCTCCGGCGACCTCCATCAAATTTTCCCTGTGTCAGCGGCAGCGTGGACGTTTTTCGCGGTCTCCACTAGGTGGGGGTGAGAACACGTTCCAGGAACGATTTCTGTCTGCTCTGGACAGTGGATTTGTTTGTGTTTTTGTCCTTTCTTGCCGGCTACAGTTTTTTGTTTCAGTTCAGCGCGAGCCTCCAACGGACCCAGCGCGCTCGAGTGGGCACGCTCATTTGTTGCTACAGGAGCCTAGCAACGCGGCCCTGGCAACGACAAGTATACGGAAGGCCTAATAACGCGAGCCTGCATTGCGTGCGCAGCCATAGCAACGCTGCCTAGCAACGCGTTTGCGTCTCAATCGTCCAAGCCAGATTTATATATTTTTTTTTTTCTTTTTCTCCTCTTCGTTGTGCAGTGCTACATTGTGGAACAGTTTAAAGGGATTTTCTTCTACAGTGGACTTAAGACGCGTTACAAGTTATGGCTACTCCTACAATGTCTCAGCCTCCTCCTTTTCTAACGGATAAAGGCGACCCGATTCTTCTGTGGAAGCGTTGGAAGAATCTTTTTGATTCCTATTTAATAGCGATAGGTGGGGAAAAGTTCTCTCCTGCAAGGAAACAAGCAGTCTTGTTGCACAATTTAGGAATTGAGGGCAGGAATATCTATGATAGTCTAGAGACCTTGTCCTTTGGAGGGGCAGAAGGTGAACCCAGAGACTGTTATGAGATGTCTGTGGCCATTTTAGCAGCACACTTTGAATCCAAACTCAATGTTGTTCTTGAGAGACACAAGTTTTTTGCACGCTCACAAGGGAAGTCTGAAAGTGTGGGTAATTACATTGCTGTTTTGCGCACGCTAGCACGCACTTGTGATTTTGGTGACATCACGGATTCCTTAATCCGTGACCAACTCGTCCGATGTACTAACAACAAGAGAGTTCAGGAGAAGCTACTGACGAAAAACCCAGGCTTAAGAGAGGCCATTGCAATTGTTGAAGGGATGGAGAGCACCAATAGTTGGATTAAGGAGATGAGTGGAGACAATGATTTGTGCATGGTTCAAGCACCGCATTTTCGCGAGGAGGTCTTGAGGGTTAGCTGTGACAGTGACAGTAAAACCCCAGGATTTACCCAAGAGAGGAAGAGAGAGCCTAGACTTCAGCGTTGTTTCCGTTGTGGTAATACAGGACATGCTGCGAACAGTCCTAATTGTTTCGCACAGAATTCTCAGTGTAGGAAGTGTGGGAAAAAAGGGCACTATGCTAGAGTCTGCAATAGTGACAAGAACAATATAGATGCTGTCACTGAGAATGTTAACAAGATGATCCTATGCATTGATTCGGATTCCGGCAACATTGTGAATGAGTCTGGAATGGTAGATGTAGGACCTGTAACCATGCCTGAGTGTGCTATTGAGCTTGATGGAAAAATAGTAACAGTATTAGCTGATTCGGGTTCTCCTTATACTATGGTGGGTGACAAGAATTACCGGGCAATTTTTGGGGAGGATTTCCATTCGTTAACAGCACCTGATATGAACCCTGTCAGTTATGGGGGGTCTAAAATAGAAGTGATAGGCTATAAGATCATGCGTATTCAATTCCAAAGTAAGGCCACTGTAGGGAAAGTTTATGTAGCAAAACGTGGGAACAATCTACTAGGTTGGCGTCACCAACGTGATATGGGGATTAAATTAGACCCCAATGCCAAGAGTCAGGTTATGGTAGTGAATGATAGCAACTTGGATCTTGATATTCTGAAGGATTTCCCTACTGTGTTCAGA
The DNA here is from genome assembly GCF_031143425.1 of Pleurodeles waltl. NCBI lineage: Eukaryota > Metazoa > Chordata > Amphibia > Caudata > Salamandridae > Pleurodeles > Pleurodeles waltl. Next base: position 437,474,032 of record NC_090436.1, on the reverse strand, counting down.
GAAGAATTAGGTTGTCTGTCCAATTTTGAACACAGAATTATTCTTAAGAAGAATGCCACTCCTTCTGTGCATAAAGTGAGAGGAGTTCCAAAATTAATGTTAGAACCTCTCAAAGTGGAGCTTAACAAGCTTTTGGATGCTGGTGTGATTGAGGAGATAGAGTCCTCTGAATGGTTGGCTCCCATTGTTCTAGCGCCGAAGGACAATGGGAGACGAATTCGCATGTGTGTGGACCTTAGAGACCTTAATAAGCATATTTGGGTTGATCGCCAACCCCTGCCCAATATTTCTGAGGAATTGTCAGGGCTTGGTGGTTCAAAAGTATTTAGTGTACTAGATTTGTCGTCAGCATATCACCAGGTTGTTTTACACCCAGACTCTAGACACCTCACGTCATTTGTAACTCCGCTAGGAGCTTATCAATTTCGTAGAATGCCTTTCGGGCTAGCCTCCGCTGCTGCCTGTTTTCAACGTATTATGAGGAAAGTTCTGGAGGGGGTTTTGGGTGTCCTAATCTTTCAAGACGACATTTTGGTTCATGGCAAAACGTTAGAGGAACATGATGAAATCCTTAGAGAAGTATTGTGTAGACTGGTTGGTTCTGGCCTCACGGTTAAGAAGGAAAAATGCAAGTTTAGAGTTTCTTCTGTGACCTACCTTGGTCATACTATTTCCAGTGAAGGGATTAAACCCAAGCTTGAGTTGGTTGATTCTATTGTCAGCGCCCCTGAACCCAAAGACAAGGAGGGTGTGAGATCCTTTTTAGGGCTGGCAGAGTATTATTCTAAATTTGTTGCCAACTTTGCGAGCGTGACACAACCTTTGAGATCCCTGTTGAAAAAGGGAAACACATTTGCATGGTCTAGAGACTGTGCAGCTGCTTTCACTTTTGTGAAAGACTGTATTGGGAAAATGCCCACATTAGGCCATTTCGACACACACGCTAAAACCTTCTTGTACACTGATGCTAGTGTAACTGGATTGGGGGCAGTGTTGATCCAAAGAGAAAATCAAGAGGAGAAGGTCATTGCCTTTGCTTCCCGTTCCCTGAAGGGGTCAGAGCAACAGTATTCCGTTATTGAGAGGGAGGCTCTTGCGTGCTCATGGGCAGTCAAGCATTTCAGATTCTATCTGTGGGGTTTACCCTTTGTTGTGAGAACTGATCACAGACCCCTCGTACAAATTTTTTCTTCAAAGAAAAGTGAGGGATTGACACCTAGAATAAAGAGGTGGGTTGAAGGGTTAATGGAGTATAATTTTTCTGTTGAGTATGTGCCCGGGCCGAAGAATACGGTAGCTGATTTCTTGTCTAGGAGTTCGATTGATAGTCATGACGAAAGCGAGGATGAGGGTGTCATTAGTTGGGTGAATGAGTTGGCTATAAGTGAAGATGAGTGGAAGACTGCTGTGGATCAAGATTCCATTAGACATGATCTTGCTGGTTACATTGTAAGAGGGTGGCCGGATTACAAGGACATTCCTGAACCTTTGAAGAGTTACTGGAACATTAGGGATGAACTGTCTTTAAGTGGTCGTGAGGTATTAAGGGGTACTAAATGCATACCTCCCACTGGTTTAAGAAATAAGATCATCAATTTGGCTCATGAGGGTCATTTGGGCAGGAATCTCACCAAATCAAGGTTGAGATTGATATATTGGTGGCCAGGGTTGGATCGTGAGGTCGAAGCGACCGTTAAAGATTGTGTGACATGTGCACGAAGTGACAAGAGTAAAGTGGTATCGAAACCCCCACTTTCCCCAGTTGCTGTGCCAGAAAGGCCCTGGGTGAAGCTAGGTCTAGATTTCATGGGCCCTTTCCATCTTCTCCCTGCTAGTGAACGGTATGTCATTCTCATGGTGGACTATACTTCAAGATGGGTAGTGACCAAGTGTGTTAACTCCCTAGATACCAGGACGGTGATTGAGTTTTTAATGGAGGAGTTCTCACGAGAGGGTGTACCCAGCCATTTGGTTACAGATAACGGGGTACAGTTGACATCCGTGGAGATGAAGTCCTTCTTGGACTCTTTAGCTATTGTGCATTTGAGAACTGCCTTGTACTTACCCCAGGCCAATGATCTTGCAGAACGTATGAATAGAATGGTGAAGTACTGTGTCCAGGAAGCAGTTGAGACGCGAGTTTCTCTTGGGAGTCTCCTGAGAGACCAATGGTGGGCATATCGTAATACTCCCAATAGCGTTACGGGAATCGCCCCTTTTGAGTACATGAGGGGAAGGTTGGGTTGTAACAAGATGTTCCCAGCATGGTTCAGAGATAAGTTGGGATCATGTATTTCAGAGAAACTTGACCAGGAGAAACTTGGTAAAGCGTCCATGCGTAGGAGCGTTCATCAACAAAAGTACAAATTGCGGTATGATTTCAAATCTTGTGTGTCCGATGTTGCATGGAAGGTTGATGACTTGGTATGGTTGAAAGACCCTAATTACAAAACTAAAGGGAGGTCAAGTTTCAAAGGCCCTTTCCGTATTAAGGAGGTGAGGGAAAATGTGGTTGTGCTGGATAATGGTGAAGTGTGGAGTATGTCCAGAATTGCAAAATGGAACTGTCCCAGGATTGATTCCGATAATCTGACTGACCGAGGAGCGAACCACACCGCAAGGACAGAGTCCAAGGTAACACCCTGCAAGACAACTCCTGTCAGACTCCGTTCTAAACCAGTGTGGTGGAAGGACTATGTTTCTTGAATTCTGATGTTTTTCCTGCATACTTCTGTGCAATTTTAATATTCTGTATTATCCTGTTATTCCGGCCATTACATTGTCATATTGTTGCTTATTTGTTTTATCCACACACACATATGTTATATTTTCTTTTTTTTTCCTTTTTTGTTGTTGTTCCTTTTATGTATTCCATCTCTAGTGTAATAAGGGGGATGTGTTGTGGCTGCTTAAGAATGTTGGGTACAGTCTGGAATCTCTGTCATTGAGATTCTAACTGAGGGGTCTCGAGGACGGTCTGCGGAGTGGAGAGATACTGGACGGTTGAGGAAATGGGAGCTGACGCTGCTGTTGGGTTGGTGGTTTTTGAATAAAGCTCTTTACACTAAACTACCGTGTCAGAGCTTAACAAAAGGATATTAGACTTTGGTGTGCCTTAGAATGGAGCCTAAAAAGCGTAAAGCTTGAGAGGGTAGGGGATAAGAGAAAACGCCAAGCATTCTTTGTTTCATAGAAGAGATTTTAAATAGCGTGTTGCAGGTTTTTATTAGTTGATGGTGGTTCTATAAATAGGATTAGAACCTTTTAAGGACTGTACCAGATAGATCCTTAGTATCTTTCACTATTTTGAAGAGAGTAGCGTGTTTTACTGTATCAGATGCTCCTGGGAAGTCTAGAAGAATGAGTAAGCAAAAGTCTCCTGTATCAAGGATTCATAGTCCATTGTTTGCAACACTTGTAATTATCTACTGGCAGTCGCCAGTAGGTAGTTATTGCGAGGACCTATTTTCCATTGACTAAGCGTTTTTTGACTTGCCTGTATCTGTGGCTCCATTTGATGAAGCTTCACAACATTTCCTGGAAAGCTTTGGGGTGATCTGTCAAGCAGGGGCTGAGAAAAAGGGGAGAGGGATCCCAAAACACGTTTTCCCCATGTTAATTTTCATAGGGATTTTGAACATGACTACAGTTCGAACCGCTGGCTGGATTTACATCAAATTTGGCAGAAAGCTAGCTCTTGGTCCAGAAAGCACCCTTTTTGTGATTTTGTGTAAATCCATTCAGTAGTTTTCTAGTTGCTAAATGAAAACCAAATTTGTATATAGAGGGACGCAGATCCTCCTCGGATCCTCCGCAGATTCAAAGGAAAAGCAAGGCCCTGATTGGCTGGCCACAACCTGACAGAAAAGTAATGTCTGCCATTTTGTTCCTCATATTGCCTGGGGTGGGAAAAAAAACAGTGTAAAAGAAATGTAAGGCGTCAGGATAGAGGTATCCTGACCCCATAAGACCCAAGGAGGGGTCCCTACCCCACATGGACATAAATGTGCTCATTTGTTTTCCGTCAATCCACAGATTTTCAAATCCTCCTTGAATCCTCTCAGGATCCTCTTTGAATCCAGGGGAAAAGCAAGGCCATAATTGGCTGGCTGTAACGTGACAGAAGTATTAATGTGTGCATTTCAAAAGCCATAGAAATTCACTGAAAGGGATACAGGGACGTTATAGTTAGGTTGACGTTTTACCCATGCAAAACAACAGAAATTCAGCGAGTATAGTTATAGTTATACTTATATGAATAAACTATAATTTGTGCTGGAAAGTAATTTTGGGTAACAAGGTATAGATTCTTAACATAGGTATAACTATAACTGCTGAATTTCTGTCGTTTTCTATTGGTAAAACATCAACCTAACTATAATGTCTCTGCAACCTTTGTTTTTATCCAGTGAATTTCTGTTTTATATATGTACATATTAGCTTTATCAAATCATGAACTGTTATGAAGACTAGATCAGGCTGACAGAGGGGCCATCCGACCAATGCTAAATAAGTGCATCCATGTGTAGCACTTCCTCCTTGTATTGTGGGTATCTGATCCATGCTGATGCCCTCCTGGTGGCCGCCCCCAGTGGATCGGAGGATTCTACCATACCTAGGCAACTCCAGTACTGCTAACTACATTTTTCTTTTTGCCTCATGGACCTATGGGGCAAAGCAGTATTTTTTCATGTGTAAAAACACCCTTAGTGACTGGCTTGTGCTATCTCCTAGCCAAGCCGCTCAGAGTTGACAATTTTGCAGCTCTCCTTGCTGAACACTTAGACAGCGACCTCATCCGCCCTGCCCATTCCCCTTCTCCAGTGCTTGGAAATGCGACAGTAACAGTGCAATGCTCTTGAAGACCCAAGGGACCTCTCAGCACAGGGATACCCTACAGAGGGCCAAGGGCTCTTCTACAATGGGTAGCTAATTCTTCTCCCCCCTTGGGTCATGGTGAACACAGTAGGTTTTCCCTTCATCTCCAAGAGTGGTGCAGTGAAGAAGCATATATTGTGTTGGCTGGGCTGCCCCGCTTCACAGAGACATAACTGCAAAACTGTGAGTCACAGTTTATTTTTTCTTCCGTCCACAGTACTCCTAGCGCCTGTGTTATGGGTGGTAAGACTGAACTTAATTTGTAGTCAAGCAGGTACTTGGATTGAATATTTCTCCACAAGCGATTGGTTCCCATGCAGTTTGGAGCAGTCCACTTAGCAAAGCAGCTTGTTTTAGAGGCCACTTAAGATGGTCAGTGCTCTTTTTCCTTCATGCACAGCTTTGATATACAGGGATGGACTGGGGGCCCAAAGTAGCCCTTACAAAAATGCTCAAACCAGCCCCTCTCCTTTCATCTACTCTCACCAACTCTCTCTTTTCATCTATTAGTCCATTTTCTCTTTCTCTCCTCACTCTTGATCCTCTCTTCACTTTTTTCCTTCCACCTCCCTTTCTTTCTTTCTCTTGCAAAGCTTTCTGTGCCCTCTACAATTAACTGTGGGAAGCTGGGGAAATTGACACAGGGTCCAGCAGCAACCCCGGGCCTTCAAAATTAGCCTCCATGGGCACCACCTCACGGGTGAAATGCCCGGTGGAATAAAAGGCCTGTCAGCCCTGGTGATGTTGTTTTCTAGGCAGTGACTTTCTGAAAAGGCTCACTTCTTTCACCCCTCTTACATCGAGTTGGCCTTTTGCCTCAGAATACAGACAAAACATCTCCTGCAATGTTTGAATCCAAGTACCTTGCAAAGTTGGAGATGCAGTGCAGCAATCATCTTTCTCCTGTAATCATTTCCTCCTTGCTCATGCAATTTATAGATCTGCTTGCAGGAGTCTTGTCCAGGTGGTCCCCACATGCGAAGGTAGCAAGCAATCAGGGAACCTGGCTTTTAAGCTCATTTTTTACCCATACATCTGTTTCTGTCCTGATACTGGGCAATGAAAATACTAGTACACTGTCCTGCTTTTCAACACAATATTATCCTAGCTTTGCAAATAAATACCATCTCTGAAGATAGTGCCATGCTTATTTGGCATTTTGTTAATTAGCAGCAGACTTGTTAGGCCAAAGTCTGTCAGGAAGAAGGGATGGCCCTGGGTGTGCCCTGCCAGGAAAATATGAGAGAAAGTCACATAAGAGAGAGAGGCCTTTCCCATAAGTTCATACAAAAAGTGTGAATGGAAGAATGAAGCTTGAAGTGGGCCAATTAGCCTGACCATGGCAGGCTCCCTCCATTTTGGAGTCCCAAAATTGATTGTATGCCCCATTCAGTTAAGCACAACAGATACTGCATGCTCACACTAACCCATGCACACAGTATGAACAGTGCATTCTTTGTTCATGTCCCTGCAACCTAAGCAAAACGTCTTGCTCTGGGTTTGCGTCACTTTTGTGATGCAAACCCCAGGCAAGGTTTTTTAGTGGAATTTACTAGACTTGCACTGGAAAGTATCCCAAAGTAATGCAAAGGTGTGCTATGGGATACTCTGCTCTGCGTTGTATTAAGTGTGCATTTCATGTGTGGTACATGGGCATTCCCATGCAACTGCCCATGAATTGGGATGCAAATCCCTATCTACTAACATTGGTAGACAGTGTTTTATGCCAAAACCTTATGCCTCCTTGAGGCAGGTGTAACAAGGATATTTTTTATTCTCTTTGTTTTTCCAACTTTGCACATGCGCGGCATTGTCCCGCACACTTATAAAGTGAGAAAAGTTGTAAGGCTAGTTTATTTTACTGGAGTCCCATTCCAGTACAAATCCTATACTTTAGAGAGCACACACATCCTTGCTACATGGCACATCTGATTTGAGAAGAATAGACTGGCCCAGGGACAGCTGGGATCAGAGGAGACCTAGTGGAGGAGACTTTGACAGCTACTCATGCTAAAATGCTATTCCAGTCTTTCTGTCTCTGGCTGAAGACTACAGTTCAGAGGAAATAATCTGAAAAATATTTACAAAATGAGCTCTTTTAAAACCAAGGCATTGAACACAATCTCTGTAAATATTTATCACAGCTGGTCAGTAGATAGTTAAAACTTTTCTGCCTCTGCCAGATTGTGCTTGTCCTCTTAACTGCGATCCTCGGTACAGTGTCAACCCAAGACTTGCACTTCTGCTGCCCCACTGTTACGGGGCAGCTGCTATTTTGAAAGCTTACCCAGACGAGAGTCTACATGTTCAGAGAAATGAGTTGACGTAGAACCGATTGTAGGATTGAGCTTTTCTCTCCACCTTAGTGACTGCGGTGTAAACTCCTAAATCATTAATCAGCTTTCATGATAGATTAACACCTAGAATTGTTCCACTTTATCTCATTTCAAGAAATGTTGAGTCCCCACCACAGTACACATTTGCGAACTGTAGAACAAAAGTCAACCCACTGTCACCTTTTTGGAGAGCTCTTTTTCTTGCTGTGGGGCCAGTGACAGACAACAGTAGATGTGGGCAGTTCATAAATGCTGATCTCTACTTCCCTCTCAGAATTCATCTCAAAGGTACAGTGTTTATTTTACCATACATTGCACTCTTTGTACATGCATGTTTAAGTGCATTTACCGGTACTGCATTGGGTTTTTAACTCATTGTCTGGTCGCTGAACACTCCTGCACCCTTGTTAACAATCTTGCTCATGAGGAATTGAGCTGTCAAATGTTAGTATGAAGTAAAAAAAATACATTGAACCATGTTCACATTATGTTCACCCCTTGTATGGTGTACCACATGCAGACCTGCTAACTCGCCAACATTTGACAAGAGTAACTGTTGGTAACTGGGTTACTGGTTGAGGGGGGTGAAACCCTACCTAAGCAGGAACCACAATCTCTGTCAGGTTGAAACACATGCAAACTCCAAATTAACCTCTGCTTAATCCTCTGGTAGCTTATCACAAATCAGTCAGGCATAATTTAGAGGCAATGTGTAAAGTATTTATGCAGCACTTCAAACAGTAATAAAGTGAAAACACAACACAAGAAAAATCCCACAGCAGTTTAGAAAAGTAACATTTAATAAATTATTTGACGCCAAAACAATAAAAATCCAACCAGTTGAACCAGAGATATGTAGTTTTAAAGATTTAGGTGTAAATAGTGCCTAGAAGCACAAAGCACCAATTATAGTTATCTGGTCGTGTCAGACCCGGACAAAGTCACAAATTCAGGCTGATTGCAATGGAATGCAGGCTGGATACAGGGACCCATTTACACCCACTGAACAAAACAACCTTAAATACTGGTTGCGGAGCATTGCAAGATCCTGCATCGAGGATGTGGTGCACAGCAGAGGTGATGTAAGGTCCTGGTATAGAGATGCATCGTGAATCGATGCATTGTGCAGTGGCAGTTCCTGGAAGCTGTGAGGTTGCGATGCGAGGTCATGTGTTGCTGTTGATGAGGGGCTTGCGGTGCAAAGTTCTACGATGAAGATGTGTCACGTACTGCCTGGTTCCAAAGAAGTTGCAAGGCTTGTGATGCAGAGTCCTGCTTCATCATTGAGGATGCCATCGATGAGGGCCTTGCGATGCGAAGGCCTATGTCAAGGATGTGTCATGCAGTGGAGGTTCCATGGAGGCTGCAGACTGCGATGCCAAGTCCTCTGTCGGAGATGATTTGCACAGCAGTTCCGATGTGGAGTTTTGTGATGTGATGCATCACTCTGTCAGTTTTCCTGGGACCAAAGCTGGGATGGCAGAGCACCTTAAGGCCCACTTTCAAGGGTCCAAGACTGGGTTGGCATCACTTGGGAGAGTAGGTCTCACAGTCCAAGTGCTTGGTTAAAGGTGGTTGGAACCTTCTGTCCCTAAGGCTCTGGTCAGAGGCCAGCTAGCTAGCCGTTGGAGTCACTCTGGTGCTCCTGGGTTGAATATGCAGGACGACTCCTTCACTCAGGCAGCAAGGCAGCAGAATAGCAGTCCTTCTGGCAGAGCAGCACAGCAGTCCTTCTGAGTCTTCCACAGGTCTAGATGTGTACTAAAGGGCTGGGTACAATTGTCCAGTATTTATAGTTGGTGCCTACTTTGAAGTAGGAGAAGGTTCTGGAGATGACCACCCCGAGGATGTTTGGAAGTTCCTGCCTCCTTGTTCTGGCTCCAGATTGTCTGCGGTCACAATGGACTACTGTCAACCCTTTCGTGAGTGTGGTCAGACATTGACTTTGTGATGTGCAATTGTGGTATGTGACAGCTCCTCCCCCTCAACAAGTCAGAATCGGCCCATCCTGACAACACTTTTTGCTCTTTGTTTCACTATCTGGGAGCAATATCTAAAGACCAACTGCCTGCTATACCTAGTCATGCGATACCTAGTCATGCGACCCAGGATTCAATCAATCAATCAATCAGTTTTTCTAAAGTGCAACTACTCACCAGTGAGGTTCTCAAGGCGTTGGGGGAGGGACTGGGCCTCATCCGAAGAGCCAAGTCTTGAGGTTCTTCCTGAAGATGGTGAGTGATGGGCTTTGTCTAAGGTGCATGGGCAGGTTGTCGCAGCTCTTAGCTGTGAAGTAGGTGAAAGACCTTCCTCCTGTGGTGGTTTTCCATACGTGTGGGATGGTGGCTAGTGACTGCTGGGCAGAGCGGGGGTTCTGGTGGGATTATGGAAGGAGATGCAATGGTTCAGATAGGCTGGTCCGATGTTGTGAATGGTCTTGTAGGTGTGGGTGAGTAGTTTGAAGATGATGCGTTACTCCAACAGTAGCCAATGGAGGGTCCTCAGATGCTGGGAGATATCTTCCTGGCTGGGTAGGTTCAAGACGAGTCTGGCGGTGGCGTTTTGGATAAGATGCAGTTTCCTTATGTTTTTTGTTGTGATGCCAGCATAGAGTGCGTTGCCGTAGTCGAGCTTGCTTGTGACTAAGGCGTGGGTGACTGTTTTGGGGCAGTCAACTGGGATCCATTTGAAGATTTTTCGGAGTTGGCAGAGGGTGTGCCAGCAGGAGGATGTGACCATGATAACCTGACGCTTCATTGATAGGGAGGAATTGAGGATGATTTCTAGGTTGCAGATGTGGTCAGTCAGAGAAGGCGGGGCGCTGAGCGATGTAGCCCACCAGGAGTCGTCCCAGGCTGAAGTGGAGTTTCCTAAGATGATGAGCTCTGAGTTGAGCTTGAGGCAGCTCTCTCTCATCCAGGCGGCGACGGCTTCCACTCCTGTGTGGAAGTTCCTCTTGGTCTCGTCCTGGACTTCAGTGAGGGATATGATGAGTTGTGTGCCATCGGCGTATGACATGATGTTCATTCCGTGGTCTCTGACGATGGCTGCAAGTGGGGCCATGTAGATGTTGAAGAGAGTTGGGCTCCTGGAGGATCCCTGAGGAACTCAGCAGCTGACTTCTGTTGGATTGGATGTGTAGGGTGGGAGCCTGACTCTCTGTGTTCTTCCGGAGAGGGAGGAGTGGATCAATTGCAAGGCTTTTCCGTAGATTCCTGCGTTGTGGAGTCTGGTGCCTAAGGTGCTGTGGGAGACCATGTCGAAGGCTGCTGAGAGGTCGAGGAGTATGAGTGCTGCGGTGTGGCTGCGGTCAAGGAGTGGGCAGATGTCATCGGTGGCTGCAAGAAGAGCTGTCTCTGTGCTGTGGTTGCTGCCACAGTCAGACTGGAAGTGTCCAGTGAGTTGTTGTCTTCGATGAATTGCTGCAGCTGTGAGTTGATAGCCTTTACCAGTACTTTGTCCGGGTAGGGTAACAGCAAGATGGGCCGGAAATTCTTTAGCTCTAATGGGTTGGCCGAAGGTTTCTTCAGGAGGGGGTGTACCACAGTGTGTTTCCAGCCTTCAGGTAAGGTGGCTGTGTTGATAGAGCAGTTCAGCGTCTCCAAAGGGAGGGATGTTATTGATGCTTTCAATTTCTTCAGTGTGAGAGTGGACCAGCTGTGGTTTGGGTGGGTTCTGGGGGGCTGGGTCAGTCATAGGTTCTGATGCTGGGTGGGTTCTCCGGGATACAAGCAGCAGACACCAAATGGTTGGGACAAGAAAATGCCTACTGCCAAGTTTACTACCTATAAAAAACATTTAAAATATTTTAATGTAAAATAAAAATGAAAATGGACTTTATTTATTGTTAATGTAGAACTAAAACCATAAAAAGTTACAACTCATTAACTCATGAAACATTTATTAAATAATTAAAATATATATACCAATTTAATTTGAGGTTATTATGTTTAACAATAATCTTAATTACGGTCACTATTATTTTTATATTAAATTAATATTTTGTAGTTTGTATAAAACCTATTTGTTTAATTAATTTTAACTTTAAATACTTTGTAATAAAAGTTCAAAAGTTTTAGTTGATTATTTTAAAATAAAAATGCAATTCTAAATTATTTAATTAAAAATAATTTACATTTTGATATAACTTTTAATCTGTCTCTACCTCGTTACACACACAAACACATGTGCACACACACACATGCACACCTTTTTATGTGTGTAATTTAAAATTCAAAATAACTTGATTTTTTTGCATTATATCATTTTGGGTGTTAATTTAAGTCCCTGACCCCAATATATTCTATGGGAGTGAGTTACTGTACCTGGGAGTGTCCATGTCTGGTGCTGGACTTACTCAAAGGCTGAGCTGGAGTACATTTACAGCTGTTTTGGGTCTTGTTTGGTAATAGTAACTTTAGAAGTGTTGTTTGCGAATAGCAGCTGGTTTAGTCTTTTGTTTGTGGGCATTGGTAATTGCTTGCAGCTTCCTAAACTCCCCCTTACCATAGCCTAATCCCGCCATATAGCAGTTGGGATTCCCCATCATCCAGCCACTACCCCTGCTTTCTTCCACATTTACTACTAATACATATACATAAGTATGCAGAGACCTCCGCAACTGGGGCAGAGATCTCCACATTGAAAAGATAGGAGAGGTGGAGGTCTCCATACGTAGAATTGTCAACGGCATTTTGTAGTGTGTGAGTAGAACTACTGTAGTACTTTTCAACATATTACAAAGGGAAGTTTGTTAATCAGCCTCAAAGACATTAGTTCGGTGATGCCTCAGGTCAGGACCCTGCTCTGAAAATTGTTTCAGAACCAGGTTTGAATCACATATGTCTGTATTTTCAATCCCATCTTGTCTCACTTTAGTATCTCAGTCCTGCCACTGGTTGCTATAGCATCTTAATCAGGACCAGGACACTTCAAGGCACTGCATATGCATAGAGGGTGGGAAGAGCCAGGTGTCTGGCTGCAGGTCGTTACATAAACATGCAATATCGAGGCCTGGGACCTGAATCAGCCCAAACATGCTGATGCAAGGCTCTGAAGAATACCAGCTCTGAGTCCAGCACTACAACAACATAAGCCAACACCTGCTGATGCTATGCTCAGGAGGTATTAATAGAGAATAAAAAATATATGACTAAATTCAAACAAAAAGCATACATTGATAGTGCCTTCCTAGTTCGATTTTTAAAATGATACCTCAATAGAGTTTAGGGAAAATAACTTTTGTTCATTGTATTTTTAAAGTACACAGGATAATAAGTAACTCCAGGATAATAAGTAACTTTGGGCCAGATGTAGGTAGCTAAAAATTTGCGAGTCGGAAAGTGCGAGTCATTGCGACTCGCAATTTCCGACTCGCAAAATGGTATCCAACAAGAAAAAGCAACTTCATTTTGCGACTCGCAAATGAAGTCGCACCGCAGATTGCGAGTCCGCTGTTTGCGAGGTCGCTTTTTGCAACCTCGCTAAAAACTGACTCGCAAATTGCGAGTGGGTGTCGCAAATTGCGAATGTGCCGCAAATTGCATGCAGGTGCAGCAAAACAGTTTGAAAAATACTTCCTGGCCCCTGCTGATGACATCACAGCCAGGAAGTTAACAAATACACCTGGGAGGAGGGAGGACCACACCCTTTTCTAACTGCTGAGCAACCACCTGGAGGAACAGCAGCAAGAATGGAAGACTCTGGCAGTGCAGGCAGGAAGAGAAAACTGAAGTTTTCTGAAAAGGAACTTGAGGTGCTGACAGAAGAATGCTGCCAGCACCATGACCAGCTTTTCGGAAGGGCTGCCCTGAGTGTTCCAGACACAGAAAAAAGGAGGATCTGGGATGACATCCAGGAGAGTGTCAACGCCATAGGGGTGAGCCACAGGAGTATAGAGGAGATAAAAAAGAGATGGTATGACCTGCGCTCCAGGACCAAGGAGAGGGTGGCAGAGCGCCTCAGGGAGATGAGGGGCACAGGAGGAGGCCCATCCACCGTCCCACCACCCACACCCATGGAGGAACTGGTGGAACAGACCCTTGAGCCTGAGGCAGTGGCAGGAATGGGAGTACTGGACACATCAGCACCAGGGACATCAACAAGTGAGTACCATGAAACATGCATGTACACCCATAACTGCCATACCCCCACCCACCCAGTACACAGCAGCATGCACAACCAAACTAGCTCCATTCCAGACTTGCAACCACCAGAATGGTGCATTATGGGCAATGTAGTTCAGTAGTCAGCTGATAGGCAACAGTTTATTAGAAGGCATACAACAGATGTTACATACTGACAGTGTGTTCCCTATGTCCCACAGGTCTCCCACAAGACGCCCCCACCAGCCAGTCTGTCCAGGGTGCAGAGAGCAGCCAACAGGCAGCACAGGAGTCCGAAGCAGACACTACAGGGCCCAGCACCACACCACCACAGTTTCCTGCGGCTGAACCAATGGACATAGTGGAAGTAGACACAGCACCTGGTCCCAGCCACAGTGTCAGACAGCAGGACCCTGAAGCACCACCGCGTCACAGATGCAGACTCCATGTCCCAGCAGTGTTCCAGGAGGATGTAGGTGACCCATCTATGTCAGCAGCGGAGGCAGCACTCATATCTGGTCAGCGCCTGCAAACAAGGCAGATGAGAGTCATATCTGGGGCAATGCGACGGATATAGCATAATTTCACCACTGGGCTGGCACAGGTGAACACACAGTTCACACGTCTTAACGATAATGTTGGTGACCTTGCACTCTCCATATGTCAACTGGTCACAGAACTAGTGTCTGAGAGACAGAGTGCAAGGCACCGTGAGCGGCAACTGGTACACAGACTGGACCGCATGGCTGCATCCATCGTCTGCCTCGCTGTCAACACAACAGGGCTGTCACGCCTTACAGTTAGTTTGCAGGTGGACTTGGGCCACCGTACAGTTAGTTTGCAGGTGGACTTGGGCCACTTTGCAGGGGATGTGGCTTGGGGATTGGGTCGCATCAGCCACGCTGTGGACATGCTGGAGGCTAGACAGGTGGCTAGGGGCACGGCAGAGACACCTCAGGATATTGAGGAGGGGTCCACCGTCAGCAGCGCATCTGCCATGGACACACAAGTTTTGAGGAGTGGCAGTTCACGTCAGGGGTCTGCTGACACACCGAGCACTAGCCATGCTGGGCGTCCCAGGCGGAGGTGTTGAGGTGTTGAGCCCATGCACTGCAGGACACATGAGGCACATGAAGTGAATGTGTCCTCATTGCAGGTGGACATTTACAGCCCCTTCACAAAAGTTCAGTTCTTCACTTATTAGGTTCACTTAATAAAAGTTCTTGTTTGTTCCACTTCACAACTGGGCTCTTTGTGTGTGACATTAGTGTGTGTGGTGACAGTTACCACGTACCTTCCAAAGTATTGGTTTGCAATGTGGTCCCGTCTCTGTCTGCCTTGATTTGCAATGCTTCTATCCCCAGGATGGCGATGTGGTAGCTCTTGCTCGTCATCCTCCGAATCTGGGTTTCAGGGGTGAGATGTAGCCCACATCTGGTGGCAATGTTGTGTAGTATAGCGCATGCGCCAACTATCTTGAATGCTGTTATTGGGGCATCTGGAGCGCACCTCCACTTCTGTGGAGGCATCGGAATCTTGCCTTTAACAGTCCAAATGTCCTCTCTATGACATTTCTGGTCCTCCTATGTGCACTGTTATATCGCCTCTCATTCTCATTGCTGGGTGTTAGGTACGGGGTAAGTATCCATGGTCGTAGCGCATATGCACTGTCACCTGTTTGGCAAAAATGGACAATGTTAGCGGGGCATGGATGGTTTCTACTGTGACCTGTGTGTATGGCTTCAGGGTGTCTGCATCAATACCTAAGAGATATCCGTCTCCAAACTCCCCACGTTCTAGGTGTTGGTGTATCTCACTGTGCCTGAAAATGTACGAGTCATGTGTACTCCCTGGAAATTTAGCTACCATGTCAGTGATGGCATAATGGGTGTCACATACCACCTGGATGTTCAGTGAGTGGGTACACTTCCGGTTGCGGAACAGATATTCCAGATTTGCAGGAGGGCATATTTGTATGTGTCCCGTCTACACACCCTATCACATGAGGGAAGTTGGCAATCCTGTAGAATTCCAACTTGGTGCTGTTGATTTCTGTCTCATTCCTGGGTAGGTATATGTATCTGGACATGTGTGTGAGTATGGCATCTAAGAAACATCTGAAGAACCATGAGAGTGCACTTTGGAATACCCCACCTGCCACAGCAATGACCCCCTGATAGCTACCCGAGGCCAAGAGGTGCAGTGAGCATAGCACTTGCTCATGTGTGGGGATGGCGTTGCCGCGCACAGTCTGGCGTTGCAGCTGCGGATTGAGTAGATCTATTAATTCTAATATTGCTGCACTGCTGAGTCTGTATTTATCATATATCTCCTCCTCTGTTTGTTGGAAAAGTGTCTGCCTGGTTCTGTATATCCTCTCCTGTTTCTGGCTCCTCCTCCTCTGCTGTGGGGCGTGGACTCTCCTCTTCCTTGCTATCACATATATCTCCGCCATCTTGAGTAACCCAGATGCCTTCTGGGTCTCCTTTTATACTTTAGTTCTGGTTACCACCTGCTCTGAGTTAGTGGTAAATTGGGTGTGCAAAATGGGCTTTTTGCGACTAGTCACAATTTTCGAGTGGCTTTTTCATATGGTTTGCGACTCGCAAATTGCGTCTCCCTATTTGCGAGTCGCACAATGGGGTTGCAGAATTTGCGAGTCGGTAATGGCTTGCGTCGCTATTTGCGATTCGGAAATGGGGTTCTTGCATCCCATTTCTGATTTTGCAGGGTTGCAAATTGCGATTCGGGCCATTTGCGAGTCGCAAATTTTTGCTACATCTGGCCCCTAATCGTGTAATATCGCTGAGGAGGTAGATGGACAAGATGATAATTCTATAATGTAAAATTTTGCTTTCAAGAACTTATGACACAATAATCTGAACACTAATTGGAAGTATAAAATTGCTGCCCCGTCGAACTACATCATACCAATAAATAAAAAAAACTATAACAACATGATGTTGATTTAACACAAGAGCGGTGTTAATCAATTCTGCACCTGCAGACACAAACTAGATGCTGATTCCCTTCTGATCGAGGAAGGCCTGTTTTCAACGAATCAATTTCTTAGTATTGGGTTGTTTCTAAAGTAATTCACAAATTCGGCCCTTTGTTAAAATCACTGTTTGGTTGAATAAAGAGCAGAGGATTCCATGTACAAACAGTGCTTCAGGCATGTTTTAAAATCTGCATACTGGTGAGAAAAAGACACAACATACGTATTTGTGAAAGCATTAATAAAGCTTGCTTCCTTTTTACAGGGGGAACTGTTTTTATCTTCACCCATCAAGAAGTCATTGCCAAAAGACACAGGTATGAAGTAATTTTAGGAAGGTAATCGATTTTAGTATTTTTTCACAAAACTGTCATTTGTATACTAGCAAACCTAACAAATGTTTGTATATTTAACATTTCCTGTACTTCATTAAACATTATTGTGAAAAATTGCACATGGTATTTTTCTAACTATGATGTCTACGTACATTTAAGGTATAATCCACAATAAAGGATATACTTACACACTATCTTGCTCAAAAATTGTAGAAACGGTTAAATCTTAAGATAAATATATGAGCCAGTGTAATGGGTGACAAGCAGTAGTGGCACATGATGGAAATGTGTAGACAGATCATAAAATCTGACACTTATTATGTCCTCACCACTTTATCTTGGGCTTGGCCTTGCCTAAGGAATGACACAGCTAATTTAAGAAGGCACCGCAGTTTACTTAAAGGCCCTACCCACACCATGCCTACCCTTAGGCTTCCAGCGGTCTCGACTTTCTAGGCCGCTCATGCCACGGATTGGCAGAGGAATCAAATTATAGCACATGTGGCTGTTGAATTTAGGATCAAGATAAACTCATAAAGTTTTACATTGTTCATCAATGGTGAACATCTGCCATGCTCTAAATAATTTCATAACAATAATGACTATTCCTATTTGCAGTGTTACGCTTGGGCATTTCACCTTAATAATACACGGATGCTATTTTCTTCCCCTGACGCGCCAGTTGTTGGAGCCATATTTAAAGTTATGGTTGGAACAGTGAAAGGCGCTGCAAGACACTTTTTGTAAATATTCGGTAACCCAAAGTTTTTCAAAAAGTTTAACTTAAAGTTCTACAGGATGTGGCAGGACGTGTTATAAGGTGAGGCAAGCAGTGAAAATGGAGTATTATAGTTACTGGGTCCCGGTTTGGGACTCTCCGGGAACTCCTGAGTGTTTGAAGGATGTATTGGTGCCGCCTCTCAGGACGGTTGCGGTTGAATATTGGGGGGATTTGGCTAGGGAGGGCTCTTTACTCTTCTGGGAAGAGCTCACAGTTATGACCGGAGGAAATCTCTCCAGGTTGAAATGCATCCAGCTGACCATTTGGGCACAAAGGTGTGGTAGTATGTTGGGTCTTGGGAACTTGCTGGAGGATAAGTTTATTAGGGACATGGCACATGCTAACAGGATCTCTAGATTATATTGGGCAATCTTAGAGATATTAAACAACAACTTTAAACTTCCTGGAGAACTTTGAGAAGTAGACATGTCGTTGCCATCAGAACGATTGCAAGATAAATGGCAATCATAGATGCGCATGTTGTTTAATACGGTCAGGCCGGCCTCTTTGAAAACAAATCACCTTTTCACTTTGCACAGATCCTATTATTCCCCTCTTAGGCTGTCAAAGATGAGGAAGGAGGGCATGGTGAGCTGCTCAAAATGTGGTTTACGGTACGTGTCTGATATACATATGTTTATGGACTGTCCAGATGTTCTGTGCTTTTGGGAAGAAGTATGTAAAACGATCGCAAGTATTTTAAAGCAAGAAGTTTTGCCGAACCTCCTATTAATAATTTTTGGCTTACCGGATGACGGCAAAATAAAGAGCAGGACAATGAGGATGTTTTTGTTTTATGCAATTCTTTTAGCTAGAAGAGAAATTTGTCGTCATTGGGCTTCTGCTGTTCCCCCTCTCACAATGATTGGTTAAAAGAGTTGTTTTGAGTTGCAAAATTAAATATGGCAGTGGGCACCTCACGTGAATAAAAGGAGATAACATGGTCACCGCTGATGGAATGGAAGGGTCCTTCATGGTAATCGGGAACTGATTCTGGCAATGAGGTACAGCTTTGCATCATATGATTAATTACCATTTTCTCGCCGTTACTGGGGGTACGACCCCCAGCGTATTAGTGAGAGAGATTCTGGTGCCCTGGCATTAGCCAGTTCCATGCATGGAACGGCATATCAGAATACAGATGCGAGTGGGCTTGGAATCTGAGGTGTATGAGGAAAATAAAATAAAAATAATGACTATTCCTCCCGTCACCCTTTAAGCAACGTACTACCCCATGTATCTCTCATCCCTTCTCCTTAGTGATTATATACCTTTTTAAACCAACATTATGGGGGTCATTACGACCCTGGCGGACAGTGGTCTTTTGGGGAAAGGTACTGCCAACAGGCTGGCGGGACCTATCCCCAAAATATGACATTGGCGGTTTGGCTCGAGCCAAACCACCAATGTACCGCTACGTCCGCCAGGGAGGTAACAGCCGCCGGGCTGGAGACTTCGGTCTCCAGCCAGGCGGCCGTCACAATCCCACCCATGGGATTATGACCCCGTCTACCGCCATGGTTTTCGTGGCAATCTTACTGCCATGAAAACCATGGCAATAGTCACTATCAGTGCCAGGGAATCCCTGGCACTGCTAGGGGTCTCCCCATCCCCCTCCCCTGAGTCTTTCCCTACCCTCTCTCTCCCCCTTCGGCCCCGACATACACACACCTACACGGGCACAAATACACACTCATACACACATGCATACCCACATCCACCCACGCATGCATACATACATACATACACCGCAAATACACACTAACATGCATTGAAGCACACACGTATTCACAACACACAACATACACGTACACGCACATTCATTCATTCACACATGCATTCCACATGACTCACACCCGCATGCACACATACAAAAACAGACACACACACCCCCACACACACACACTTACAAAACACCCCCACCCCACACCCCTGTTGGAGAACCTAACTTACCTGCTTGCAGGGGGTCCTCCGGCAGGAGACGGGACGCGGCGCTGCTGCCAGCAGCAGCGTCCACCAGCGGAACACCACCAGGCCGTATCATGATACGGTCTGCAGCGTTCTCCTGGCGTGGCGCTACTGCTGGCAGCAGTGCCACCTTACCGCAGTGACCATAGCCGGAATTCCGCCAGCCTTCTGGCAGAATTCCAGCTACGGTCATATTATGGTGGACGGTAGGTAGCCACGGCGACGGTCTTTTGGAGGCCATTACCGTGGCGGTAGGCAGAATTTTCCGCCAATGTTAAAATGAGGGCCTATGTCTCCGTGTCTCTTTATGTTCTCCATGATTACTCATGGTGCCTCACTTTGTTTGTCTAGCCTGCCCGTGCACGACCAGCACCATGATTACTTCTTGACTTGCCTTTTCTTCACCATTCTTGTATTTTGCCTGTTCTTCCTTAGACATCATCCAGTTGTCTATTCTTTGAGCCATCACACTTTTTGCTTCTAGCAACTGACATACCTTGTCAGAACAACCCCCTCCCAAACCTGCTCCAGGGTGGGTGGTGGATTTTGCAGTGCATTTGGAAAGTGACACCTGTTTCATGAGCATACGCACCTCTCCATGTCTCTTAGCTCTCACACCCTATGGGACAAGGGTGGTCCCTTTCCACCCAGGGCCTGTTATTGGTGAGGGTTGAATTACACTACACCTGATGATGTAAAGAAGGCTGATTTATTTGGTAACAAGTTAGAATCATAATGTTTTACATCATACGTATATGCCACACAATCTATCATGCCCTAAACAAGGTACGAACAATGACTGTTACTTTCCCACACCTTCGAAGCAACTTCCCACCCTTACAGCTTTTACCCCTTTCCTCATTAGCAGTATGAGTTTTTAACCAATGTTATGTCTCTCTGTCATCTTATACTCGCCTTCTTTCCTCCTGTTGCTTCACTCTGTTTGTCTAGCGTGTTTGTCCCAGGCTTAATACTTGAATCACCTTTACTCTCAAATGTGTGCCCCTTTGTCCAGGGCTTCCCCTTCACGACAGCAAGTTCACCCCTGAAAAAAAAAGAATACAGGTAAGTACAATTTGCATTTTTCTGCCATTGACTGGACTGGGCATATATGGCGGTGTCTCCAGCAATGGAATGCCACATGCACAAAGTATTTTTACGTGTCATGCATATGTGTATCTTTTGGTCAAAATGTACACACCTGCATCGACACAAAAGTAGAAATATACCTTGTATTGCTCACCCCGTTCCCCGCCAGTCCACTGCCATCAAGTACACCTCCTCTGGGCCAGTGGTAGCATTGTAATACGGTGCTTGGGAGACCGTCGACTCAGTCTTTTTGGGACCACCGCCTTGGTGATCTGCCAGTCCGACATCCAAACTTGTAATCGAGACCTAAGTCTGGGTATTGACAATTCTCTCTCACTTCCAACAATGAAGGCATCAGCAACCAGCAGAGCCCACCTCATGGTGCCAATACCATACAACTGAACCACCACTTCTTCTAAACCTAACCCTAGCTGTTGACTGTAGCATTATCTCTATGTGTGCTCTTCTGCCCATTTTATAATGGAGTGTCCACAAATCCAAACCTCTTTATTATTACTGCTCAAGCCTATCATAAACCCCTCCACCTGTGTACTGCTGCTTTCTTTTTAGCTGGGTGTATTTAAATATTCATAAATACATACAACTCTCCTCGTCCAGGAGAAGTAACATGTCCCTCGAATGTGCCTGAATCATCTTCAGTTATTTCAAATTCATAAACCTGAACATTTGTTAGCATGCTAATATCGTTGGTGCTGCTCTTTGTAACGTAATTGATCAAACTTAATGTGAAATAACTTGTGGTTCTTCAGTTACATCAGACTTCGTATCTAGCCTGATGTTTTTATTATTAGTCAACACGTGGGGGGTGGTTGTTTTGAAAGTTTCCTGTTGTAACTTCCTTAGTCTCTCCTCAGCATATTTTCTAATTTTTATTTCAAACAGTTGTATTTGTTTTTGGGCAGGATGGGTCTGATGCATCCCTTTTACTACTGATTAGCCAGGAATTGTGTTGTTGATGTTTATTTTTGTAACCTGTAAGCCAACAACCTTCTGTTTGCTTCTAATAATGAAGCCAAAGGCACTGAACCCTTGTACTCCATTGTAGGTGGTGACCTTCATAATATTAAAAGATATCAAAATCGACCTGATGAAAACCAGCAATTGGATTCCCAGGGCTATTGACAGTACTGCTGACTGCAATAAATTTATGGTAATCAGCTGTTTTTTTAATGAATGGCCGAAATGGTCCAATCAGTTACCACTATAAACAGTAGAACTGGAATTTACAGTTAGGATCAAGTTAAATCTTTAAACAGCAAACTTTCAGGAACTATATGTCATGAAAGATAGCTGCCATTTTTTCAGAATTATTGCATTCTCAGGGAATGTGTCACTCTCCTAAAGCCTTTGGTGAAAGGAAAAATTACATCATATACCTATTTGGCTCAAAATTGAGTGATAGAGATACTCACAAAGGCAGGGATGGAATTGGTGTTAGGATGATGCTGACTCACCACATTCACAATCGTGGACTTTCATTTTGCAGGCTCCTGACCCTTGTGAAAAGCAGATGTCTCCAGTTTGATTTTGGCTGCCCACATGGGATGAAAGGTCCTACTGGAAAGGTAGCTTTCTCAAGAAAACTGCGACACAGGGTTCTTGATTGAATTCCTAGGTAGAAGTCCGCTCATCTCCTCACAACAAGCAATGGAACTTCCTTTTCTTCCAGGACAGGAATGAGATTCAGGACTTTCTTTAAATCCCTAGGCTTCTTTCCAGACCTAGGGAAACCAGCTACTTCCAGAGTCTTTTGGCTGCAGAGGCACTAATCAGTGTTGATGTAGCAGTGTTTTTTAAGTATTCCCAACCACTCCACCCTATGGCTCAGGGTGACAGTTGTACCTCTAGAACATGGACGTCCAATCAGTCAGGTGCCAGATTATGAAATCATGACCACAGCCAACCAAATCTGATAGCATCTTTAAAGGTTTCCTTTACAGTTTTCACAAAGGTGAAGCTGACAGGAACTAGGTCTTCAAGAAAACCCATACTTCCCGGGAGACAGTGCACACTCTCTGAGTGAAGGTCCTGTGATTTCCAGACACACATAATGCACATAAAGGGAGGCCACTGATGACCACAGTGTGGATTGAGCATCCCACAAGTCAGAAATGTTTGGTGATGCTCAGCTATCAGCAGGCAGATTTGAAAACCTACTACGGCATCAAATTGCATTCAGTGAAGCTTTTGCATTCAACCACATAAGCTGTTAGCTGGCCTCCAAGATGCAGCCACAGGGGCTGCTTCAAAAGAGACAAGCTGAAATGATCTTGCCTTAAAAAGGGATATTCATTTTTGTCCTGCATGCATACGTCCTTGCAGAAGACACACTTTCTTACTGCTCATGGTTGCATTGCACACCACAAATAAGCACAACCACACAGAACACAATGTTTCTGTGAGGGGAAAGTAGAGGATCCCTGTTACGAGTGACTGAATGGATTTTACACAGATAGCGTGATCCCTTTACCTGCTATACACAAAAAAATGTGCTTGCCCCTCACTAATATTAATTAACACTTGGCCTCCATGGATGTAGGGGACTCTGAATTTCTTTAAAGACAGGGGCATCCTTGAGAAGTTAGTACCAAATCAACCCAAATTATCAGAATCATTAGCCACGTAAACTTGTAAGTCCCTACAAACATGGTTGGCTATTAAAATCACGTGGATATAAAGTAAAATAGAGACGCTGGACAAAAGCTAGACAAGTAGTAGTTTACAAGTATATCTACTGCTAACAGTTTGAGGCCGATATGAGGAAATCGGCTACTAGCTGTAAACCTGAAGGAATGAGAAGTAAAAGGAAGGTTGCACTTCGGGAGACCTCCACCACCTGAAGCCTGTCCAAGGAAGTTAACACTCTTGCTTTAGTAAAGCATTGAGGAAGCATTATGGGGTGAAGTGCAAACTGAGAAGGCAATGAGAAGGCAATGTAGTGCCAGTCTAATACTAACTTAGATCCTAAATTACTGAGAACGTTTTTCTGTATAATACTGATACTGCTGTTGTCGTACATCACTGAGAAGATACTGGTGGAAGGCGCTCAAGCTGCTGGAGCCAACTAGCACTTACAAGGCACTGCTAGAGGAATCTGGCATACCTGTCTTTCTCAAAGTCACTCTAAGGCATTTGAAGAGGAAGGTCACCACGTTAGATTCAGGAATCTGTCACTCCTGGACTCTTCTAGTGGTAATACTGCAATATAGTGGAAAGCTTAAACTACTAAAGCACCAGAAAATCACCGATATAGGAATCATGGCTGGTGTCTGTGTTATACTAAGGGCCACTGGAATTATGCAGCAGAGGAGGGACAAATTATGTGGCAGGGTTGAGTAAATTATGCAGCAAGAAAAGGCAAATTATGCGGCGTAATGTGGCATAATTATTGAGAGTATTAATTAATTCTTTTTTCACGTTATGTTAATCCTGTTTGGGCAGGGGCAGTGGCAGTACCAGTATAACAACCAAATATAGCAATAAGCAATAGAAATTTAACCACTCAGCTTTTCCAAAGGGCTTTCCACTGTGCAACACATGTTGCTGTGTTTTAGTAACATTTTTTTGTTCAATCAGCAGATTATGAGGCAGATGATGGGCTATGTGGCAAAAGCAGCAAATCTACAAATATCCAAAGAACAGCACAGCCGCACAATTTCTTTATTCCAGTGGCCATGGTCATACTTATTCAGGCTTGTGAAGCTCATGGACACTTCTGCAATATTCACACCTGCCTGGATCTCACTGGGGGCTCAAGAGCCCTGGCTCTGTAGGCCTTTAGGTCAGTGCTTGTGGGTTCTACTCAGCCTATTATGTTACTACGATCTTTCTCTACTACTTTGGAGCTAGACTATGGCAAGTAGATTCTAAGTTGGTTTTTCTGCTCAGCTTCAAACTGAGAGGGAAAGAGGCTAACAAATGCAAAGAATGCAACACTCTTAGTCTGAGAAATGAATTTAATAAGGCACTTCCCAGATCTCAAACGAGAACATACAAAAATATTAATGTGAGCATTTAACTTTAATGTAGCAAAACACATGCAAATACTGAAATATTCACACCAGTTGAATAATATTAAGCAGGAAAAGTGCAATACATCAACAATGAATATGTATGCAGTGAATATATATATTTATGTATGCACACAGCAAAGCTAGATAATTAAGAATAAAAAATGCATTGCCATGGGGATTGAATCCAACATCATCCTTTTCCTTGCCAACGTCAAGCTGTGGAACCCTGGATAGCTGAGACAGGAAAACTGTTCCCCAGTGGGACTCTGTTTTTTTTTTTTAGCAGTGCGCCCATCCTCAAATTGAGTTCCTTCCACCTCAGCGCCAGGCTTCCTCACCTTATATACCTTAACCCCAAGAGGAAGATTCTGGTAACCTTCCCCCTCCCTCTCAGTAAGTTTTGAAATTCAAGCGCTGGCTGTACTTGGTCTGTGTTGATAACACACAGAAGAACTAGCCACATCAGAAGTGCATTCCCAAGACAGCCATACCTTTCTCTGCTAAAAACATTCTCATCCTGGTACACTCTTATCACCTTCGCATCCCCAAGAATATGTTCTCTTCTCTGGTGAGAAGAGTGAACACACTTTCAATGTAGAAAACAAGGTGTGCGTGGAAAAAATACATGCACCACCGATGTGACAGCATTTGAAGCTAAGCTAAGCACAAAATGGAGTCAGTGGTCAAGATGGAATCGGTGGTTAAATACTGATAGCCTTACACTCCACCCTTTGACCAGTGACTCTCATAACATACTGGTCTAAAAGTGACCCTTTTCGGTCTAAGCATTATAAGTAGATTAGGTATGCATTGTACACAGCAACATAGCATTATTATAATACACATCACTATGAGTATTCCACCTAAAATATTGTGTAATTGCCCAAAATCGGGCAACCAGTTAAAAAACCAGTCCCATCACCCTTTTGTCAACATCTTGTCTTACTTCTTTCAGCAATTCTTTCAACATTACAAAGCGTCAATATGAGATTTGATAGATTTAGAGTGGTCTGATAGGTTGAAGCAACACGTTCCCTCAAACTCTAAGCAGCCATGATCATGCTTCAAGAGCAAATAGTCAATGGCTGCCCTGTTTTGCAGTGCAGCTTTTCTAGTGCCTCGTATATCAATGAGTAGTTTGGTCAATGCGATGGATGTGTGATTGATGTTCTTAACAATCAAACATGCTAATTTGTTAATAACTTGAGTATCCCGGAACCCCTACTATAGAAATACTTAAACTTGTATATTCAGATTTAGATAAAAACTGAATTTCAGAGTCATAATCTTCGTTAAATTGAACTGTTTCCCTTGGATAGCGAGTACATAGAGAGTGAAATGGAAACATCATCAGTCCTAACCTCGTAAAAGCACACAGTCCACCTGTTACATTGGCAGGAATGTATGTATAAGTGGTTTTTCCACAAGAGAATAACCACCCAACTGATCATTTGACATGCTTTATGTGGCTAGCAGCAGTTACAATGTTGGCAAGACATGCTGTTATCCATATTCTTACAGGTTTTATCGTTCCTATGCTGACTCAGTACTCATTATTCCCATGGGATGTCTTGAGTAGACCCAGTTGTTGTCTCCATGTGCATCTGGACACATTTTCTGATTTTGTGAGTATCACAAGTTAAGTTGTAGCAGACATTACTGATAGTATTTTTGTAAGTAATCACATGGGTTAGGTTATCCAATTTCCCATCCGTTACCTCTTGGCAAAACCTGCAGTATTCATATAAGATGAAGTGTGACACATCACTTTCTTGAACTGCTCCATCTTTGTTGGTGGCATTAAAGATTTGCAGCAAAACGCTGTCAGGAGTCGGTATGGCAACCAAGCATGTTGATATTACATCAACAGTACTCTTCATGTTAGTCATACAGAAATACAATCTGTGGAGCAGGACTCATGCCAGATGGGTCCAAACATTTTGGGTCAGGTGCAGTAAAGGTGTCATTCGGCGTGGTTGGCCAAACATTTTGGAGCTGAGGGCTTTTGGTCCCTCCTGACCCCACACGCACATGCCCGAAGGGAGACCATGTAGAACAGCTAGCACAAAGACACCTCGTAGGATAATCTGTTACAGAGACAAGTATGATCATTCTCTCAAATAACATTTATCAGCTGGTGCATGTTCATACGTGTCCTTTCCTGGTTTCATGATTATTAGGATGCTGTCCCTGCCCTTTGCTATAACTTCTGCTGGTTCAGGAGGACAATTTGGGGATTCTATCCACACCTTAGCACCAGAGTTTTTGTCAGTTGAGCCAAAACCTCCCTCCCCACGCACTGTAAGTAGAGCTGGGACAGGCCACTTCTTCACTATTCCTCCATACACTGGTATTACTACAATTTGAGCAATTCTATCTCCAGATTGTATTATCAAGTTAGTGTCTCTGCTATTCAAAAGAATAGTTTTTAACTCTCCTTGGTAGTCTGCATCGATCACTCCTCCCAAGACCTGAATACCTTTGAGTGCCAACCCAGATCGAGGAACAATCAATCCGAAATGCTCCGAGGGAATCTGTGTTCCAACGACTGTTTCAAGAAGTGCCATGTCTCTTGGTTTCAATCGGTATGTGTTCAAAGCATGTAGCTCATACCTGCAGATTCTGGAGTGGCTCAGTAAGGAGCTAAGCCTCCTGCTTTTATTTCCTAATACATGATGGTATTGGTCACTGCTTGGGGCGGTATTTGTAACGCTGGGGTCAAGATTCGCATTAAAGGGGTCACTGCATTTGTCAAAGGTCTGTTATTCAAAATTTGGACGGCTATATTTAAATGCTCTCTCCAGTTTCTCAGAATTCCATCTGATAATTTTCATAATTTGGCTTTCAGCAAGCAGTTCATTCTCTCAACCAATCCTGCAGCTTGTGGATAATATGGAATATGATAAATCCACTCAATATTGTGTTGTGAACAATAATCTTGCATTATTGGAATCTGAGGTCTCAGAATCACATTATGACCTAGGGTCATTTACTCAGTATCCACTAGAGCCCAGTAACATGCAAGAATCTGTTTCTCAAAGGGAGTATATCGCTCTTCAGCATCTGGTAGCTTTTTGGTCCAGAAGCCCAGGGGCACCCTCTTTCTTCCCTGTTTTTGCCATATGCTCCAATTTGCATATTGCCCCTGAACGGTTACATGTAACTCAATTTCTCCTTCCTGTACTGGCCATAAGTCTAAAGCCTGTCGAATTGCCTCCTTTGCCAAGTCAAACGCACACTGCTGCTGCTTTCCCAATTCCAACTCATGTTTCTTTCTTGCCACTTTGTATAAAGGTGCCAGAATCTGACTCAAGTGAGGTATATGCTGTCTCCAAACACCAAATAGTCCAATGAATTGCTGAGTCTCCTGCTTATTACGGGGAGTGGCAAATTCTAATATATTTTATTTTGCCTGAAGCAACACCTCTCTATGTCCCTAATCCCACTGAATTCCTAGAAACTTCACATTTTGAGAGGGCCCTGGTGTCTTATCTGACTTATTCAGCCACCCTTTACTCTGCAAGAGTTCCACGACCCTGTCCAACTGAGGCTGCACCTGTTCTTGTGACAATTGCACCCCTGGAATGACAGATACTTCATCCAGGTATTCTGCCACCAGCCGGTGACAGATGGTGGGGTTATGTACATACCCTTGGGGAAGTCTTAGCATTTGTAATTGTCTGCCGTTCCAGGAGAAACTGAATTGCTCCTGAATCTCAGGGGCCAGTGTTATAGAAAAGAATGCATTGGCAATATCAATGTTTGCATACCAGGTCCCTATATGTTTTTGTATTCTCTCAATCAATCAAAGCGATAGTGTTAAGGACTGCAGCAATCAAAGGGGGGCGTATATTTGTTCAATTTGCAGTAATCAATAGTCATTCTATAGCGCCTATCCGGTCGGCGCATGGGCCACAGAGGATTGTTCCACTCAGAGGTGACTGAAGCCACCACACCTGCCTGAATCAACTCCTGTATAGTCTCACTTATTTCCTCATGCCCTTCCGTAATTCGGTATTGTTTCAAACAAACCACCTTGGTTACTGGGGGCACGTTCACTGGGGGTATCTTCAGATGACCCATCCTCACTGCTGCCACTGAAATGTATTGTTTTGATCCAAACTGATAACAACCATCATCCAAGTACAAAGTCATCCCCTTCAGAATGTCAGTTCTCAATATATACTCTAGGAGGGGCACAGTCAAAACAGTATATTCTCTTTTTGGCATTCTCCCTATTTTCATTTGAACAGTAGTCTGCACTGCCGAGTTTGCTTTTCACCCAACCCTGTGATGGTGTAGTGCTGACCTTTAAACTTTTTTGGATTTCCATAAATTAAAGAGGCCTCCGCTCTGGTGTCAACTAAGGCCCGGGCCCTTTGAACATTTCTATGCTTTCAGGGAATTCCTAAATCAACATTGGGCCTGTTATCTTTACGAGCCCATCCGTATACTGTAGCTTGGCCTGTTTCCTAATCTGATTTAAACATGTCAACTTTTGCCCAAGTCAGGTCTGGATATATGCTGTCATATCTGCGAGGAGATTGCTCTCCTTCCCTGGTTTCAGCAGCTAACCAATCTCCGTCCAACTCTTCCTCCTCTTTCCCTCATGAAGAAACATTGTTCTCCCTCTCTTTTCCTTCCTCCTGCATCTATGGCTGGCCCCGATTCACTTGTTAATTATCCTGCTTTATTACTTTCCTGCTGCCCTTCTTTCTGACCAGCCCTCGCTTACGGTACATCTCCCACAAACTTTTGGTATCTATCCCATCAATCTGTTCCTTGTTGACACCTACCTTCAGTAATGCCATAAACATGTCTCTCCTAGATACAGATTATTATCTGTGCGACCCTCAGACCTTTAGGCTCTCTCAGGTTTTGTCCAGTTTCCATGCTCTACTAACTCGCGAACTGCCTCCAGTACATCTTTCAATGCCTGTCCTGTCTGATTAATTAGAAGAGTCATTATTACCTGCTTGTAACCTGGAAGAGCAAAGCGAATAATTTTATTTCGCACTGACACAGTGAATGGTACGTCTAATAGACAGTGAGCATCACCCAGGAAAATAGCAGTTTTGATTCCCTCCTCCTGAATTCTCTGATTTTGATCTCTTAAGGTGTAGCAGGGCTTGTCATTTTGTGGCCAGTCTGATTCTGTAGGATACTTATGGTTACGTCCTACGACTGCTAGCTGTAGTAAGGTGATCTGGTGGTTACCCTGATAACCCCTAAACTGCTCCTGTATTATGGGGTCAGTGCTAAGAGTACAAAACTTAGGAGTGTCTCCTATATCTAAAAATGCACCAGAGGCTCCTGTGTCAAATAATTGCACCATCCATGTAAGTAATGGTTCGCCAGATCTCTGCTTGAATCTGTCATTGAAATAATTGACTTCCTGGTATGTGTAATCTTCTAGGGAGTATACCCCCTCGGGTTTTGTAGGGTGCCCTGTATTTGCCATCTAATATATAGGCTATGCATCAACCACTTTCTGTTCATCTGGATCAAGCTGGCCCCCACCTTTTTTAACCGACTCATCACTGGAATCTGAAAAATCTGTGGAATCCCAGATATTAGCGTCCCAGATTTCTGGATCCAAATTTAACCCTACTTTAGCAATAACTAAATTAACTTTCTTTTGAATGACTCTACTCCTACGTTTACGATATCTGTATTGGGCAATGCGAATAGTTGCCTTTTTGGTGGCAGATTGATAAGTATCTGCTTTATCTTGCAGTAACTTATTCTAACAAGACAGCATGGTTACGTTATTTTTAGCTTCGACTAGCTGTCTTTCCAATTGCTGATTTTTTGTTTTTGTTCTAACTGTACATATCTTTCATGCATTTGTCTATAAGCAGATAACAGGACCCAGCACCGTCTGCCTAAAATAGATAAATCATATCCCGTTCTACTGGCACTTTCTTTAAACAGAGTAAAACTGTTTTTGGTTCAGCGTCAATAAGACATCCATCCCAGTATTCATATAATCCTGCTCCACAAGACCATTCATTCTCAAGAACATAATAGGGTGCTTTTTCCCACTCTGGTATGCCATTTGGAACCTGGGACACCACCTTTGACTTTTTGCCAAACATTTTTCACTTTTAAATCTTTCACCTCGTATCCTACCAACTACGCCAATGGCTCTCTGTTTTTTGAGCAGTGCTATAAACATTCTCATTCTGGTACACTCTTATCACATTCCCATCCCCCACAATATGTTCCCTTCTCTGGTGAGAAGAGCAAAAACACTTTCAATGTAGAAAGAAAGCTGTCCTTGGAAAAATACCTGTGCCACCGATGTGATGGCATTTGAAGTTAAGCACAAAATGGAGGCAATGGTCAAGTTGGAATCAGCGTTTAAATACGGATAGCATTACAGTTGGTAACAAAGTCTTAAAATGCAAAACATCTCTTGATTTGGGTTGTTTTGGCTGCTACTTCTGCTTCATTCTACTTATGTGGGCCCTGGTGCTCAGCATTAGACATGGGTTGTAGGACTGCTGGCTGAGCCAGTCTAACTAAATCTGTGTGGCAGATTCTCAAGACTGTCTGTGATGGGCTGTCACCAAGTTCTCTTGAGTGGTCATGACCAGGACTCTGGGACTTATGCAGCTGCTGCAATAGTAGCTCAGTGGAATGAGGTGGCCCAGGAGGTCCACGTACTGTGACTGTGCTGCCCACATGGATGTCATTTATGGTTCACCAGGCGTCGCAGGTGCGACTCCAGGCTTGACTCTTGTGAAGTCTGACAGTGCCCCTGTAATCCCTGGCTTGCAATAAGCACCCAGACAGCTCCCTAGCCAATATTAATTTTTAAAAAAGAAAACGTGCGTAACAGCTTAGCTTTTAATTACTTAAGACAGGCTTGTTTTCACGGTCCCTTGTGCCTATTACATATTCTGTTTTGCGGCGGGAATATTAACACTGCTCCTTTATCATGAGATACTGGAACTACACCAACCACAGCTCTCTCCTTCAAGTGCATTACCCAGCAGAGTTTTCAGGCCATTGCTATTATTCCATGAAAAATGCCTGAGTTCTGCAGCCTTCTCTTATCTGTAAGCTAAGACCACCCTCTTCAGCTTGGCAATTGGTAGGCGGCACCGTGTCGTACTGCCCTAGAGCTGGCAGAACTGAAAGCAAGGTCTGGCCTTAAAACCATAAATATATCCCTTTACATAACTGAGGGGCAGTGGATACAAAGCTTGTCTTCATTAAGTAATTTAAAACCACGCTGTTCTGCACGTTTTCTTTTCAGAAAAATAATATTGCCTAGTGAGCCCTGTCTGGCGGTCTATGCGAAGCGAGGGGTCTCAGGGGTACTACCAGGGGTCACAAGGTGCAAGCCAATGAGTCGCACGTACGACCTCTGGTGATCCCTAAATGACGTCCATGGTAGAACCTACAGGATTTCTCATGCTGCCAATTTGAGGGCCCATCTAACCTGTGCGCAGACTAGTTGTGAGAGAGAGGACACCCTGTACCATGATCTTATGTGGCTGCAATTGGCACGTGATCAGGGCCGGCTTTAGGACTGGTGGCACTCTGTGCGACAGTTTATTTTGGCGCCCCCAACCCCATTACTTCACTCACTACCACCCGGCAAATGTGCCCCTCATCTCTCCATCACTCCCCTTTCACATACATTCATGTGTTTTAGAGCACTTGCAAAGGATGGCTTTACTAATCCACTCAGCTATCCACATAAAATATAGGGGCATATTTAAGAGCCCATAGCGCCATTCTAATGCCACATTAGTGTCAATTTATTTTACACTAATGTGGCGTTAGAAGGCCAAAAATGCCATGCCATATTTACAAAGTGGCGCAATGCATGCATTGCACCACTTTGTAACCCTTTGCGCTACATTATTCCTGTGCCAGGCATAACGTATGCAAAAGTGGCATTCCCCCGTTAGGGAGGTCAAAAAAATGGCACAAAGAAATCTGACAGATTTCTTTGCGTCATTTTTTTCCGCCACTTTTGATGCCTGTTCAGAGCAGGCATTAAAAGGAGGCTTCCGTTGAAATTTTTGACGCTAATCCTGCAAAGCGCCTGACTAGCGTATAAAATTCTGATGCTAGTCCCCTAACTACTGCCATGGTGTGCTGTATTTTAAATACAGAACACACATGATGGCGTTAGGGAAGTGCTAAGGGCACAAGAAAAGTGGTGCATCACTGTGTGCAGCGTCACTTTTTTCAAATATCCCCCATAGGGGCATATTTAAGAGCCCCTAGTGCCATTTTAACGCCACATTAGTGTAATTTATTTTAGCTAATGTGGCGTTAGAAGGCCAAAAATGCTGCGCCGTATTTACAAAGTGGTGCAATGCATGCATTGTGCCACTTTGTAACTGTGCGATATATTATGCCTGCGCCAGGCATAATGTATGCAAAGGGGGCATCCCCCCATTAGGGGGACCAAAGAAATGACGAAAATAAATCTATCAGTTTTCTTTGCTTCATTTTGTGCGGCACTTTTAATGCCTGCTTATAGCAGGCATTAAAAGGAGGCTTCCATTGGTTACAATTGGCTTCTGGGTGCTTTGCAGGATTAGCGTCAACATTTTTTATGCTAATCCCGCAAAGCGCTGGAATAGCGAAAAAAAATTGAACGCTAGTTCCCTTACTACCTCCATGGAGTGCCTTATTTTGAATAGGACGCACACATGGTGGCGTTAGGGGGCGCTAAGGGGTGCAAGAAAAGTGGCGCTTCACTATGTGGAGCGCCACTTTTCTTGAATATGCCCCATAGTTCTGTTTTTTGCAGCAGGCATATTAACCCTCTAGGCAACCTTATGTAGAGTCAAAGCTGCTGCTAGGCAGAACTCCCATCTCTCTCCCTATCAGGAACATTAATCACAAGAGGTTTCTTGACATTTTAATTGTTTCCTGAAGGCTGGACGCTCAATAAACTTTTCAGCAGGTGCTTTTAAATCGCAAGTTTCTGAAGTTATTGCTAAACACAGAGCCCCCCTGAGGTCAGCGCCCGCTGCGGCCGCACCGCTCGCACCGCCCAAAAGCCGGCTCTGCACGTGATGCTATGATAGCTGCAACTGAGCAAATGAAGGTTCTGCTTGGTCATTTAAGGTTGTACTTCGGAATATGACAGCTGTACTGCTGACCAACGACTGCCTTGCACTTTGTCAAATTTGCACCATTACCATACCATGGCAGCACTCTATGGGCGGTAATTTAAATAGTTATTGTGTTTGTTTCAGTATCTTTCATCTTTATTTAATTCATATTGTTTTTACCATGTGTGTTTTTGAAGTTGAGTGATGTCAATTCCTGCAATATCAACAGTGTCGACGGGCATGTGACATAACTTCCTGTGATGTCATCAGAGAGAAAGGTCATCCGAGGTCACGTCCTATGAACTCATGAGGGAAGGATTCGAAGTGTGTCACGTCCACTACCTCTGACATTTTGCTGAATTGACGTCCATGGCTGGCTAGTTTTTAATTGCCCTCTGTGACATTTAGAGAAGGGACTCCACTCAGACACTTGACAGGGCACAGCTTGGCTTCCACTGGGTATGCTGCATGGTAGATGATTAGAGCCCTGAATGCTTAAGACTGTAACATATTGTCCCTGATGAAAATCAGTCATCAGGTAACCGTAGAATATTTCATAGGTAACAGGATGCTAAGAAAGAAATACTTTGCTGAAGATGCATTCATGTTCTTGTATAGGACACGCTGCAAACTAAATTTGTTGCAACCACTCTAAAAGTTTTAGCTAAGTTAATTAAGCACAGGCAGCAATAAAATTGCCCAAGGTGACAAAATAGGATCAAAGGGGGAAGCCACCATTTCAGCCTACATCTTCTGCCCTCCTAAGTAAACCTGGCAAGGAATTGTTAGTCTACAAACTATTGTCTTCCATGCTCTGTGCAGAAGTAGGAAACATTTTGAAAATGCACCAGGGATAGCTTGCAGAAGTTAAACAGGTTTTATTTGCAAGCTTTCTCTTGTATTAATGTTCTCTAAAAAAGAAAATGTCTCCAAAAAGGTTGACATAGTCTAGCAACACATGTTAGTTTAACATGTTTAAAAAAAAAAATCTCTAAGCTTTATTTCTATTTTGTAATTTGTTAGTATTTCCTTTTCAGCTAGGCAGAGTGTATTAAAAACACACATATATGAAAATGCGCATGGTTTTTCAATTCCAAATCCTTTTTTGTTCCTTTTTATACTTTACTTGATGGGTGTCATTTCCAGTCTATCCCACAGTATAACGCTTTCAAACATTTTGCGTTTTACACTGAAAAGAAAAGGAACTGTTTTCCATTCAGGTTAATAGCCCTGTAGAAGGATTGTAGAAAATAACATCTACTAGTCCTTTTTGATCCAACACGTGCTTTGTTTGTAAAATAGTAAACTCCAAAATTCGTACCATGCTCTGTTTCCTAAGGCACCCTGGATAGACTTTGCTTCACCAATAATCTTTGGGCACAAGTGGAAGAGATCAGGACCTCTCTCTCTGGCCTCAAACATGCCTCGCACAAACAGGAGCCAGGGCTTCATTCATGTAAGATGGCACTTCTTTGAGAGCTTGCAGATTGTAGAGCACCCTGAGGGGAGCAGGAAAGAAGCATGTTACAGGTCCTCTAACAAAACACATATATGATGTATATAAGGGGTTTTCAACCTTTTCTGTAACAGGAGCTACGTATTTTCAATTAAAATGATGCCAAGCTACTGATATTATTAGTGTTGTACGGACTACATCACCTTAGTTGCCACCCTATGCAAGATTGCCAGCAGTGATCACCTCATTGCATCAGGCAGAGTTTCCAGTGGTAAATGCAAGAAAGGTTTTATCAACTTGGAATGTAGATATCTTTCGGAAATTCGACCATTGTTCTCCAAACATCATCTTATTTTATGAGCTCCAAAATTACATAAATTTTCATCTTGAATGTGCAGTTTTCAATTTTGGAATACATATGATAATTCAGACAAGCTATAGTCTTAATTAATTTAATAGGCTGGGCTTCACATAAGACAGCTACTCACAGGTAGCTGTAGAGCTACCAGTAGCTCACAAGCTACTCGGAGATGCCAGATGTATATCTTTCTGTATGCACAGAGATTCTGAAGTTATCACATTTGCCTAACACATATTTTCCAGTTTATCATTTCTTAAATTGATTTAACATTGTGACTATTCAGCCATGATTTAGCCAACGTGAAAGCGATCAATAAAAATCTGTCACAGTTTTCGAGGCAACATGTAGTTTCATAATACTCTCCACACTACTAAGACATTTTCAAACTTTCTTTGCTCTTTTAGGAATACATTATTTTCAATCGCTACATCTGTACACATCCTCACCTCATGACTATATATTTACTACAATTAGCAGTACTCAAAGCTTACTTCTACCTCAGTATGATTTATCTCCTCTGCCACAGTATTCAGAATCTACTCCTGGGCTTAATTGAGGCATTCTGTTTTCAATTGTGCACACATTTCTACCATTCACAACTTCAGCAGCTGGACCTGTACCTTTGTTCCTATTGCAGAAGGATCTGTCATTGCCAACATCTTTGAAGAGGAACTTGTTCGACTGGAGTCCTTTAAAACATGGTCTGAGGAGGCTCATGCAGATGCCGCTGCCCTTGCTAAAGCCGGATTTTTCTACACAGGTAATGCATAATTGTATAACTGTGCCTTGGTGCAACTTACAATTCAATGCACAGGAGACCTGAAGAAGGGTATTTCTGTCTTTTCTAGGGGTGACTGACACTGTGCAGTGCTTCTCCTGTGGTCTCACCATCTCCCAGTTTGACACAACAGATGATCCCTGGACCGAACACGTGAAGTATAAATCAAAGTAAAACTATCCCCAGTCAATACCAGTCTTAAGTGGGCACTAAAAGTCAGAGCTAGGCAAGTTGGGTTTTGCAGCACTTCCCTTCTCAAAGAAGATATATGGCTTATTTGAGCACAACCTAAAAAGCAGATTCAGAAGTTGGGAATCTGTCCATCTTCGGATTCTTTTTAAAATGTAAACTGATGTGAAACTTTTTGGGGATTTACAAAAACCCGAAGCAACACTTATGGAAATATAAATACAGTTTAGGTTGCCATGAGTATCTATGTTGTCCTGCACTTACATATGCAGATTTATAAATGCCCATTCAATCAATATGCAGCATAAGTATGGCTGAAATTTGCATTGAAGTGTGGGCTTGTTTAATTTCTTCTGCACTAGCTGAACATGTTTTTCTGGCCCAGATATTCCATTTCTATCTTTGTAGATGGCTGCACAGTTTTTTCGAGGAGGATGTGCCAAATAATTTGTATGGAGAGACAAGCCAGAGCAGAGCCCGGGGTTTAGCTTAGCTCTGAACGTCTAAGCACAAGATGAGTCTAAAAAATGTTTCCACATTGTGTGCCATCTATTTCTAGTGATGTTTTAAATTGTCAGCATTCTGCTTTTTGCTCACACTCTCACACATATATTTATATTTCCTCTCTCAAACACACTTTCTCTTTTTTGTTCCTTACCTTTGTTTTTTCTCATGTTCTCTTCACCAGCCCCAAACTCACCCTCTCTGGCTTGGCCTCAACAGATCTCTCTTTTTCATATTCTCTCTCCTCATATCTCTTTCTCTTTGTACTCTGCTCCTTCCCAGAATCATTCAATGTTAAAGAGAAAGAAATATACATTGTTGTAGTGTATGTGTAATAGTTATAGAATGTTATTCTCACAACCACAGAAGCAATAAAGGCGAGCATTTCTTCTCGACCTGTATCCTAAGACAAAATCTCATGAGAAAGAATGAAGGATGATGCATTTTAGAATTCCAGAGCAAAGTATGACCTTCTCTTGGAAAGCAGCTATGTAAGGCATGTGGCATGACACCATCGTAAAAACACATATTCATGTTTCTTGGTGTTAGGGTTGGCTCTCTCATTGCTGACTAGGAACCAAAAGAACAAAGAGAACAAAATGTTTGTGGCTATGGCCATGTTATCTGCTTCCTTTTGTCTGATCCCTGCCTTCATTGTTCCTTTGATCTGCAACGGTTCTTTCATCTGTTGTGTTCCTATTGTGCACTTCTTTACCCTTATTGTGCTACTTTCATCCTCCAATTTCCTCTTTCTTTCGCTCTTCTCCTACCATCCCTGAAAAAAAGAGCCATCCCAGTTTTGCACGAGACCCATAGTGCTGGAAGGACCCTGCTGAGAGTGGCAACATAAGAGTTGACCAGCATCTTTGATATTTTTTTATTCCTCCCCACTATCAACCTATAAAAAGGATTCTGGTGCTGCCATCCCCCTGGGGGCAGCAGCAGAAGGGCTAATCATCACTGCAGCTTTTTATATTTTGGTAATGAGTAATTAAAATTCATTTGTTAGATACTCGGTTGTTGGTTGAGTGGGTTGAAAACCCTTCACAACAAACAGCCACAATCCTCATCAGTGTGGATCACTAAAGTCACTGAATCAATGTGTGCTTAACCCTCTGGTAGCTTGGCATAAAAGCATTCAGGTTTAACATCGAGGCAACGTAACATATTTATGAAGCACACAAACAGAAATACAATTAAAACACAACAACAGAAAAATCCCAAACCAATTCTGAAAAATAGGGTAAATTAAAAAAATTTTTTTACACCAAAATAAAATAAATCAAATCATAAGAACTGGAGTTATGATGATCTAAGGTTTAAAGTGAAAACTAGTGTCTAAAAGATCAAAGCGCCAACAGAGGACATCTAGTCGTGAGAGATTGGGACAAAGTCGAAAGTTATGGCACACCGCGATGGAGCACGGATTGAATACAAGGAGTAGAATGGGCCCAACCTGCTCTTACCTTTGTATTTAGAATATTTTTTGTGTAAAAATATTTGAGAATATAAAGGACAGTGGGGCAAGGTGCAGGCAGTGTTTGAGGAGAAGGCGTCATCATCGGGGAGCCATTGGGCAAGGATGTTGGGAAGCCGCTCGGCAAAGTCACGGTGAAGATTTCCACATAGTTATAAGTATGGCAAGCCATGAACTGCCGTACCCGCGACGGTGGTCAGACCACCGCAACCTTGAGAGTGCAACTGCCACATTACGATTCTGGAGGTCGGACCGGTAGCACAACACCACCACCGCCAGGATCAGAGATCCCGACGGGTTGGTGGCGGTGCAAGTCGTTGTCAGCCACGGCGGTGCCAAGTTCGACACCACAGTGCTGATTACGACTAGCTATTTCAGGGGCCCCCTGTCGGCACCCTTAGAATGCTCACTGTCTGCCATGGCAGACAGTGCACATTCCAAGGGTGCTGGGGCACATATGTGTGGCGGTATTGGCTCTCCTTGAGAGCCAATGTCAGTGCTGCTGCACTGTTTCTGCTGCCGAGCCTGGTGGAAATATCAAAATATTCTTCCCCACCACCATATTGGCATTGCGACATTTGGAATGCCAAAAACGCAATCAGCCCCTTAGGCTCTTTTTTGGAGGACAGAAATTTCCAGCCCTCCAAAGGTGCAAGCTGTAGCTGATGAGAGCTTGATAAGACCGAACACCCCTTCTGTTTGGAACAGCTGGACAGGATTTACTGCTGAGCAGAAGAACATAGTGTGAGCTATTGTATTTTGGCTATCTGGACACCTTTAGCCCCAGGTCCAAGTGTCCATTACTGTAGAGGCAGCACTTAAAAAGTTCAGGACTCATGCTGTGTCCAGGTGTGGGTTTAAGATGATTGGGGCCTTTTCTGACCCTGAGGGTCTGATCAGGGGTCCAGCCAACTAGCCCTTGACATCACACTGATAGTCCTGGGTTCCTGGAGTGGAACAGAGCTCAAGGAGCAAGGCAGGCCTCTGATGGTTCAAGGCAGGCTTCAGGCAGCAAAGCAGTCCTTCCAGGTGCAGCAAAGCAGTTTTCTGAAGTACACATCAGCAGGCCACAGCAGCAAGCAGTCCCTGAGAGTCCTTCCCCATTTCCAGAAATTTAACTGAAGAATGGATGTGAAGGTCCTACTTTTATACCTGGAACCTTCTGTAAAGTAGCAGAAGTTTCTAGAGATTTCCAAAGTGCTTGGGATTTCATGCCTTTATACCTCTCTGCCCTGGCTGCAGGCTGGCTTCAGACACAATGGACTGGTGTGAAGTTCTTTGTGTCAAGGCACAGCCTATTGACTTGCAGGGGGGGCTGTGCCCAGCTCCTCTTCCATCCTGCCAGTTATGGCCTCTCCAGGCACACCTAGTCCCTCTATTTTGTGTCTGCCTGGGACAAATATACAAAGACCAACTGTCAACTACACTCAGTCATGTAACCCAGGAACATGCTGCAATCACAAAATAGTTAAAGCAGAAAATGCCATATTTCTGAATGCAGCATTTCCAAAATTGTGATTTAAAATCAACTTTGCCATTAAAGATGATTTAAGTTTCCCAGACACCAAACACGACTTTCCTATCCCTTCCCAATTAAGAGTTAGCACTTATTAAATGAAATAATGTAACTCAATGTTATTGTATGGAAGAAGTAGGCCTCACAGTAGGTAAAAACTAATTTACGAGTTTTCCACTAGCAAGACAGGTAAAACTTTTTAATTACAATGCACCCTGTTCTGTGGGCTGCCTATGGCCTCCCTTAGGGTTGACTCATATGTAAAACAAAGGAAGTTTTAGGCTTGGCAAGGGGTTATATTGCCAAGTTGAATTGGTGGTTTAAAACTGCACACAAGCTACAAAAGCAAACCTGATGCATGTTTTAGTGGGTGGCACAATATGTGTTGCATTTCATTTACAGATGTAATATGATATACCTATTTATTAGGGTCTAATAAACATGCAAATCAAATATAAGTCAATTTGACCATTCTTTAGTGAGTGAGCATGAGCATTTTAGCACCAGTTAGCAGTGGTTAAGTGCTCTGAGTGAAGGTCAGCAAAAATACAATTCTGAAAAATAGGAGGGTGAAACCATAAAATTGGGTGGAATACCATCTTAAGACTGACATATCAAAAAACAATTAGCCAGAGCGCAGAACTGCCCCTCTTCTGTTGCAACCATGGAGCTTGCAGGCTGACATAAGAATTATTCAGGGGCAAAGGCAATGATTATGCACCAACTACATTTTACAAAGCAGTCACCGTGCCCAAGGGCATAGGAGTACTTTACAACACGCACAGAGACCATCGTACACATTTTTGTATTACAGCAGAGGATGCTCAGCCACGGCCACAATTCAAACCTGGATGCCCAGGTGTTTGGTCTGGTGCTGTAATCACAAAGCAACATTGCCTTTCTGAAAGCTTTACTTGTTTTGGGCTCAAGGATCCAACAGAACCTCACAGCTATCTTGAGATTTCATGTCTAGTATTTTTCACATACACTTTGCACAATTACTGTTAAAACCTGGTTAGACCGTATTAATATTCAGTGCCCTG
This sequence comes from Pleurodeles waltl, assembly GCF_031143425.1. Classification (NCBI taxonomy): domain Eukaryota; kingdom Metazoa; phylum Chordata; class Amphibia; order Caudata; family Salamandridae; genus Pleurodeles; species Pleurodeles waltl. The sequence continues at coordinate 437,433,099 of NC_090436.1, read as the reverse complement.
GCCAACCACTTTGCCCCTCCACATAAACACTCATGATCCAAAGTCCTCTTCAACCTAATACTGTGGAAAATATACAGTAGGGTAGTTTTCTGTGGCATGTCAGTGTGTAACTATGTTACAAAGTTTGGTTCTCTAAATCAGGACCCCACTGCTTGTAACCACAGATGACGTTTGAACTGCGGTGGGGAAATGTTGGATCCGGGACTTACAGTATGTGCTTTGTACATTTTGTACTAAGGCCCATATTTAAGAAAAAATGGTGCATCAGCTATAATGCGCACCTTTTCTTGCGCCCCCCCTACCGGCACCTAACGTCACCATGGTTGTGCCATATTTATAATACCGTACACCATTGCGGTCGTTAGTACAATAGCATCAACATGTTTAACGCTATTGTGGCGCTTTGCTACACTAGCGTCAAAAATAATGACACTAGTGCAGCAAAGTGAAAGGAGGCCCATAGGTTACTATGGGAGCGTCATTTTAATGCCTGCTCTGAGCAGGCATTATAATGATGCCAAAAATGGCACAGTGAAATCTTATTAAATTTCACTGCACCATTTTTGCAGGCCTCCTAGCACCGGAATGCCTCCCTTGCATACTTTATGACAGGAGCAGGCATAATGTGCCTCAAGGGATTGCAAAGTGGCGCAGTGCATGCATTGTCACTTTGTAAATATGGCTCAGCAGAAAAGTCACTTTAGCGCTGCTTTAGCATAACAAAAATGACACTATGGCAGCACTAAGATGGCACTGGGGCTCTTAAATGTGCCCCTAAGTGTTTTCTCATTGTGCACATACATGTTGAGCTTATGAACTGTTGAATACATTGTTAGAAATATGTGTTACAATGACTTATTTTTATGGTTTATACGGTTCAAATAATTGAACAAAACATCTTAAAAACAGTAACAGATAGGCATGAAATAAAAAAATGTTACGATGCTCATGTGGGTGCTCTAGCTTATAAGATTTATAAATACGGTTACTATTTAGAAGAATGGCCAATGTAATGTACCGTTATATAGATATAAATTATAAACTGAACATCTAAGGATGACTGGAACATGTTCTGCACGTTACTTCTCGTGCCAGTTGATATAAGTAATTCACATGTATTGAACTGTGCAACCCATCATATGGTTTGCATCCGGTGAGTATATCCATTGTATCCTGCACAACAACCCACTAAACTATTTGCTAGAAATATACTAGAGCGTTTCTGAAGAAGGCTTATTTAACAATAAAATACTCAGCCAATCGATGGAAATTAGTTAGAATACACAATAAAAACAAATTTACAAGTTTAAAATCGGATGTTAACACACCTTTCTTCTACTGTACACGAACAATAGGTACAATTTAAGATATTATAACAAAAAACAGGAGTATTTAAGTTGAATACTTGAGCTAATTATTTTTACAGTATTTAAAAAAACATGTTGTTCATTTACTAGTTATTGTAATAAAAGATAAAAAATGTTGATAGATTCTTTGATTATCTCCAAATAACTTGTTCCACAAAAGAATCATTAATGTTTATTGTTCAGTGAATAAAATGTATTGGCTAGTTATAAATACAATTGATGTTTATAATCCAAAATGAAAAGGTTCAGAAATGTCAACCAGTGCTAACAATTTCACATCTGGAGATATTATAAAGTGACTTTGACATACATTAGAACAAGTGTAGTATTTCTGAATCAAAATAGTGAGTACACATAAACATTCAGCTAAATGCTGCAAACATGGATGTATTAGTAAGAATAGCTCTATAAGAAATCTGCTTCCATAACGTTACCATATCCTCTAGAAAAGATGAGACACAAATGTGGCGTCCAAGTGCTGGTTCTCTGATGTAGCTTGTATATATAACCTTTCCTTTGATTGATACTGTGTGAAATGCATCCACTACATACAAGAAGTACAAGGAAAACACAATGGCCCTCATAATAACATTGGCAGTAAAAACTGCCTACTGCTGCTGCCTGTTGCTGCGACGGCTGCAAAAAGACCATTGCTGCGGCTACCAGCCGTCCGCCGTATTATGACCACAGCTGGATTTCTGCCAGAAGGATGGCGGAAATCCGGCTGTGGCCATGCCGGCGGATGGCCGTAAAGTGGCGCTGCTGCCACCAGCAGCGCCACACCAGTAGACCGCTGCCGGCCATATTATGCCCAATAATACGGCCTGGCGGTGTTCTGCTGGCAGACGCTGCTGCCCATCCTGTCTCCTGCCGGAGGACCCCCTGAACACAGGTAAGTGGGTGCTCCGACAGGGAAGGGGATTGTTGTGGAGGTGTGTGTGTATGTTTGTGCGTGCGTGTATGCGGGTGTGTGTTGTGTTTTGAATGTGTGTGCATGTATGGAGGTGTGTGTGCGTGTATGTTGTGTACTGTGAATGCGTGTCTGCGTGTATGTATGAAAGTGTGTGCAGATGTGTGTGTGAATGGATGTATACATGTGTGGATGAATGTGGAAATGGGTGTGTGTATGTGTGTTTGCGTGTGTGAAGGGGCCGTGACTAGGAGGGGTTTGGAGAGGAAGGGGTGGGTGGGACCCTGGAAAAGGGGGCAGGTGGTGAAGACCCCTATCAGTGACAGGGAAGGGATTCCCTGTCACTGATAGTGCCTATCGCCATGGTTTTCGTGGCGGTAAGGGATCCACGAAAACCATGGCAGTAGGCGGGGTCATAATCCCGCATGTGGTACAGTGACTGCCGCCGGGCTGGAGATTGATATCTCCAGCCCGGCGGCCGTTACCGCCGTGGTGGTTGGTGTGCTAAATTCCAAACCGTCAATGTCATAATATGGTGGAAATTACCGCCAGCCTGTTGGCAGTACTTTCCACCATATTACCGCCGACGGCCAGGGTCATAATGAGGGCCAGTGTGTTCATAGAAATGACAAGTTAGACTCAATTAGCCCACAGACTGATTCTCATAGGTATTACTGATGTAGCTACCAAAATACTGTACACCGGCTATCTGTCTTTTGACAGACTCATTGCTAGGCCCTAACTCCATTATTAATAATATACAGCATGCTATTTTAAAACATTGGAAGAAAGAGATAGTGGCCTGTAGAATGTCTTCTTTATATGAAAACATTCAGATCATCTTCAGAGTTAAAATCTTTGCCCTCTGCTTTCAGGGTTAGGGTACAAAGACTCTGGTTTTGCTTGAGAGTATGAAAGTGTTTCCACCCAAGCAAAATAGCAATGCTCTGTGTCCTTCTCTGCCCCACTGTTGTCTGTAAGTCCTTCCCATCCTGCTTTACAGTACCCTTTTCTTTGCTCCATATTTCCATTCCTTTACCCCATCTGTTGCTTGTTTCACGTTGCAGCAAGCCCTTGCTATGCAGGACAACATGAAGATAGGGAGATGGGTGGTGAAACAGCTAAGTTATCATATCGGCCAAGTACCATGCAGAGAATCCTGTGCTTAATTTGTAGAAAACTTAAATAAATAAATAAGCTCGGGAACAAAACGTTTTCATAGCAGCTGCCCTGTTCGCACATGCTGGGTTACCAAATACCAAGGCTTCCTAGTTTTGATTCAGCCTCATGCCTCTTCTCCACCCTACACTTTCAGTCTCTTCGCCTCATTCTTTCAGAATCTTTTTTGATCCCTGCTTTCTCCCTTTGTCACTGTTTACCTATCTTCTCTTCCTCTATTTTCTCTTTCTTGCCTTTCTCACTTTTGTCTGGGTCACAGTCTAATGATGAAACATAAGTCCCGGTCCCCAAAAACAAGTGTCGGTGCCAACCACCTGCACAAATCAAGCTTCGGTTGTGACATTACAAGATAACTAGAGAAGCAGCACTACAAACATTTCAGGAAACAATTTCCAAGAAGGCTTCTAATGATTTTGTGTGAGTGCTAACAGCATCACGAATAATAGGGAACATTTTAGTAGTATATCCTGTGTAAAGAAATTGACTTTTTTTCCCAAAAGCCGGAGGACTATGCTACCATGACTCTGCACTTATTTTTGTGCTAATTAAGTATTGTTCCTGTCACTTCCTGCTTTGCCCTGCCTGTCTTCATCAAGAGTGCTTTCTGACAGAAATGGGGTATCTCGTTGTAGGAAAGTACCATCTTGCCTGGCATGTTACCCCCATTTTTCACTGTATATATGTTGTTTTAGTTGTATGTGTCACTGGGACCCTGGTAACCCAGGGCCCCAGTGCTCATAAGTGTGCCTGAATGTGTTACCTGTGTAGTGACTAACTGTCTCACTGAGGCTCTGCTAATCAGAACCTCAGTGGTTATGCTCTCTCATTTCTTTCCAAATTGTCACTGACAGGCTAGTGACCATTTTTACCAATTTACATTGGCTTACTGGAACACCCTTATAATTCCCTAGTATATGGTACTGAGGTACCCAGGGTATTGGGGTTCCAGGAGATCCCTATGGGCTGCAGCATTTCTTTTGCCACCCATAGGGAGCTCTGACAATTCTTACACAGGCCTGCCACTGCAGCCTGAGTGAAATAACGTCCACGTTATTTCACAGCCATTTTACACTGCACTTAAGTAACTTATAAGTCACCTATATGTCTAACCTTTACCTGGTAAAGGTTAGGTGCAAAGTTACTTAGTGTGAGGGCACCCTGGCACTAGCCAAGGTGCCCCCACATTGTTCAGAGCCAATTCACTGAACTTTGTGAGTGCGGGGACACCATTACACGCGTGCACTACATATAGGTCACTACCTATATGTAGCTTCACCATGGTAACTCAGAATATGGCCATGTAACATGTCTATGATCATGGAATTGCCCCCTCTATGCCATCCTGGCATTGTTGGTACAATTCCATGATCCCAGTGGTCTGTAGCACAGACCCTGGTACTGCCAGACTGCCCTTCCTGGGGTTTCTCTGCAGCTGCTGCTGCTGCCAACCCCTCAGACAGGCAGCTGCCCTCCTGGGGTCCAGCCAGGCCTGGCCCAGGATGGCAGAACAAAGAACTTCCTCTGAGAGAGGGTGTGACACCCTCTCCCTTTGGAAAATGGTGTGAAGGCAGGGGAGGAGTAGCCTCCCCCAGCCTCTGGAAATGCTTTGTTGGGCACAGATGTGCCCAATTCTGCATAAGCCAGTCTACACCGGTTCAGGGACCCCTTAGCCCCTGCTCTGGCGCGAAACTGGACAAAGGAAAGGGGAGTGACCACTCCCCTGACCTGCACCTCCCCTGGGAGGTGTCCAGAGCTCCTCCAGTGTGCTCCAGACCTCTGCCATCTTGGAAACAGAGGTGCTGCTGGCACACTGGACTGCTCTGAGTGGCCAGTGCCACCAGGTGACGTCAGAGACTCCTTGTGATAGGCTCCTTCAGGTGTTAGTAGCCTTTCCTCTCTCCTAGGTAGCCAAACCCTCTTTTCTGGCTATTTAGGGTCTCTGTCTCTGGGGAAACTTTAGATAACGAATGCATGAGCTCAGCCGAGTTCCTCTGCATTTCCCTCTTCACCTTCTGATAAGGAATCGACCGCTGACCGCGCTGGAAGCCTGCAAACCTGCAACATAGTAGCAACGACGACTACTGCAACTCTGTAACGCTGATCCTGCCGCCTTCTCGACTGTTTTCCTGCTTGTGCATGCTGTGGGGGTAGTCTGCCTCCTCTCTGCACCAGAAGCTCCGAAGAAATCTCCCGTGGGTCGATGGAATCTTCCCCCTGCAACCGCAGGCACCAAAAAGCTGCATTACCGGTCCCTTGGGTCTCCTCTCAGCACGACGAGCGAGGTCCCTCGAATCCAGCGACACCGTCCAAGTGACCCCCACAGTCCAGTGACTCTTCAGCCCAAGTTTGGTGGAGGTAAGTCCTTGCCTCACCTCGCTGGGCTGCATTGCTGGGAACCGCGACTTTGCAAGCTTCTCCGGCCCCTGTGCACTTCCGGCGGAAATCCTGTGTGCACAGCCAAGCCTGGGTCCACGGCACTCTAACCTGCATTGCACGACTTTCTAAGTTGGTCTCCGGCGACGTGGGACTCCTTTGTGCAACTTCGGCGAGCACCGTTTCACGCATCCTCGTAGTGCCTGTTTCTGGCACTTCTCCGGGTGCTACCTGCTTCAGTTAGGGCTCTTTGTCTTGCTCGACGTCCCCTCTCTCTGCAGGTCCAATTTGCGACCTCCTGGTCCCTCCTGGGCCCCAGCAGCGTCCAAAAACGCCAAACGCACGATTTGCGTGTAGCAAGGCTTGTTGGCGTCCATCCGGCGGGAAAATACTTCTGCACGACTCTCCAAGGCGTGGGGGATCCATCCTCCAAAGGGGAAGTCTCTAGCCCTTGTCGTTCCTGCAGTATTCACAGTTCTTCAGCCTAGTAAGAGCTTCTTTGCACCAACCGCTGGCATTTCTTGGGCATCTGCCCATCTCCGAGCTGCTTGTGACTTTTGGACTTGGTCCCCTTGTTCCACAGGTACCCTCAGACAGGAATCCATCGTTGTTGCATTGCTGATTTGTGTTTTCCTTGCATTCTCCCTCTAACACGACTATTTTGTCCTTAGGGGAACTTTGGTGCACTTTGCACTCACTTTTCAGGGTCTTGGGGTGGGTTATTTTGCTAACTCTCACTATTTTCTAATAGTCCCAGCGACCCTCTACAAGGTCACATAGGTTTGGGGTCCATTCGTGGTTCGCATTCCACTTCTGGAGTATATGGTTTGTGTTGCCCCTATCCCTATGTTTCCCCATTGCATCCTATTGTAACTATACATTGTTTGCACTGTTTTCTAAGACTATACTGCATATTTTTGCTATTGTGTATATATATCTTGTGTATATTTCCTATCCTCTCACTGAGGGTACACTCTAAGATACTTTGGCATATTGTCATAAAAATAAAGTACCTTTATTTTTAGTATAACTGTGTATTGTGTTTTCTTATGATAATGTGCATATGACACTAAGTGGTACTGTAGTAGCTTCACACGTCTCCTAGTTCAGCCTGAGCTGCTCTGCTAAGCTACCATTATCTATCAGCCTAAGCTGCTAGACACCCTATACACTAATAAGGGATAACTGGGCCTGGTGCAAGGTGCAAGTACCCCTTGGTACTCACTACAAGCCAGTCCAGCCTCCTACATTGGTTGTGCAGTGGTGGGATAAGTGCTTTGAGACTACTTACCACTCTTGTCATTGTACTTTTCATAAGAGAAAAATATACAAAACAAGGTCAGTGTATATACACATAGCCAAAAAGTTTTGCATTTCCTCTTTTCACTCTTTTCTAAGTGCTGAAAAGTACTTCTAAACTTTCAAAAAGTTCTTAAAAGTTTAAAAAGTTTTTTTCTGTCTTTCCAAAAAGTTCTGAAAACTTTTTTCTCTTTGTCTATCACTTTAACTCTCTCTAAAAATGTCTGGCACAGGCCAAAAAGTTGAACTGTCCAAACTTGCATATGATCACCTTAGCTGGAAAGGAGCAAGGAGTCTCTGCATAGAGAGAGGTTTGAGTGTAGGGAAGAATCCTTCCTTAGAACTGTTAATTAATATGCTTAGAGTACAGGATAAGGCCATAAGTGCCCAATCTGTAGAAAAAGTAGCTAATGGTTCTCAATCTGATCCAGGGACTCCCCCAGGAAAAGGTTCAGGAAAGAAACTTCTCAGCCTGCCCATTACTAGACAGTCTAGCATAGTTGGTACAGAGGTTGAATCACATCATACTGATGATGTGCTCTCACATTATGCTGGTAGCCAAGCTGTTAGGGTGCCCTTGGTAAGGGACAGGTCTCCTTCTGTTCATTCCCATCATACCTCTGTATCTAGAAATGTCCCTCCCACCCACCCTGATGACAGATTGTTAGAAAGGGAGCTCAATAGATTGAGAGTGGAACAAACCAGACTGAAGCTCAAGAAGCAACAGCTGGATTTGGATAGACAGTCTTTAGAAATAGAGAGGGAAAGACAGAAAATGGGTTTAGATACCCATGGTGGCAGCAGCAGTATTCCCCATAGTCATCCTGCAAAAGAGCATGATTCCAGGAATCTGCATAAGATAGTTCCCCCTTACAAGGAGGGGGATGACATTAACAAGTGGTTTGCTGCACTTGAGAGGGCCTGTGTTGTACAGGATGTCCCTCAAAAGCAGTGGGCTGCTATCCTATGGCTATCAGTTACTGGAAAAGGTAGGGATAGGCTCCTTACTGTAAAAGAAAATGATGCTAACAATTTCCAAGTTCTTAAGAATGCACTCCTGGATGGTTATGGCTTAACCACTGAACAGTACAGGATAAAGTTCAGAGATACCAAAAAGGAGTCTTCACAAGACTGGGTTGATTTCATTGACCAGGCAGTGAAGGCCTTGGAGGGGTGGTTACATGGCAGTAAAGTTACTGATTATGACAGCCTGTATAACTTGATCCTGAGAGAGCAAATTCTTAATAATTGTGTATCTGATTTGTTGCACCAGTACTTGGTGGACTGTGATCTGACCTCTCCCCAAGAATTGGGAAAGAAGGCAGACAAATGGGTCAGAACAAGAGTGAACAGAAAAGTTCATACAGGGGGTGACAAAGATGGCAACAAAAAGAAGGATGGTAAGTCTTCTGACAAGGGTGGGGACAAATCTAAAAATGAGTCTTCATCAGGCCCACAAAAACACTCTGGTGGGGGTGGTGGGCCCAAATCCTCCTTTAATCAGAACAAGGAAAAGAAACCATGGTGCTATTTATGTAAGATAAAAGGCCATTGGACAACAGATCCCAGTTGTCCAAAGAAAGGCACCACAGCTCCTACCACTACAACCCCTACTGCTACACCTAGTGTCCCTACTAATAGCAGTGGTGGTGGGAGCAAACCTACTAATAGCCAATCCAAGGGAGTAGCTGGGCTCACTTTTGGTAATTTAGTTGGGGTTGGTCTGATTAGGGAGACCACAGAGGCTACTTTAGTCTCTGAAGGGGCTATTGACTTAGCCACTTTGGTTGCTTGCCCCCATAACTTGGAGAAGTACAAGCAACTAACCCTAATAAATGGTGTTGAGGTCCAGGCCTACAGGGACACAGGTGCCAGTGTCACAATGGTGATTGAGAAACTGGTGCACCCTGAACAACACATACTTGGACACCAGTACCAAGTAACCGATGCTCACAACATAACACAAAGCCACCCCATGGCTGTTGTAAATCTCAACTGGGGGGGGGTATCTGGTCCAAAGAAAGTTGTGGTAGCTTCAGATTTACCTGTAGACTGTCTATTAGGGAACGATTTGGAGACATCAGCTTGGTCAGATGTGGAGTTGGAGGCCCATGCAGCAATGCTGGGCATCCCAGGGCATATTTTTGCTTTGACAAGGGCTCAGGCCAAAAAGCAAAAAGGACAGGGAAGCTTGGATCCTGGAACAATGGACCAAGTGCTCCCTAAAGCTAGGGCTAGTAGAAGCAAACCACTTCCTACTATCCCTCCCTCTACAGTGGATTCTACTTCTGAGGAAGAAGAATTCCCTCCCTGTGCAGAACCTACACCAGAGGAGCTAGAAGCAGACACTGCTGAGCTTTTGGGTGAAGGGGGGCCTGCCAGAGAGGAGCTGAGTGTGGCACAGCAAACCTGTCCCACATTAGAGGGTCTCAGACAGCAAGCTGTCAAACAGGCTAATGGGGATGTCAGTGACTCACACAGAGTTTACTGGGAGGACAACCTCTTGTACACTGAGCATAGGGATCCTAAACCTGGAGCTGCCAGGAGATTAGTGATTCCTCAGGAGTACAGAAAGTTCCTCCTAACACTGGCACATGACATTCCCTTAGCTGGGCACCTGGGTCAAATGAAAACTTGGGACAGATTGGTACCACTGTTTCATTGGCCTAGGATGTCTGAGGACACAAAAGAATTTTGTAAGTCCTGTGAAACCTGTCAAGCCAGTGGCAAGACAGGTGGCACTCCAAAGGCACCCCTTATCCCACTGCCTGTGGTTGGGGTTCCCTTTGAAAGGGTAGGGGTTGACATAGTTGGCCCCCTTGACCCTCCTACTGCTTCAGGCAATAGGTTTATCTTGGTGGTAGTGGACCATGCCACAAGATATCCTGAAGCTATTCCTTTAAGGACCACAACAGCTCCTGCAGTGGCAAAGGCCCTCCTGGGAATATTTTCCAGGGTGGGCTTCCCAAAGGAAGTAGTATCAGACAGAGGAAGCAATTTCATGTCTGCATACTTAAAGGCCATGTGGAAGGAGTGTGGTGTAACTTACAAGTTCACAACACCCTATCATCCACAAACAAATGGACTGGTGGAGAGATTTAATAAAACTCTCAAAGGCATGATTATGGGACTCCCTGAAAAACTCCGCAGGAGATGGGATATCCTTCTACCATGCCTCCTTTTTGCCTACAGGGAGGTATCCCAGAAAGGAGTGGGCTTCAGCCCCTTTGAACTTCTTTTTGGACACCCTGTTAGGGGTCCACTCACACTTGTAAAGGAGGGTTGGGAACAACCTTTAAAAGCTCCTAAGCAGGATATTGTGGATTATGTACTTGGCCTCAGATCAAGGATGGCTGAGTACATGAAAAAGGCCAGTAAAAACCTTCAGGCCAGCCAAGAGCTCCAGAAGCAATGGCATGATCAGAAGGCTGTTTTGGTTCAGTACCAACCAGGGCAGAAAGTGTGGGTCTTGGAGCCTGTGGCCCCAAGAGCACTCCAAGATAAATGGAGTGGACCCCACACAATTGTTGAAAAGAAGGGTGAAGTCACCTACTTGGTTGACTTAGGCACTGCCAGGAGTCCCCTTAGGGTGCTCCATGTCAACCGCCTGAAACCCTACTATGACAGGGCTGATCTCACCCTGCTCATGGCAACAGATGAGGGACAGGAAGAAGACAGTGATCCTCTACCTGATCTCTTCTCTTCCACAGAACAAGATGCTCTTGTGGAAGGTGTAGTTTTGGCTGATTGTCTTACTGCTGAGCAGAAAGATAATTGCATAAATCTCCTAGGACAATTTTCAGAACTCTTCTCCATTGTGCCAGGCACCACTTCTTGGTGTGAGCACACTATAGATACTGGAGACAGTTTACCTGTCAAAAGTAAGATCTATAGGCAGCCTGACCATGTCAGGGACTGCATAAAGCAAGAAGTTCAGAAGATGTTGGAACTAGGAGTGGTTGAGCACTCTGACAGTCCATGGGCTTCTCCTGTGGTACTGGTACCAAAACCCAATTCTAAAGATGGAAAGAAGGAAATGAGGTTTTGTGTAGACTATAGAGGTCTCAACTTGGTAACCAAAACTGATGCTCACCCTATACCTAGGGCAGATGAGCTAATAGATACACTGGCATCTGCCAAGTATCTAAGCACTTTTGATTTGACTGCAGGGTATTGGCAGATCAAAATGTCAGAAGATGCTAAACCTAAGACTGCATTTTCTACCATTGGAGGACATTACCAGTTTACTGTAATGCCTTTTGGTTTGAAAAATGCACCTGCCACTTTTCAGAGGTTGGTGAACACAGTCCTGCAAGGGCTGGAAGCTTTCAGTGCAGCATATTTGGATGATATAGCTGTCTTTAGCTCCAGCTGGGATGATCACCTGGTCCACCTATGGAAAGTTTTGGAGGCCCTGCAAAAGGCAGGCCTCACTATCAAGGCTTCAAAGTGCCAGATAGGGCAGGGTAAGGTGGTTTATCTGGGACACCTTGTTGGTGGGGAACAGATTGCACCACTTCAGGGGAAAATCCAAACTATTATTGATTGGGTTCCCCCTACCACTCAGACTCAGGTGAGAGCCTTCCTAGGCCTCACTGGGTATTACAGGAGGTTCATTAAGAACTATGGCTCCATTGCAGCCCCTCTTAATGACCTCACATCCAAGAAAATGCCTAAAAAGGTATTATGGACAGCAAACTGTCAGAAAGCTTTTGAGGAGCTGAAGCAGGCCATGTGCTCTGCACCTGTCCTGAAAAGCCCTTGTTACTCTAAAAAATTCTATGTCCAGACTGATGCATCTGAATTAGGAGTAGGGGCAGTCCTATCACAACTTAATTCTGAGGGCCAGGATCAACCTGTTGCTTTTATTAGTAGAAGGTTGACCCCTAGAGAAAAGCGTTGGTCTGCCATTGAGAGGGAGGCCTTTGCTGTGGTCTGGGCTCTGAAGAAGTTGAGGCCATACCTGTTTGGCACTCACTTCATTGTTCAGACAGACCACAAACCTCTACTTTGGCTAAAACAAATGAAAGGTGAAAATCCTAAATTGTTGAGGTGGTCCATATCCCTACAGGGAATGGACTATACAGTGGAACATAGACCTGGGAGTAGCCACTCCAATGCAGATGGACTCTCCAGATATTTCCACTTAGACAATGAAGACTCATCAGGTAATGGCTAGTCTTATTGTCCTTCGTTTGGGGGGGGGTTGTGTAGGAAAGTACCATCTTGCCTGGCATGTTACCCCCATTTTTCACTGTATATATGTTGTTTTAGTTGTATGTGTCACTGGGACCCTGGTAACCCAGGGCCCCAGTGCTCATAAGTGTGCCTGAATGTGTTACCTGTGTAGTGACTAACTGTCTCACTGAGGCTCTGCTAATCAGAACCTCAGTGGTTATGCTCTCTCATTTCTTTCCAAATTGTCACTGACAGGCTAGTGACCATTTTTACCAATTTACATTGGCTTACTGGAACACCCTTATAATTCCCTAGTATATGGTACTGAGGTACCCAGGGTATTGGGGTTCCAGGAGATCCCTATGGGCTGCAGCATTTCTTTTGCCACCCATAGGGAGCTCTGACAATTCTTACACAGGCCTGCCACTGCAGCCTGAGTGAAATAACGTCCACGTTATTTCACAGCCATTTTACACTGCACTTAAGTAACTTATAAGTCACCTATATCTCTAACCTTTACCTGGTAAAGGTTAGGTGCAAAGTTACTTAGTGTGAGGGCACCCTGGCACTAGCCAAGGTGCCCCCACATTGTTCAGAGCCAATTCACTGAACTTTGTGAGTGCGGGGACACCATTACACGCGTGCACTACATATAGGTCACTACCTATATGTAGCTTCACCATGGTAACTCCGAATATGGCCATGTAACATGTCTATGATCATGGAATTGCCCCCTCTATGCCATCCTGGCATTGTTGGTACAATTCCATGATCCCAGTGGTCTGTAGCACAGACCCTGGTACTGCCAGACTGCCCTTCCTGGGGTTTCTCTGCAGCTGCTGCTGCTGCCAACCTCTCAGACAGGCAGCTGCCCTCCTGGGGTCCAGCCAGGCCTGGCCCAGGATGGCAGAACAAAGAACTTCCTCTGAGAGAGGGTGTGACACCCTCTCCCTTTGGAAAATGGTGTGAAGGCAGGGGAGGAGTAGCCTCCCCCAGCCTCTGGAAATGCTTTGTTGGGCACAGATGTGCCCAATTCTGCATAAGCCAGTCTACACCGGTTCAGGGACCCCTTAGCCCCTGCTCTGGCGCGAAACTGGACAAAGGAAAGGGGAGTGACCACTCCCCTGACCTGCACCTCCCCTGGGAGGTGTCCAGAGCTCCTCCAGTGTGCTCCAGACCTCTGCCATCTTGGAAACAGAGGTGCTGCTGGCACACTGGACTGCTCTGAGTGGCCAGTGCCACCAGGTGACGTCAGAGACTCCTTGTGATAGGCTCCTTCAGGTGTTAGTAGCCTTTCCTCTCTCCTAGGTAGCCAAACCCTCTTTTCTGGCTATTTAGGGTCTCTGTCTCTGGGGAAACTTTAGATAACGAATGCATGAGCTCAGCCGAGTTCCTCTGCATCTCCCTCTTCACCTTCTGATAAGGAATCGACCGCTGACCGCGCTGGAAGCCTACAAACCTGCAACATAGTAGCAACGACGACTACTGCAACTCTGTAACGCTGATCCTGCCGCCTTCTCGACTGTTTTCCTGCTTGTGCATGCTGTGGGGGTAGTCTGCCTCCTCTCTGCACCAGAAGCTCCGAAGAAATCTCCCGTGGGTCGACGGAATCTTCCCCCTGCAACCGCAGGCACCAAAAAGCTGCATTACCGGTCCCTTGGGTCTCCTCTCAGCACGACGAGCGAGGTCCCTCGAATCCAGCGACACCGTCCAAGTGACCCCCACAGTCCAGTGACTCTTCAGCCCAAGTTTGGTGGAGGTAAGTCCTTGCCTCACCTCGCTGGGCTGCATTGCTGGGAACCGCGACTTTGCAAGCTTCTCCGGCCCCTGTGCACTTCCGGCGGAAATCCTGTGTGCACAGCCAAGCCTGGGTCCACGGCACTCTAACCTGCATTGCACGACTTTCTAAGTTGGTCTCCGGCGACGTGGGACTCCTTTGTGCAACTTCGGCGAGCACCGTTTCACGCATCCTCGTAGTGCCTGTTTCTGGCACTTCTCCGGGTGCTACCTGCTTCAGTGAGGGCTCTTTGTCTTGCTCGACGTCCCCTCTCTCTGCAGGTCCAATTTGCGACCTCCTGGTCCCTCCTGGGCCCCAGCAGCGTCCAAAAACGCCAAACGCACGATTTGCGTGTAGCAAGGCTTGTTGGCGTCCATCCGGCGGGAAAACACTTCTGCACGACTCTCCAAGGCGTGGGGGATCCATCCTCCAAAGGGGAAGTCTCTAGCCCTTGTCGTTCCTGCAGTATTCACAGTTCTTCAGCCTAGTAAGAGCTTCTTTGCACCAACCGCTGGCATTTCTTGGGCATCTGCCCATCTCCGAGCTGCTTGTGACTTTTGGACTTGGTCCCCTTGTTCCACAGGTACCCTCAGACAGGAATCCATCGTTGTTGCATTGCTGATTTGTGTTTTCCTTGCATTCTCCCTCTAACACGACTATTTTGTCCTTAGGGGAACTTTGGTGCACTTTGCACTCACTTTTCAGGGTCTTGGGGTGGGTTATTTTGCTAACTCTCACTATTTTCTAATAGTCCCAGCGACCCTCTACAAGGTCACATAGGTTTGGGGTCCATTCGTGGTTCGCATTCCACTTCTGGAGTATATGGTTTGTGTTGCCCCTATCCCTATGTTTCCCCATTGCATCCTATTGTAACTATACATTGTTTGCACTGTTTTCTAAGACTATACTGCATATTTTTGCTATTGTGTATATATATCTTGTGTATATTTCCTATCCTCTCACTGAGGGTACACTCTAAGATACTTTGGCATATTGTCATAAAAATAAAGTACCTTTATTTTTAGTATAACTGTGTATTGTGTTTTCTTATGATAATGTGCATATGACACTAAGTGGTACTGTAGTAGCTTCACACGTCTCCTAGTTCAACCTGAGCTGCTCTGCTAAGCTACCATTATCTATCAGCCTAAGCTGCTAGACACCCTATACACTAATAAGGGATAACTGGGCCTGGTGCAAGGTGCAAGTACCCCTTGGTACTCACTACAAGCCAGTCCAGCCTCCTACACTCGTTGGCCGTCAGTTTAAACCCTGTCCAAGTAGGGACCCTCAGTCTAATCAGGGTAAGAGAGATACACAGCTCAGATAACCAGGCTGCCCTCTCCCTCCCTCTGGGGCTTTGCACCCTCCCATCCGAAGTGGTACCTCCAGGAGACAACACTGTAGGGACACTGTTAGCAGTCACCCCTCCCTCCAGGTCACGGTGGACACCCTGAACCAGGATCTCCAACCTAGGGTCTGTACCCTGAGACTGGACCTGTGCCTGACAAGTCAGGACTTCTGGGCGAGTAACCCTACCCCCCCAAGGGAAACACATTCCTCATGTTTTGGGTAAGCGTCTGCCTGGCGCAGGTCTTCAGCCTTCTGTCCATCTGACAGTGCACGAAGGTGCCCCAGGCCAGAAGTTGGTTCACCAGGGTTAGCCTTGGGGTGCTCCGACTTCAGAGCTGGCAACCTCTGACCATCTGGTCCTCGTACTGGGGACTGTCTCCCCTATCCCTTTCTCTGGACTTCTGTACCCACCCACCAGGAGAGGTACTGCAAGACACTAGGACTGGTGGGACACTTGAGACAGCCACCCCCCACAAGTTCGCCTGACGCTATTGGATCCCCATCAGCAGATGGCCTCCTGGTACAGGGTAGGCTCATCCCCACTCCACCCCCCTGGTGTTCTCTCAAGGAACCCTCCAGGCTCTGGGACGGGGTCTCGGGCAACCTGGGCCTCGGCCCACTCCATCTCTTCTGAGGCAGGACATGGAACCCCTTATCCATCGAACTACACTGGGTCACTGCAAACCTCCCTCACCTCCCTTGGTAGGGAAAAACCTGAGCCACTCTCTTCAGGAGCACCCCCAAATGCCTCTTCAGACTCTCAGGTACTCACCCAGAGATCTGCCTCCTGTGCAAGCTCCCTGGGGTCAGAAAACTCACACTTCATCTGGTGTTGGCGTAGCTCTGGAAAACAAGGACTCAACATGTGTGCTCCAGCAATCACATCACACAGCCTCTCACATGCGTTAACCAAACTACCCTCCACCACACCTTCGAGCGACTTGAAAAAGTACCCCACATCACCCTCTTGAGACTGGTGAGACTGTATGTGACTGTCCCTGACACTCAACCCACACTCTTCTGGGTTGTCTCCATACTTCACTACCAGGACTTCTACCAGGGGGGAACCCCTCTCCCTATCACTCTCACCTAGAGCCAGTAGAGCGTCCCTCCCACCACTATGAATATGACTTCCCATGCCAGTTCGCTAATCCACCTCAGGAACCCTGCGCATCACTGGAGCTACCTCATAGACCTGAACCTCCTGGTGTATGTCATCCCCCCCCTTCAAGTTGGGCACCAAGTCTCTGGGCATGTGCACTTCCCCTTCAGTACTGGATGTAACACTTTTGCTGCCACCATCTGAACTGGGCTCAGTGCTCATGGCTTCCGGCTTCGGCTCTCCAATGTTCAGTTCATGAGCTACAAACGTTTCTTTTTCCTTGGCTAAGGCTCTCTCAGTCTCAGCTTTCTCGAGCTTTTCATCCAGCTCTTTCAGCCTCTACTCATGAGCTAGAAGCCATCTCTCTCTCTCTCTCTGGTTCCTTCTCAGGGCCACTGCCCTCACTTTCAGAGCAATCCTCCTCCTCAGACTCATCTGGTAGTGTTGCTTGCCAGCGTTTTAGATCATAACTGAACAGGAGTGTCTCAAGATCCTCCGTTGTGGATTTTCTCTTCACAGCCAGTCCCCTTTCCTTGCAGAAAACTATTAACACCCTCATTATATAGGTGTGCAGGTGCCAGAAGGTGATTTCCATTCTACCAAGGCCTCACAGGTGTAACAACTAACCAGAGTCCCAAGTATCAACAATACACTCAGGAGGACACCAAAGAATGAAAAAAAAGGGAAAAACAGTATGTGGTTGTGTACTGGTCTGTACTAAAACAGTAGTGTACACCAATCACTGTATTTCAAGTATAAATACAAGTTCTATCCTAACTGCTGATCACCAAAGTTAGAAATGGGGTCTCTAGGGTAGTCAGTTTACACCCTGTCATAGTAGGACCCTCACCCTAGTCAGGGAAAGGGTGATACACAGCTCAGAAAACCCCTGCTCAACCCCTTGGTAGCTTGGCACAAGCAGTCAGGGTTACTCCAGAGGCAGTGTGTAAAGTATTTGTACAAACACACACAGTAACACTGTGAAAACACCACAAAAGGACTCCACACCAAGTTAGAAAAATAGCCAATATTTATCTAAATCAAACAAGACCAAAACGACAAAAATCCAACATACACAAGTAGGGATATGAATTTTAAAAGATGAAATCCCACCAAAAACACTTACCAATACAATAGCTCCAACTGGGGCTATCTCAACGTCGTTGACAGAGTCGTTTCCAACAGTCTGATGCCACTCGTGGGGATGGCGGTTTCGGTCACAGAGTTGCACGGACCACCAGGTACAGTACCTTCAGTAATGAGGAAAACAAGCTGATGCACGGAGTTGGGGAGGTGAGGTGTCGCTGGATCCGGTGCAGCATCGGCTTCTTACTGCAGAACAGGGGAGCTGATGCGGCATCAGGGCGAGGCATCGTCTCCTTATGATCCGGCGAGGTCAATGAATCCAGCAGGTCAAGACGTGGTGGGGTGACCCCTTGGGGTAGCGGGCACACCACAAGGCTACAGGCGTGGCAGCGGTATTGAGTGTCACGGACGTCAGTGACACAGCACTCAGGACTCATGATGTCGCAGGACTTCAAAGAGGCGGAGTCGGGCCTGCGGTGTTGGCTGGGGTTATAGCACTCCAGCGAGGATCACAGCTTCGAGTTACAGGCAGCTGCACGGAGTCCTGCACCACACTAGTTCTGGAGTCATCCGAAGTCCGTGTGCCTGATATTTCTTGGTTTCAAGTCAGCCTTCACTCCCAAGGGCCCAGGAACTGGATGGGCACCACTTGGCAATTCAGGGTCCTCAGGCAGAGTACCCAGGTGCTGTCAGGTGAAATCTTTAATGTCTCTAGAGACTTCTTAACAGGAGGCAAGCTCAGTCCAAGCCCTTGGAGAATCTTCACAAGCAGGATACACAGCAAAGTCCAGTCTTTCACTCCCAGGGCAGAATTAGCAGCAGCAGGCCAGCACAGCAAAGCAACAGGTAGAGTGGCAGGTCCTCCTCAACCATCTAGCTCTTCTCCCTGACAGATGTTCCTCTTGATCTAGAAGTGTTCTGAAGCTGTGGGGTCAGCCGTCCAATACTTATTCTCATTTCTGCCTTTGAAGTAGGCAAAGGTCAAAGGAAAGTATTTGTAGTGCCTCTTCCTTGCCCTGTCCCAGATACACTCTTGGGTAGTGTTTCCCAGCCTGTGGTCTGGGAGCCCCTGGGGGTCCACGAAGCCTCCTTAGGGGGTCCGCGACCGCTTAGAAAATTAAATAATAATAACAGATTAAGCCCCCAGCTTTCAGTAATGACTCAGTGGGGGGTCCCCAAATTCCCATAATGATTCGGTGGGGTTCCCCGGGTTCCAATAATAATAAAGTGGGGGTTCCACACTCTAGGTGAGTGGAGACAGTATTGTGTGAGGGCAGGCACAGCTCTTTGAAGTGCAGGTGTCAGTTCCTCCCTCCCACTCTAGCCCAGGAAGACTCATCAGGATATCCAGGAGACACATCAGCTCCCTTTGTCTCACTTTCTAGAGTGAATTCACACACAGCTCAACTGTCAGTCTGACCCAGACACGGATTCAGCAAGCAAGCAGAGGCACAGAATGATTAAGCGAGAAAATGCCCACTTTCTAAAAGTGGCATTTTCAAGCAGACAATCTAAAACCCAACTTTACCAAAAGATGTATTTTTAAATTGTGAGTTCAGAGACCCAAAACACCATATCTCTATCTGCTCCCAATGGGAAACTTCACTTAAAAGACATTTAAAGGCAATCCAGATGTTAACCTATGGGAGAGAGAGGCCTTTACAATAGTGAAAAGCGAATGTGGCAGATTTCACTCTCTGGACATGTAAAACCTACTTGTACATTTCCTACCTTTCAAATAAATCGCACCCTGCCCATGGGGCTGCCTTGGGCTACCTTAGTAGTGACTTACATGTAGTAAAAGGGAATGCTTGGGCCTGGCAAATGGGTACACTTGCCAGATCGAACTGGCAGTGTAAAACTGCACAAACAGACACTGCAGTGGCAAGTCAGAGACATGTTTACAGGGCTACTCATGTGGGTGGCACAGTAAATGCTGCAGGCCCACTGGTAGCATTTGATTTACAGGCCCTGTGCACCTTTGATGAACTTAACTAGGGACTTACTGGTAAATCAGATATGCAAATCATAGATAAACCAATCACCAATAAAATTTAGACAGAGAGCATATGCACTTTAGCACTGGTTAGCAGTGGTAAAGTGCCCAGAGTCCTAAAGCCAACAAAACAGGTCAGAAAAATAGGAGGAAAAAAGCAAAAGGTTTGGGGATGACCCTGCAAAAAGGGCCAGGTCCAACATTTATCAAAACAGTGTTTTCACTTATGATGTTAATCCAAGGAAAAGCTGTTGGTATGATCTACATGAAACATGATCAGACCAAGAGTTGTGGGTAATTTATGTATTAATGCTAGGCAGAAAAAGATATGCTATAAGAGTTTCAAGAGGAAGAGAAGGATTTTAATAGTACTTGTTTCTTGAAGAATTATAGTGAAGTCAGAATCCACATCAGTGCCTATGTATTTTTTTCACTTTATGTGGGGAAGGCCATTGTGCTGAGTTAAAGTTGTGGGGAGGCAAGTTGGCCAGGTTCATGCTTGATATGGTTTCTGTTTTGTCAGTTTTCTGCAATATCCGCACACCTACTGCCTCTAGGTAGTATCCTAGGCTTTTGGACCGGTCTACTCGAGATGCGTTTACTTATAAGATCATCTTTAGGCCATCTGTGTAGCTGTAGAAAGTTAGGTCAAATGTTTGAATTAGGGAGAATTGCTGTCTTTGGGAGGAGACTGGCTTGGAAATGGAAATGCCGAGGGTTGTTTGTGAGGAATGAGGAAGAGGATGGAGTTCAGTGGAGAGATTCTCAGAGGGCAGTGCCTGAAGTTTTGTAAATAGGGATGCTGTGCAGTGATTGTTGGGAGAACCAGAGTTTTCACAAGTATTCTTTAGAAGTCAGATGTATAAAAATGTTTAGAGGACCCAAGGTTGTGGGTGCTTTATCTCCATTGTGTTGTATACAAGAGGTGTTACAGCTGTGTTGTGAGTAAGTCAGTGGGCATGGGTAGTTCTGATTTCAGCTAATATTTTGCTTTTCGCGGGGAAGTGCCAGCATGAGTTTCATATAGTAAGTGAGTGTAAATTATTAAATTATGGCTTCTTTTGGGAGATTGCAGTGTATTTGTTGTTAAAAATACTTTGTTTTTAGGGGTTTGAGTTAGCATTATTCGTTTGCTGTAGTCTGAATTTTTGTTCTCTAACCCATGACCAAAACAAAAAGGGACAATACTTTTTATCAGAAATGTTATTTTATTGTTTTTTGCAGGTGCATGTATTACGGCAAGAAACTAGAAATGGAAAACTATATTCTTCGGGAAAGCCAGATTGCTTCTTTATCTATTCAGGTAATAAGTAAAGTACATATAAGTCTTATTGGAAGATGTTTTTGTTTGGCATGCTCATTAGTAGAACACTATTTTAACTGTTGGTGTTTACCTATATTTTACCGGTATGCTAGATAGCTAGCACTGATTAGCACTATGCGAAAATGGGTTCCTTTTGTAGCTATTTTTTTCGAATGTTCTAATTTTCATCTGAAACATATTTTGTGTGCATAATAGATCAACCTAATAGTAAAAAAACGATTGTAGATTACATAGGTTACACCGCAAATTACATCTCTGTTCACAAGCTAGTAAGTGTGTAATAGTACATTTGGCCTGTAGCAGCAGGGTCCTCTCTCCCCCATTTGAGGAGTTATTTGGACGGTGACAAATCAGGTGAAAAATGTGGCAATGCCAGTGGTGTGGGGCAAAGTTCTCCTACTCATATGTAGTATTACCACTTGCTGGAGATGTACCCAGCACACAAAATGCATACCTTTTGGTGAAAGTTCACCAGCATTTCTATTGTGGTTTTCATGGAGCTAAGTCCACCAGACATGGTGGTGAATGCGTCACCTTACATTAGGTAGCTGCTCATTCATCATTTATGTTGGAATTGAAACTCCAGATAAGTAGAATTAGGTTGGTAATCTCTGCACCTATATCCTCGCATAATCAAACCTTAATTTCTGCTGTGTCTGCAAAAGGCCTTATTAATTAATTTACAAGTTTTGTATCCATAACATGCGCTTGGGAGGAGTTTGTTTAAACCTTTGCTGCCATGTTTCTGAGAAACTAAGGGTCTAGTTACGAGTTTGGTGGTCCAAGGACTTCGAAACACGCGATGGCTGTCGGACCGCTACACTCCTGGCTACCCAATTGCCAGATTATGACCCTGGCAGTCAGACTGCAGGGGACCGCCGCCAGCCAGGATCATGGATCCCCACAGGTTGGCAGTGATAAAAGTCCTGGTCAGTCACTGCGGCGCTGAGTTCAACACCGACGTGCTGATCACGAATCACCTTTCTGCCAGCCTTTTGATGGCGGGGCCCCTGCCATGAAAAGGCTGCTAGAAGGACTGTGCTCGGGCCACAAGGAGACCACGTCACGGGAGGTGCAGGGGACTGCCTACAACCTCGGAATGTGCCTTGTCTACTACAGTAGACAGTGTGCATTCGGAGAGTGCTGGAGGCACCCTCTGTGCGACAGTTCCCTGGGAGCCGAGGCCAAAGCCACCGCACTGTTTACCCTGGGCTGACTGGCAGAAACCTCCTAATACAGAGGTTTCCGCTGGTCAGCTCAGTGAAAGCATCATAATTGAGCCGTGGGGAGAACTTCAGCTCCGTAATGGTCTCCGCCCCACGGGTTTGTCAGGCAGACAGACGGTCCGACAAACTCGGAACTGGGCCCTTAGTTATCGTGTGATGCTGGAGGCTCTCTACTCTTGATATTATATAATTAACACATGTGCTTTCTGCTGTTGTTACTTGTGAGCCATGTTTATTTTTCTTAGTATTGTGACTGGTCTGGCTTACTGGTAATCTTTGATACAAAGTGGTTTTTATTACATTGCTAATTAAATGGCCTGGCAATGAAACAGGAAATCTATCGGATTATACTGATAAAGGGGAAGTAGCCTTTGTCAGGGACTGTTTCCCTCTGTTTCTGTGGACGTTTCATTAAGGGGGCCTTCACTTTCTAAAGCCTTCTGCCTGTTAATAAGCTCTCAACTTTGAGTTTGTCCGATTGAAGGGACTCTGACTAGGATGACTGTTGTCAGGGTTATAAGGTCTGCTTGTACTTCATAAGGCCACTATGCCCTTGCTGGCATTCCTCATCACTGATTAGGTGAGGCTTCAGCAAGTAATAGCACCAATGCCTCATTTCTGGAAGAAGAGTCCAGCCACAGAAATGCTGCAAAAACATGACTTTGCAATTATAAAGTAATATAGTTGCAAGAGGGTGTAATTTAAGTATGCCAAGAATAAGTTTGCCAAACACTCCATTGGCCTTAGGTCCTTCATTCCATCCAAATAAAACAGCCCTAAAGGAAATGCAGAGCTGCTTCTTTCACAGACCTGTAAGATGGAAACTAAAGAACTGATTAGTTATTGTTCCAAATGAAATATGGGACCCACTTTGGATCTGAATGATGAACCTAGGCATAAAGTTACCTTATTTGAGACAATCTTCAGACAGCAATCTGAGACCACAATAATTCCATGTACTACTCTTGTATTACCTAGAAAGTACACTTGGGTACTAACCAGGTCAAATACCCTCAAGGGTTTAAAATGGAGACTAGTGAATCCCCCATAACACCAATGTGAGTCCCCAATTTGGAAAGGCAGGATGGCATTCTGGCTGATGATTATCAGAACTGTGGAGTCGTCTGGCTATCATCTGGTCAGTGCCTGAGTGACAGCCTATTGGTCCTTCGATTGCATTAATTGCTGCAGACTGATACTTAAGGGAGGAAGCAACAGAGCTCTTCACAAGCTCTTCAGTCAGAAACTCTTTGATCTATAATTACCTACATTTCAGTGGAAGGAGGCCGTTATAACCACACCAGTGACACAGTGAGTTAAATAGTGGTTAACACTTGCCCCATGTAGTAACTTCCCTAGAATTCTGTCGAGAAAAGTAATTTTAAATGAGAAGCCGGTGCACTTGAGGTCCCTTCTCTTACTGTTCAAGTCATCAATTGGAAGTGGTCTATTACCAAATGAGGAAGAAGACAGTAGATGAAGAGAAGACAGGGGAAGAACAAAAGGGAGAGATTAAAGGGCACAGTTCTGAAAAGTGCCAAATTTATTGCTGGGCAACGGGTACTGAGCCAAGGGGGACTGTTCGGGGGGAGGGGGGATGCTGTATTTTGAAATATCTAATTGGGTTAAAAACACCTGCTATAGAGTTCCTTGTGTACTCAGCAATTTGCATGCAATAATAAATTTATCAAGATAACTGTGGTGATCAGTGTACCTGCTGGAGATATCTGAGTTTTGTCTAGTTGCAGTTTTGACTCATAATAAAGTGACACAGAGGTTTGATGTGCCTGCTGCAAGTGTAACTTGGAGTCACAGAACTGTATTTTATTTAGATAGCTCAGCTAGATAGTTTTGTTGCAGTGATCTTTTTGTTAGTAAAGCCAACCTCAACCACTCTGTTATATTTTCAATCCAGAATTTGTGCTTCTCCAGGCCAAGTGCTCTCATGACATGTGACTTGTACATCTTGTACATGTGACCTTGTAGCCCTCATAGTCCTATGTAACATTTCCTATACACTCATCCACACACTTGCATGATTCATTGGCTCCTTATAATGTGTGTGTGATATAAAGTGCTCTGTGATGTAAAGTAGCACTATAACACATTAAATACAAGTGAGAGATGGTCTATAGGGTGTTTGGACAAAATATTGAGTTTTACATATTGAGATACAGAAGTATTGGGAACAAATTGTGATACGAAAATATTGTGATGCAGAAATATCGTTGGCAAGAATATCAACGTTTTAGGTAATTAACATTGTTTATAAGAATATCTATGTTGCTAATATCGTTTTCTATAATTTAGTTGTAAAAATACCATTTTATAATTATCTTTATGTGTTTGAGTTAATATATTCATGTTTTATGTTAAATATTGTTTGTATGATTGTTGACAATATTATTAAATATAGTTTGTGATTTTAAGTGATTTATAACTTTTAATTTCATTTTTAGTAGTAATTAATAGTGTTATAGTAGGTTGTGACGTGTGTAGGGGTACTGGGTGGGAAGGTAATTAAGTGTGACTCATTAACAATTAATTATCCCATTAATTATTAATTCATTAATAGTTATTTAATTTGGTATTAATTATGTAAACCGTGTAGTTACTCCATTTTTTTTATTTTTATATTAGATGTGGTTTGCTGTTCATAGTTAATTAATGAGTATTATTAATTTATCAATAATTGTTTAATTGACTAATAATTACATAAATTGTGTTATTATTATAGTTAGTAAGTCACATCTTGTTGGGTGTATAACGGGTATAGGGTATGCAGTTAGTTAAGTAATAATTATTATTAATTAATTATTAATTATCATATTGATTATTATTTATGCAACTTGTGTAATTATTATTGTTTTTAGTATCTATTAGGGGTGGGATGTTGTGTTTGTTGTGGCGTAGGATGAGAAGTTATTAGATAATTAACAAGTATTCATTTAATAATTATTTCATTGATTATTCAAATGTGTTATATCTATTAATTGTAGCTTTATTTCAAGTGTGGGCTGCTAGGATTGTGGAAGTATAGTGTGGGAACTTAATTTAATAATAAATTATTAACATATGTTTCATTCATAATTAATTATTACAGTTTTTAATCATGTAAATTGCTTAATTGCTTTCTATTAATTTTATATGTATAATTTTCGTAATAGGAGTTTTATATTTTTGGTAAACGAGTAGGTTTATTAAAATATGTTATGTGTTTGATGTGAAGTACTTTCCCTACTCTTGCACAGACTTGCTTGAGAATGGTAAATTTACCCTCTCTGAAGTTCACTGCTCTCCCGACAGTCAGATAGCCTGGAGTAGCAATAGCTATGCTTTCCCTACAGTAGCGCAGACTAGAGTTGGAATAGTAAATTTAACCCCTCCGAAGTCCAGCGCTTTCCTTTTGTACAGAATTGAGTGGGAAGAGTACATTTTTTACTTCCAAATTCCCAATGCTTTCCCTACAGTTGCACAGACTGGAGTGGGAATAGTAAATTATACCCCTCTGAATTCCAGCATTTTCCCTAGAGTTGCACAGATTGGAGTGGGAATAGTAAATTTTGTTCCTCTGAGTTCCAGCACTTTCCCTAGTGTTGCACAGATTGGAGTGGGAATAGTAAATTTCACCCCTCCAAAGTTCAACTCATTCCCTACAGTTGCACAGATGGGAATAGGAATAGTAAATTTTACCCCACCAAATTCTAACGCTTTCCCTATTGTTGTATAGACTGGAGCGGGAATATTAAATTTCACCCCTTCAAATTCCAAAACTTTCCTTACTGTTGTACAGACTGGAGTGGGAATAGTACATTTTACCCCTCCAACGTATAATGCTTTCTCTACTGTTGAACAGATTGGAATAGGAATGGTATGTACAATTATTATTTGAGTATTTGTTTAATTTGATATTATTTGTATATATATTACTTAGTGGCGGTCGCCACTAGGTACTTATAGTTAGGACCTAGTTTCTGCAGAAAAAGCATTTTTGAAATGCCCATATCTTTGGCATCGGTTGACAAATCTTCACAAACGTTTCCCAAAAAGTTGAAGCTCACGTCAGCCGTTGTCTGGAAAGTTGCAGGGTGATCCGTGAAGCAGGGGCCGAGAAAAAGGGAGGGTCCCAAAATGCTTTTTCCCATGCATTTTTCCATAGAGATTTTTACAATAGCACCCGAACCACTGGCCGGAATTACACCAAATTTGCCAGAAAGGTGGCTGTTGGTCCAGAAACCGACCTTTTTGTTATTTGGTATAAATCCATTCAGTAGTTTTTGTGCAATTATATGTAGGGATGCAAAGGCCTTGCAAACCCTTCCAATCTCGTGCTGAGATCTGATTGACTGACAACACTTCAACAAGAAAGTGTTGGCAGCCATGTTGGGACTCAGCTTCAGCCAAGTACCAGAAAAAAACACATAAAAAATAAGAAAAGGGGCCAGGGTACAGTCACCTTGACCCTTTAGCTCAGGTGCTCGGGTCGGAACCCCCCAGGGTTTAAAAAGCATTTTTTTTAAATGTTCGGTGTGGACCCGCGGATCTGCTGAAAGTATAAAAATAAAACAAGCACAGGCTACTGCTCTAGTTTTGTAAACAGCCATGGGTACCACCACCTCCAAGGGGCTTTCAATAAGTATAGTACGGTGGGGCAGTATTCATCATCAGGACCGCCACCTCCCCTTAGCTTTCAATAAATAGTGCGGGGCTTCATGACCCGCAGCTCCAGGACCGCCACCTCTCCAGGGCTACAATAAAAGAGTGAAGATGGTTTGTTTAGGACCCCCGGCCCTGGGGGCCACCACCTCCCCAGGGCAGTGCTCATTGGAGGGGTCCCTGTGGACCCCTCAAGGAGCCAATAATATTCCTGGGGTCTACCACTCCCCAGGACTGGCTCCTGCTATGTCCCTGGGTGCCAACCACACCTCGCATGGCGATGGTTATAGGGGGTGGGCCGCAGGGCCTGTGGCCAACCACCGCCACGCACGGCTAAAGGTGGTGCTCAGCAGTGGCTAGATTAACATATAGTAATGAAAATTGCTTCACGTTAAAAAAAACATAGAAATTAACTGAAAAAAACAAAGGTTACAGGGACTTTATAGTTAGGGAATAGAATTTAAAAAATCCATAGAAATTCACTTAAAAAGCAAAGGTTACAGGGATTTTATAGTTAGGTTCACATTTTAAACGTACAAAACCATACAAATTCACCTGTTATAGTTAGAGTTGTCTCAAGTAGCTATAACTCGTGCCCTAAGGTAACTATAACCATGCACTGCTAGTTTCCCACAAATTACGACACTCATGACATCTTTGATTACATTATTGATAATATCAATGTAATATTTGCAGTAAAATGTTTGACGAAAAAAACGTGCATGGTGGGGACAATATCCATATTAAGATGTACAACAAAACAAACAAGACAACTAACATCACCTCGTGTTTTTACCACATCCTCCACTGGAGAAAGGTGAACTGCATCTACATTAACATAACTAGGACTGAGACCATCGTAAATGGAGAATGGAAATCCTTCTTACTATACTATGCCTGGCCTCTTGGTCTTTGGACTCACTTTATACCCAGCTCAAGCCAGAAACCTGGGCATATTCCGCAATTTTCAGCTGTTTTTGATGCCCCAATTCAATGCTGTGGTTATACGGTCAGTCCTCAACAATTCCTTCTATACAAAGTACTCCAAAATGACCACTGGTTGCTCTAACCAGAATCCTTGTCATGTGTGTTTGGACCATTGTAGAACTGTTTACGTTGGCCTCCCCAAAATGCCCATTGATGAGGTGCAAAAACAGCAATGCTAGGCAGACAGAAGGTGACTTAACCCAAAGCTCTCTACTGACAACCAGTCAAAAAAGAATGAAATTCTAGGTACTCCTCACTGTCCACAAAGTCTACTGGTAAAAAAAAAAACTAAATACTTGAAAACCCTAATTGAGTTTAGAAACTATCATGCAAATTCCCTGATTACACCTTATCTCCCAAAGGCAGCAGTCATTTTGACCTCATACCTCAATTCCTGTCCTTTCCCATACGCTGATGCCGTTTTGGCAGCCTATCACAGGCATCCTTCTACCATGATGCAAGGGTGCCTATGTTGCTGCAGATTTGTTTAAATGCAGGAAGGGGCACCTTCATGCACAGAAACAATCCGTAGAGGCATTTCTATGGATGCTGCAGAGTGCAACACCCATAGAAAGAGGACAAAATGAGGAGAAATAAATATATTTTTCCTCGTTATGCCCGCCCTGGGGAGGTGTAAGATTTTGACGCATTCCCAGGTTTACAAGTCATTGTAAATATGGGAATGCGTCAAAACCCATGGGAGCTGTGTGGAAACACCCACCCCAATGCCCATGGAACACCTCCCTTGCGTAGAGTAAGGTGACACAGGGATTTGTGCGGGGTTGCCTTACTCAAGATTTTTGAGACCACTCAAAGCCATGGAATGTGGCTTTGCGTGACTTCATAAATCTGACTCGGAGCCTTGCTACACTCATGTACCACTTTGCGTGGTGCAAACGTGACACAAGGCTCTCACACGTATGCCCCACAGAGTTTTAAGAGGCACTCCATTCATCATAATCTTTCTAAGGCTTTCTAAGGCTGTGTCCTAGGATCTGTATGTATTGAATGCAGAGAATCTACTTTGAAATAGGTTTTCTAAAAAGCCCAGGAGACCAGTCTTTTTTTAAAGAATTTACCAATTTCTTTCTTCTTAATTCCTTATCCTTTTGCAATGTTGGCAAAAAGATTGTCTCGATTGTACCTTGAGTTCCGTTCTGCTCCATGCCATATGTTTATTCTCTGGATGTATTAGGTTTGAATTTGAGATAAACCCTGTAAGCAGGAGACATTTTTATATAAACACCTTTTTTCTACTGTAATTACAAAATGCCTTACATATCGACCTCTGTAGAACAACGTTGAGCACTGTATGGTTTGGTTTGTAGTCGAAGACACTTATCATTACATTTGTAAAAATGTACTTGTACCCACATAAATTTGATAATGAACTCGTAAGGGACAAATTCTGCTATCTTATTTGCTAATGCCTGGACGTTGGGACAGTTTTTGGCCACCTTCAGCTCTTTGTCATCAAGTCTGCAAGACCTCACAGAGGAGTTGTGTTATGAGGCTGATTCGTAGTCTTAAACACTCAGAAGCACCTTCAATGAGGCCAAACATTCATAATATACATGTAGGCCCTAGTATTCTATCTATAATTGTTTCCAATACAAGATACTGACCGCTTCAAAATCAGCATAACTTAAGCTGCAGCCAGTATACTTGTTAGTCCCATGCTGGTGGCTTGGGGCCCCTCTGTGTTATTATTTGGTTCTTAATCTAGCCCACCCACTAACAATGCACAATGGCAATTCTTGATTGGTGGATTCACTATTTGGTACAGGACCCAGATGATTTATGCCAGATTATGCATGTCTATCATTTCTACTTGTTTTTTTGTGCACAGTTCTTCATGCTTTTTTGGACAAGGCAGACACTCTGACCTGCATGTCCCTCTTTCATAGGATCAATCTGAGAAGCTTTGATGGAAGATTGGTCAAGATCATCTAGGGCCTGCTTTTGCATGGGTGCAGTGTGCGATGAGTGAGAAAAAATGAGATGTGCAGACCATAGCTTTGAACTATTCTTCATGCGTCAAGGGTCAGTCTTTGAATGGGACAATGTGAGATGAGTAGACCATGGCATAAGCATAATCTGCATGCATCTGGTCTCAGCATGAAAAAGTGGTTGCATCATAGCTGCTGCTTTCTTAGCCTTGCCTTCATTGCTGTTGACCTGACATTGAAAATGATAAAATTGGATTGCTTAGTGGCCCTTAATACAAGTTATTTTCAACTCCAGAACACAACCCCACACAATATGTGCATTCTCAGTGACAATATCAAGCCCTAGTACTGAAACCTAACTTTGCATTTGACAATGCAGTGCATTCCCTATGGGAATGTCCATTCTTCACTTCTGAACAAGCCAGAGTGTCACCACAGTTTGTTTGATTTCCAAAGCCTTTGAGACATAACTAGTACAACCTTATCGTGCATCAGTTTGTTTTTCAACTTAAACCCTGACAGTGGTCCAACATCTTTTGTCTTTTTTTATTTTATTTGTACTTTCTTTGCCAGGTCGAAAGAGGGCAAGAAGTTCAAATATTCACAACAATGCATACAAATAACAGCCCACTAGAATATGCTGTTATGTGAGATAGAGATAGAAAAGGTTGTTTTAGAGATTCCATGTTGTCAAAACTAGTGTATTGGTACCTATATTAGCACTTTAGTAATACTGGAGCAAGTATGTTGGACCACAGACACTCACTGACTCTGAAATCTATTTCCAGGACACAGAATCTGAAACTGGAATCATAGGTAATGATGATCTGCCAGCCATGAAGCTCACTGAAAGTAGTAAGTCAAATTTCCATCTTTCACTGAAGACTCAGCTCTTACCCCACAGTATGGACTTTGTCGGATATGTCTTTAGTGGCATTGCTTTTTGGGGAGTTGATTGGAACAGAGAAACTGTTTAATTTTGTGCAACATTTGTAATTGTAATTTGTAATTCAAAGTCTTTCCCATCATCTTCAGTTCTTGGTAACATTACTCCAAACTTGTTTCATAGTCCAAGGGATATACCCAGGTCCCTCTGCCTGTTTGTAGAGATTCCACTACAATGACACATGAACACCCTACCTGATGTCCACTGTACTGCATCTCAGGTGAGAATTACTTATGAAGCGTCAAAATGAATATCCGCTGATTTTCGGAATTTCATTTCATATACAGTAGAAAATCTTTTTCTGTCTAGAAAGCAAGGCCATATCTATTTTGGCAACATGGGTGAAGTGTATTTTTTGCATCAAAACTTTTTTGCGCACACAAAGCAAGCAGGGCTTCTTGGAAATTG
This sequence comes from Pleurodeles waltl, assembly GCF_031143425.1. Classification (NCBI taxonomy): domain Eukaryota; kingdom Metazoa; phylum Chordata; class Amphibia; order Caudata; family Salamandridae; genus Pleurodeles; species Pleurodeles waltl. The sequence continues at coordinate 437,401,983 of NC_090436.1, read as the reverse complement.
CCCTGAATGTCATATGTTTTGGGAGGTTCTATCCTTGAGTAAACATGTACTTATTTGAGAACAAAATTACACACATCTCACAATCTCAAAGCATAGACAATGGGGACAGTTTCCACTGGCTCTGACAAGAGACTTACCCTTTAAGTCCCAGAAATCTTACTGGGCTATATAGTTACACCAGCCCAGGCCTCAGGCAGCAGTTCAGATAATGTCATAAAATCCTTTAGCAATACAGATGATGAAGCGTCTCCACTTGAGTCATGAAATAACTGCCAAAGTAGCAAGTGTTCACAGCACAATGCAAACATCATCAGCAATAAATCCTACAAACTCTGCATACTCTATTACTCCTGTATCAACATTACATATATTTTTGACATGTCATAATTTGTTGCCAGAGATCAGTTTGCCAGTTTCAGAAAATGCAGAGATTATGATTTCAAGCACATTTTGGGTAAATAAACCACATTCTAGGACACAGATCTACCATTTTCGAGAATGACATTTTCTTCTGAAATACTAGATTTTCATTTCTTAGTAAATACACAGCTGGCCCCACACATCAGCTTGTCGTTTTTCATTGGGTTCTCACATACAATACGTCCACAAGTTTTGTCTTACATGCACATATATCACTATCACATGCCAGTGATTTCAATCATACACTAGAGTTTATTAAACATTTAAAGTCAATTAGCCCCTTAACGTATCAGAACATTAAACAATGCCATATATTTAAAACATACAGAGTTATAAAACATACACTAGGAAGTCCCATCGTTATTCAAGTTATAGGCCCAGTTAAATAAATGATTTCTTTAGGACCACTGTGTGGCGGTGGATTCATTAAAATTAAAGGTGCCCACAATTTGTCACGAATGGCCTCTATTATACCGGAGCCACCATTATGCTATAAATAAGCTCCATAAAGCTAATGATGGTCAGCATTAAGCTCTGAATGGGCACCATTTTGTGAGATATGCTCATTGTATTCCCAGCATACCAAGACCGGACACTGGTATGCCAACACCACCATTTCACCAGAGACCATCTGCCTAATATTAGTGATGCCCAGCATTTAAACAAATATAGGCACTAGTATGCTAAAAAAAAAAGTGGTGTTAGAAATTGGGTTCTGGTTGGCAGAGGTGTGCATCCCGTCCAAGCAGGAACTACAATTCTAATCAGGCTAAGTCAACAACACACCCTAAATTAACCTGTGCTTACTCCCTGGTAGTTTGGCACAGAGCAGTCAGGTTTAACTTAAAGAGCAATTTGGTAGGTATTTGTGCAACAGTTCAAAGAAATAAAACTGTGAAAACACCACCCGAACTTGATTAGAAAACTAGATGTTAAGTAATGAAAAAAAACAAGACTAAAATGACACAAATCTAATAAGTAGAAGTCGAGATACGATTGAAGTGCTTAGAAGGATAAAGCACCAACCGGGGCTATCACATTGCACTAGGCCGGGTCAAATCTGAAATGTCAGGCAACCCATGACGAACGCGGGTCACATACAGGGACCAGCCTGCGCCAGCTGAAACAAAACTGTGGTTCACAGTTGCGTGATCATCGAGAACAAGATGCAAGGAGCAAAGCAGGCAATGTGTTGGCATTGATCCTGTGGATGTAGCCGATGCGTTGGCTCCAAGCCTCACAAAGTCGGAGATGCATTGGGAATGAAGGCAATGCACCCCACAGTTGGCGATGTTCCTGATCCTCGCAGCAGCAAAGATGCACCGGCATCAATGACGATGCAGTGCCCTTGCTCCTCGCAGCAGCAGTGACGCATCAGTGGAGATGAGCCACTTCCAAGCAGCGCAGTGGTGTCAATGTGTAGATTTTGGACGGGAGCAGCACTTTATACCCACTTCCAAGGCTATATCACTGGATTGGCATCAATTGGCAAGGCAAGACTTCTAGATGGCAGACTCCAGGTGCTGTAGCTGATGAGCAGGAAGTCTTTTGTGTCCCTGAAACTTCAGAAGAACAGGTGGCAAGCCTGCAAGCTCTTACAGTCACTCTGGTTCTGGCAAGAAGGGTAGCAGGCAGCAGGTCAGCACAGAAAGAAAGCATTTTTTCCAGAACAGCAGTCCAGCAGAGTAGTAGCCCTTGTAGCAACACAGTAGTCCTGCTTTCTAGCAAAGTATCCATAGGTCAAGAAGTGTACTGAAGTGGGAGGGTCAGAAGTCCAGTTCTTATACTCACTGGTGCCTCTGAATTGGGGGAAACTTCAGAGAAGGGCTTTGAAGTGCTTAGAGGTTCTCCCTTTCTGCACCTGGCACCGGACACACTACAGGGGGTTAGCAGTCCTTTGTGAGGGGACAGGACACACTCTATTCAATCAATCAATTAATTTTTGTAAAGCGCGGCTACTCACCCTTGAGGGTCTCAGAGCACTGGAGGGAGGGGAGTGGCCTCATCCGAAGAGCCATGTCTTGAGGTTCTTCAGGAAGATGGTGAGCAACAGGCTTGTCTGAGGTGCCGGGGATGTTGTTCCAGCTCCTTGCAGCAATGTAGGTGAAGGATTGTCCTTTGGCAGTGATTTTGCAGATGCGAGGGATGGTGGCCAGCGACATTTGGGGGGAGCGAAGGGATCTGGCAGGGGTGTGGACAGAGACACGGTGGTTCAGGTAGGCTTGTCCTGCGTTGTATATGGCCTTGTACGTGTGGGTGAGTAGCTTGAAGGTGATTCACTTCTCGGCCAGTAGCCAGTAGAGGGTCCACAGGTGTTGGGAGATGTGTTCTCAGTGTGGGAGGTCCAGAATGAGTCTGGCAGCAGCGTTCTGGATGAGTTGTAGTTTTTTGATGTTTCTAGTTGAGGTGCCGACATAGAGGGCGTTGCCGTAGTCAAGCCTGCTATTGACTAAGGCGTGGGTGACTGTCCTGCGACAGTCTGCTGGGATCCATCCGACGATCTTCCGAAGTTTGTGGAGTGTGTGCCAGCAGGAGGAGGCTCAGTTTACCTGGCGGGCTATGGATAGGGAGGAGTCGAGGTTGATTCCTAAGTTGCGGGCGTGCTCAGTTGCTGCATGGGGGTGCTGCGGGATGTGGGCCACCAGAAGTCGTCCACGCTGAGGTGGCATTTCTGAAGATGATGAGCTCGGTCTTGTCGGAGTTGAGCTTGAGGCAGCTTTCTCTCATCGAGGTGGCGACGGCTTCCATTCCTTAGTGGAAATTCCTTTTGGCTGTGTCCAGGTCTTCGGTGAGGGAAATGATGAGTTGTGTGTCTTCGGCATATAACACAATGTTCATACTGTGGCTTCTGACGATGGCAGTGAGAGGGGCCATGAATATGTTGAACAGTGTGGGACTCAGTGAGGATCCTTGGGGGAACTCCTCAGACCCTGTGGGTCTGGAAGTGTAGGGCGGGAGTCTGACCTTCCACTTCCTCCCAGAGTGGAAGGAGTGGATCTATTCCAGTGCTCTTCCGTTGATTCCTATGTCATGGAGTCTGGTGCGCAGAGTGCTGTGGGTGATCGTGTCGAATGCTGCTGAGAGGATCGAGGAGCATGAGTGCTGTGGTATGGCCACGGTCTAGGAGTAATCGGATGTCGTCGTTGGCTGCGAGGAGGGCTATCTCCGTGCTGTGGTTGCTGCAGAAGCCGGACTGGGAGCTCTCCACGGAGTTGTTGGCCTCAGGTATAAGTGTGAGGTTGTGACCACCTTCTCCCTCCCATCCTGCCCAGGATAGCCCATCAGGATGTTGTTGGCCCACCGGTTGGACCTACGCTCCCTTTGTGTGTAGCTGTCTGGAGGGAATGCACAAAGTCCACTTGCCACCCAGCCCAGTCATGTATTGGAGACAGGCTTTAGGCACACAGGGCTTAAGAGCAGGAAAATGGCAACTTTTTAAAAGCAATGAACATTCAAAAGTACCCCCTACACCATAGATTTCTTATGTTCTTTGTGAAGGCTACATAACTATACTGCACCTCTCATCACCATTATTTCCTAAAGATTTATTATAAATCAGGGGTATCCAGCTTGTCAATCAGCTCCTCTTGTGGGGCTCACCAGGCTGCCTCCAGACTTTGGCCGACGTAAACTCAAGTCTACCCACAGCTGGACTTCACCTTAAGTGCGCACTGCAGGCATGCTGTTGGGGGGGCTGCTGCTGGTGCACCCTCATTGCTGTGACCCTGCCCAATAACTCCCAAGGACCTGTTCTTTCTGCCATAGACTCCACAGGGGTGAACACCTTCCCGAGGATGCCACTTCTTACATGCTGCTGATGATAGGATGCTTTGGGAGATGGGAGACAAAGTCAGGCTGTCCTGCAATTGTTCCACTGCTTCCAGCACCTCCTCCAGGGGGGCCCCGATGGCACCCGCCAAGCCAAGACCTCTAGGGGGCTCAAGGCTGCCCGCTGCAGGGCCTCGTCACTGGTCACTTTTGACAGCCACTGGACTTGCTACTCGCTTCACTTGGGAGCCACCTCTTTGAGCTGTCCTTGCTCTACGTCCCACACTGAAAGCCCCCAGCAACTCTGGCTTCACTCTGCTCCATGCACACCCTTGACCACTGTCTGGAAATCTACAAATGGGTCCTGTAACTCCTCGAGGGCCTCAGGTTTCCTAAGGACATGGTGGCCGCCATGTAGCCCATGACACAGGGTCAGCGATAAAACTCACAATTTTTCCAAGGTGCCGCTTCAAAACTGTTTCTGGACCCATCATCTGCCTCATGAGGGTAGCCGGACTCACTGCCCTCCAAAACCAGCCCAGTTCAAAGGCTTAGACAAAGAGGAACAGGGGCCCAGTGTTGGAGCTCAGGTGAGACACGGCTTGGCAGCTCTCCTTCCTGGCCAGGCATCCTGTGATCACTCTTTGTGATCTTGTTGCTAACACATTTGTAAGGATTTTTTTCTGCATGGTGCAAAGATATAGGCCTATATGATGCACACATTCCCGGAAGGATATAGTGGCCACCACTGGTCAAATGGGAGTTGGTATTTCTCCTGAGCCTCCATAAACATCAACAGTATATGTGCGGACAACTTACTAGCATAGTTTTGTAGAGCTCAATTGGAAGGCCATTGGGTCCTTTACCTTGACTGACTGTAAGTCGTGGATTGCTGTTGCAATCTCATTTTCTTCATTTTTGATTACCAGTTCCCATATTTCTTCAGGTGAGAACCAGGGAAGTTTGATGTCTTTAAACAAGACACTGATGTCCTCAGAGGATTTAATATTTGCAGATATGTAGATCCGTTGGTAGTATTCTGTAGATATCACTGCCACATCTTTCTTGCCTCAGACCACCTGTCCCTTCTTGGATTGCACCTCAGAAACCCAATTCTGACTTCTTTCCTTCCGACTCGTTCACACTAGCAACTATCCCAAATGATTTCCATCTCCATTTAATTAATGCTGTGAGGTCAATAAACAAGTACATGCACTTTTCGCCGCCAGGTTTTTATATTCCTATTGCTTAAGGCAGAGTTGGTGACTCTGTGTGTTCAGCCCCAGTGAGAGTACCCTTTTTTTTTATTTGGAGAATTTCTGATTCTTTCATGACTATTTGCACCTCTTCTCACCCATTGACTACTGTCTTGAAGGTCTCCCATAAGGTAATTAGTGAGCTCACTAAGCCCGCTTTCTCTGCAACATATCGGCCTGAGCTCATCTTTAGTTTATTTTTTGTTCTTTGAATACCACAAGTCTATCGACCACCACTCCCTAATGTCTTCTGCCCGTGCCCCGTATGTCAGCCCACAGAGATGAGAGGTCAGACATTCCTCTCGCCAACATTCTTGACTGTACTAAGCATCTGTGTGTTGTCTGCCAAGACATAGTCAATACGCAAGACGTTAATGTGGGCCCCTGATCCAGCCTGCCTGATTCAGTAAGATACCAGTTCCCCTGATAATATGCCTATGGAATGTAGCTGACCTACAACCTTGAATGATTAGGGAGCAGATATACTACCATGGTAGATGTACTAATTTTCTCTCTACCTTCAATGTGATGAAATACTGAACTTTTATAGCTGTTGACCTGCAGGCTGAAATACCACAAAAGCCACCTCTAGAGCACTATAATCATTCTTCACACCGTGTTCATTAGAGTTTGGAAAAATGTATCAACATCATTACCAGGAAGTTGGAGCGTTAGGGGAGATTTTCAGCATCACATCTATTTCCTTCATTGCCTCAAAGAGGTTGGTAAACTTATCTATCCACTCCTTCCTACGTGATCACAAAATGTGGGTGCATCAAGTGAGTGAATGTGCAGAGTGATTTAATGGTAGACAACTGTATATAAGCGATCAATCAATCCGTCACTGCCACACTACAAACATTTTTCATGACAATATGTGCAGCACAGGTTTTTTGTAACACTGTGACCCCTGCATTGTCAACCGTGCATGCATTGAGACAGGGAGCCACAGATGTAATGTTAAGCTACCCTGCTGGCCCATGGGAGAACACCCTTTCCCATGGGCCAACCGTGAGTCTATGTATTGTGGACGCATGGATGTGTTCGTTCAAGATTAGCTTGCTTAAAGGATTCAGATGCTAGCTTTATATGTAACAATACAGAGTCTCCCAATTAATTTACCATGGCAGATAAAGCAATTTGGGAAGCTAGTGCCTCTCATAACCATCAGGGAAGAACATGACTTGCATCATCTCCTGAATTCCTCAATTATTTTAAAAATAGTTGGTGTTCCCTGTGTGCTTCAGGTGCACAGAAAGTACACAGATGTCAAAGAAGTGTGCTATCATGTTTACGTCAGGTTTTGTTCAAAGTCCGAATTATGCTCACAATACCCTTGCTGGTTGGATCAGTGTGTACATAATTGTGCTGTATGTAGTAAACTGCACAGTTATTCACAAGCATATGCCATAATGGTGCATTTTCTTATAAGTATGCTTTAAAAACCTCGTAATGAACCAATTGCATTCATATAGGGCAGTGATAAACATGAGATGAGGTTAGATGAGGGTACAGAGTTCCACCCCATCCCTTAATCAGATTTCAGTCACCCATTTACACCTACCAGAGCAGATTTCAGTTCCCCATTTACACCTACTAGAGCATTTCCTATCTTTTACTGCTAGGGCTATAGCTATTCTAAATACCTTACAGTACATTTGGGTTAGGACTGACCCCTTATCAGAAGTGCTCATGGAGCCTGGCACTTCAGCAGCTACTCATGTCTGCTCTTGTGTTGTTACAGTTATGTCCATCAGAACAAGTTACTTGACAAACATAGTCTGTCCTGTGGAGACTTATAGAGGTGATGGCTTTTTGTTTTCTTCATGTTTGCAAAGCATGATATATCTGAGAAGTGTGGTGATCACTTGAGGCTTTAAGTTGGTGATAAGACTCCCGCAGCTGTGGAAATTCAACCATTTATCACTGGGTAGTGGCAACAACATTCTGTTGCTAAGGTCAAAGGGGTAGCATTTGGTTCCATGGACTGGTGTTTAGAAGACATGGACTGATTGTGTAATGAGTAAGAATATGGAATTCTGTGCTGATTAGGGGATTCATGCGCTGATGTGAAATACAAAGCGCAGGCATGGAATTTTATGTTTTGCTTAGAATTTCTTGGGCTGCTGGTAGTGACTTTTATTATGGCTATGAACTTGAGAATTCCTGCAATTAGTCTTTTCATAGTGAAGTACTTTCCCTGACCACGCTAAAAGATGCTTCATCATCGGGTTCTCACTAGGTGTCCACGTTTTTGGATGCAACGATCTACAGCTCCTGTGTGGTAACCCCCATATCTCCTCATCCTGCTGGATTTATGGCCCATATAGAGCCTTCGCCCTTCTAGTACTTTTTCCCGGGACACAGGACCCCTGCAGAGTGGCAGTAAATTGTCAGGCGGCCGCTTTCAGGGACAGTAGTGGTCCATCTGACCGCGGGCCTCGTGGTGGGCAATATGGTGCTGCGAGAGAAGGCCTGAACAAGGGTACCCAGCCAAGCAGCAGAGGAGCCCTGCAAGAAGATTTCAGGCAAGATGCGCCTGGCGGAACCCCACCTGTCACTGGGGGAGCTCCGATAACTGTGAGGAGTTTGGCACCACTGCTGGGGCTGGGCCTGTGACTCCCAGAGTTGAGGCTCGGTGTTGAGGAACTGTCGCAGGGTGGCGAAGCACCGAGGACCGCCATGAGTGCCCACACAGGGACGCACAGTAAGTTGGGGCTGAAGACAAGAGGGAGGTCCTGGGAGCATCATGCAACCTGCCCTATACTCATGGACTATAGGACCAGCCCAGAGATGCGGTGACTGGGAGGCCCGAAGGTGCTTTTGGAAGCCCAGGAGGCATCTTCTTCTTCTTGTACTGGACCTTGTGCTTAAGCAGGAGGTGGCACCTCCTGGCATGATATAGCCCCTGCTTCTCCCCTTCTGATACGCAGGCTGCTGTCAGAACTGGGCTCTGCCTTGGTAGCTGAGGAATGAGAACAACATGTGGATACATAGTGCAGGGGCCCAGAAGTGAGGAGACAACTGTAGAGCCCCTGCACAACATGACCAGCCCTCAGATATATTGCCTGCCAGGAACAGTGGCATCTGGGGGGCCTTACAGTGAGATCGGGGGGCCTGGATAGCGCATCCCCATCCCCCATCTGACCAGGGGTTTGGCTGGGGAGGTAACTCACCTTAGTGTGCCATTGCGCCTGACCCCCTCAACTGCCTTTTTCCCTGAACACGTTGTGAGACATTGTTTCAGACAATTATCGTCCCTGCTGCTTCCCCTGTAGTGTTAACTGGGACACCGACTCCCTGTAGCCTAGGAGATCGGAGGCCGGCTGGTTTCACTGTGGGTCCTGCCTCCCCTTTTGCCTGACGGAAGCTTGGCATGTAATATTGGGGCCCCAGTGAGTGTCAGGAGCACTCCATCTCTGAGTTGCGAAGCAAAGGACTGCAGTGCCTGCTCTTTAGCTTCCTACTGAGAGACCAAGGTCAACACAGGAAGTGGAGGGCCCTGGGGAGCGCTAAGTGTTTCCTATTGCTGATTGGACTGGTTTGGAGGGGTAGCAACAGACATACTACCCGTTTGATCTGCGTAACCTAGCTTCACTCCCGAGTGCATAGTCGTGGACCTGGCCCATGCGCCTTGAGGGGCTAGGTCTTAGGAAGACCCGCACAGGCATTCAGCCCACTGATCCTGGGATGCCCCTGATGCGTGGGTGCTGAAGTGGTGGCACGGGAGCCATCAGGGAGCAGATAACAGCCTTGATACAGTACCTTCAATCCTGGGGTGCGCCTTGCTTCCTGCCACCGCCCTCTGTATAACTACAATGGGTAAAGCGTCTTGGAAGCGTGACCTAGGGGCCCCTAGTCTGAGTCCACAGGAAACCTGTACGGAGACAACTCAGCTGATGCCTGTCGAAACCAACGAACAGCTCTTCCTTACAGGACATCCTACATGCTATCATGACCTCTGGGGAGGCCTTCGAGACTAAGATTGATACGTTGGGAGCAGATCTTAGCATCCTAAAAAGTGACCACAGGCATCCAGCAAAGATAGGGTCACAACGACGGAACGCTCCTTAATGGACGTTCACCCAGATGTCACCGCCTTGCAGGAGTGATTTACCCTTATGGAGGACAAAGTACATGCATTGGAAATTAGAGATGAGGACAGCAAGAGCAGATCTGGAAGAAACAACATCTGGCTCTTCGGCTTAACCTGAATGCTCTTAGGGACAAAATCTACTGTTCCTGGAGCGTTGGCTGTGGGAGGAGGTGGCCCCGGAGGGCTTATCCCCCTTTTGTACCCTGGAGAGGGCACATAGGGTTCTGGCCTGAGCACCCCCACCAGGGGCACCGCCACACCCTTTGGTAGCTCATCTTCTTTACTTCAGGGACAGCAACCACATCCTAAACCAGGCCAGGAGGAGAGATGACCTCAAGATGGATACCAATAAAATCATCATCTTCCCAGACTTCACAAAAGCCATTCAAAAGCAATGGGCCACATTTATGGAAGTTAAGCATCAGTTACACCAGATGGGAGTGCAGTACTCCATGCTATTTACTGCCACCTACAGGTAACCACTCTGAAAGGGGCACTCTTCATTCAGTGTCTGGAGGCATGGAATTGGATTGAGGCGAATGCGAGAGCAGGACCAAGCCAGGATTTGCCTTGGAAAGTACACAAACAGTGCAGGAAAGTTCAATGCAAGAGAGAGCGGCAACTGGAGACCTCAACTAAAGAAGAGGCGCACAGAGAACAATGACAAGCAATTGAAGAGGTAGCGACTCTGAGTATCAAAGGTCTGGAGACTCCCTCATTGGGGGGGCTGGGAGGATCCTGAGCCTCGGACCTCTCGAACAGTGAGAGCGCTCCAGAACTTTCAAATAAAGAACTACACGTAGTCATGCCACACAGATGATTTATTTTGACCCAGCTGGTGCCCTAGCAGAACCCTGAGGTTTCATGGGATGGCTTTAGGGACCATTTCTCTGTGGGTCTGTGATTAAGTGTTTGTGTCTGATTACACCTAGGAGGGGTAGTGTCACAGCTGTTCGTTTTATCAAGGAGGGTTTTCAGTACACTAATTGCCTCCATACACATTTTTTGTAGTTTTAGCAGATGGAGGTATCAGGGCGGGGAATGGCTAGCTGAACATGCACCCTACCAGGTTGAGTTCTTGGTGGGCTCTCCCTCAAATGTTTATTTCTTGGTTAATGGTTTGAATGGAGGAATTGGCCCTACTTGTCTCGGGAAGGGGGAGTGTTGGGTTATGTTATTATTATATATCGTTGCATGATATATCAGGGTTGGTGCGTATCCCACATGGTGCCTTTATACTTAGGGAGGAGGAGCTACTCACTCCTAGTCGACTATTAAATGTTATAAGGGACCTACTAGACCACTGCAAGAAACAAATATGATGACTCCACCACTTTATGAAATGCTCAGTTGGAACATTAGGGGGATGCATACAAAGCACAATTGAAACAAACTCTATTCATATCTGAAAAGAAGGGGAGTACACATAGCACTACTGCAGGAAACTCACATTCTTGCTAAATAAGGGGTGGCCCTTCAGCTTCGATGGAGGGGCCAAGTGTACTATTTGACCCATGCAAGGGGGGGCACTAATTTGGATCCACCCAAGGGTCCCTTTCTAACTTAGGTGCCAGATGTTGGACCCGATGGGACGGTATGTGGTGGTAACTGGATGACTGAATGGTAGAGATGTAGTGATTGGCAGTATTTATGGGACCAACCCTGACAAGGTGGCCTTCTTTGTGGACTTATCTAAGACCCTGGCTTCCCACTTAACAGGCTCGATCATATTGGGAGCAACTGTAATTGTGTATTGGACATAGTTCAGGACCGCTCGCAAGCTTCCATGCAGGATTCGCCAGTGCCCGGGCAGGAACCCTTTTTGCATGGTTAATGCACTCGAGCAAGGGTGGTTCGGTGGTCGTGGAAGTAGATAAAAAAGCCAAAAACCGGGATATATTAGACATAAACCAGGAATTAAGGGCATACTGCAACTGGTTGTACAGCAGTCCTGGGGAACCAGCTGCTGCCACTGTAGAGGCTTTCTTAACTCTCTGACCTTTCCTGTGGTCTCTTCCGAAGTGGCAGAGGACCTGGGCAAAGATATTACTATACAAAAGGTGCATGCGTCTATGAAATCCTTGGCCCGAAACAAAACGCCAGGGACAGTTGGTCTCCCATTGGAATTTTTTTTCACCTATGGTGAGGGACTGGCCCTCAAGGTGACGGAACTGTATGAAGTGGCGAGAGACAATGCACAACTTCCACAGTCCACCCAGAAAGCCCTAGTGGTGCCATTGCTGAAACCGGGTAAGCCAGCCACTGACACACAAGCCTACCGACCTCTATCCATAATGTACACCAACTACAAAATCTTGAGTAAAATGTTGGCCTCCCTCTGCTCCCCCACATGCCCACCCTTATACTTTGGGATCAAGCAGGCTTTATCCCGGGTCGCAATATGGCTCACAATATCTGCAGACTCCTGCCAATTCTGTGATCTTTGTCATTGATATACAGAAGGCTTTTGACAGTTTGGAATGGCCTTTCCTTTATAGTGTAATGGAACAATTTGGCCTGGGTCAGGGGTTAATTTCCTGGACTAAGCTGCTATATACAGATCCCACGGCCAGGTTTGGAACAGAGCATACGATCTCAGACAGCTACAATGTCAAGAAGGGCACCTGTCAGGGTTGCCTACTATCACACCCGCTCTTCACACTGGCAGTGGAGTCCCTGGCATGTTTTGCCAGAATGGGGACCACTTTCCAGGGGCTCATGGTGTAACCGGACACATCATGTTGCACCCTGTGCAGACGACCTCTTTGTTTTCTTACGTGGAACTGGGTCGGACCTGAAGGGGACTTGGGTCCTGCTGGACCATTTTGGTACTTTACCTAGCCTCCGAGTTAATTGGGATAAATCCTATTTATTCCCTGTGCAGTCCACTAGCTTACGCCCGGAAGGGTTGGATTCTGTACAGTGGGAGACCCATTGTCTACCATATTTAGGAGTCCACATTTATCATAGCATGGGAGACCTCTTGGAGAATAATGTGGGCCAGGCATGCTCTCAGAACCAGTATTGAGTTCTGGTGGACGCTCCCACTGTCGGTAGTGAGACAGGCGGTGCTGTTGAAGATGATTGCCCTACCACGCCTCCTGTATTTTGTTAGGACTCTACCAGTGTGGATTCCCCAGACTTACTTTCGACCAAAGACTCGCTAATCCTAAACTTCCTCTGGGGCACCTGAACATCGAAGAGTGGCTCTATTTTCCCTTCAGAGGGTGACATTGGAAGGCGGCCTTGCAGTGCCGGAATTCAAGTCCTGTTATTTGGTAGCGCAGTTGCAGTGGCTGGCGCAATGGGTGGTGGACAGGCTTACCAAGGGTAGAGAAATGCCTTCTTCGGCCCGGATTTTCAACGACTGGCGCAACTGATACTATGCGTTCCGTCCCATAGGCCCACTGACAGTTGCAAGACCTAGGTTCTGTGAGGCTAATGGATCAGAAGCCAGCAGAAAGCACAAACCCCTGTACCTTACTCCCCACATCTACAGCTGAGGTTCTTTTAGGCTTTACTGCATGGAGGGACTGGCGAACATTGGCTGAGTGGGAGGTGGCAGGGGCAAGGACAATGGGGGCCTTGTTCAAGTCTGCGGTGCCCCTCCCTTCTGGGGAGTTCAGCCAACATTATGACCTACATCAAGGGCACTTTCTCCTCTATTAAGTTGTCACTGCAGCCGTTCGCAGACACTGGGAGCAGGGACTGGCAGAGCCATCACAGTCAGCAGGCTGCCTGTATGTCTTGACCGCCTCAGGAACTTTCAAGGTAGTGACTTATTTGTACCACAGACTGCAGAGTGACATTGACCAGCCCCTGCTGGAATTGAGAGCCCGTTGAAAGGGCGACCTTGGCACGGAAATTTCAGATAGGGACTGGGAACACATTCTAGAGTATATGCTGAGGGCCAACAGAAATGCCAAGTTTAAACTCATTAATTTCTATGTCCTCTATAGGTCGAACCTTACCTCTGGCAGAATTGAGAGATATTTCGCCACCACAGATGTGAAATGCCCCTGTTGTGCTGAGGTGGGAGCGGAGTTTATTCATATGTTCTGGGGCTGCTCTCGTTTGTGAAGCTTTTGGGGTGCATTCACTAGCCAGTTGACTGAGCTGGCTGAACGGTCCATTCCCTGCACCTTGATTTGTTGTCTTCTACATAATTTTCCACATACAACCAAAACTAAAGTTCCCATTAAATTCCTGGACCTAGTGTTTGTTCTAGCGAAACTGGAGCTAGCCCAGGACTGGAAGAACCCCCTAGGGTCCCCAAGAAGGTAGTTGGGGGAAGGGACTTACTAGATGGGTTTCCTGTGAAGGCACGGTAATGGCTTTGTGATGCCAAGAGGGGCCTGGGAACACTGGACACTGCAAGGGCTTGGAAAGCTTTGATCGATTTGCTAAAACACCCTGAGCCTGTAACACCTGAGGAGACCTAGTATCATCAGTCTCTTCTGTTACGAATAGCTCAGATAGGTGGCTATCGTGGACAAGCAGTGGGGGCTGCAGGCTTCCTCCCAGTTGGGTCTCCTTATGAGACTGCACAGTTGATAAATACCACACAGGTAGTCTTGTCTTACAGGCCCACTCCCAAGTGATTCCCTGAAAGCTGGTTGGGATACGCACCGCACTTGGGTGGGGGACATTAGTTAGGGTTGGGTGTCTGGAGGCTGAATGAATGTGACTAGATCAAGAACTCGATAGTGGAGTAAATATGTAAGTCTGATTTTTGGCTGTCATTCCTGTCATTTACTAAAGTTTGATGATGAGCCAGGGATGATCCTGAACCCACTAGACTGAGGTATCTGGCTCAACTTGGTTTACTTCCATGTTTTCCTGACAAGTGACATTGTGATTATTATTGCGGAAACCCAATAAAGTTTTTTAAAACAAAAATCACTGGGTTCCCACCTGAAACACCTAGTGCATCTGGGTGTGCTACAACACCTAGCTTACAGCGGAGCACGTTCTTGATGGTTAGAGATCTTAGAATTTAAGATTGCCTCAGGGTTTCCCTATTCCAAAGAAGTAACTTTTAATTGTGGGAGCCCTGGGCAGGGTTAAAAACAAGAATTGATTAGGGGAGACTATTATGGTCACCGTCATCTATGGTCTACATGCTCAAGCCAAATTCTCTCCTGCCTCTATGGGTCAATTGGCTTTCTTCAGGACCTACTGATCCCTTATCTAATGTGTAGTTTCTTGTTGATGTGCATATGAACATTATTTATCATGATATTTTGATATAATTGTAACTTACAATATCCGTACCAACTCCAGTACAGAAAGTGTCCTATAAAAATATTTGTAACTGGAAACTATGTTGTGTTCCTGCTGGTTCCTAGTTGAGCCTCCCTCGACATACTCCTTGTATGTACCCCCATCTCATTGTCCTTCCAGTGAACCAGGGTACCTTTCTTCTTCTTTTCCCTTGCTTGCCCTTCTCTTCCTAAAAAAGGAAATCTCTGGTGGGGGTGATGGGGGCGGACCTTTGTGGTGACCCTTGATGTTAAGGGGTACCCCAACCAAAGAACTGGTTGGGGGGGATGGTTTAGAAAAAATTGTTAATGGGGAACCGGAGTTGCATGTGGGGTAAACTTCTGCCATGTTTGTACCCACGGCCTATTTTTTGATCTTCCTGTTTACCTCTATTCTCTTCTCCGCTACACCACCCATTTGACTCTGATGATTTGCTAACTGTGGAGTCTGTGTCAGTACCCACAGTATCTTTGTAACGCGTTGGGTGTATAGTCTGGTGCAGAATAAGGGTATGCCTTAACAAAGGAAAACCATTTCAAAAGTTTCTGAAAGTTTTGTCTTTTGGATTGGGGCAGAATATCCTTATATATACGCCATAATTTCCTTATTTATTTCATCCACTTTTTACTTGTACATCATGTTTGTGGTTTTCAACTGATTCTCTATGATCTGGATTTCTACTAGCATAGCCTCTAAGAGTCACTTTGTTTTCAATATTAGTCAGGCCTGGGTACAATGCTAGGCTGTCTGTGCCCAATCCTTTCTAAAGGCTGCATCCTCTGGAAAGATCCTAGGAGTATTTGTCACTAACATTCCCAATGGGGTGGAGTTGAATTTTAAGTACTCCATTACAACCCCATGGATAATTGTTCTTATATGATTATGTTAGAAATGGGGTCTCTAGTTGGCAGTAGGGACCCTCACTCTAATCAGGATAAGGGAGATAGCCACTCAGATAATCTCTGCTCACCCCCTTGGTAGCTTGGCAGAAGCAGTCAGGCTTATCTCAGAAGCAATGAGTAAAGCATTTGCACATAACATACAGGAATAAGTAAAGACACTACTAAAGGACACCACAGCAGTTTTAGAAAAAAAGCCAATATTTATCTGTGTAAAACAAGACCAAAACGATAAAAATCCAACACACAGTGTTAAACATATTAATTTTACAAGATTTACTAAAAAATACAGTTCCTTGAAGTCGATAGCTCCACCTGGGGCTCTCATGGCGTTGTGATCAACAAAACCAACAGTTCAGGCCACCCGCATCGTCGCAGGCCATCTGTGGGATTCGGGGAGACCTGCAAACAGTACCTTTGGAATTTCAAGGGGCCATGATCCTCGCGGTGAGCTCCGGAGAGCGGGGTCGGTGGCGTTGCGGTGTCGGTTCTGGAGTTGGTGCGGGAGTCTTTGGGTCCTTAAGTCACATGCCTTGTGGATCGAACTCTGGGCTGATGAAGTCAGGAGCGCTGGCGTGGATGGTGTCGGGGCTGCGGTGCACAGCAGGACGATGCAGCGGATGGTGTCCACTGGTCACGGTGCAGGCAGTGGCTTGGTGATGGCATGCAGTGGCGTCAGTGAGATCAGTGCTGCGGTGTGAAGCAGGGCGGTGCGACATGCAGTATCATCAGGTCATGGTGCAGACAGCGGCATTGTCTTTGCTGAAGCACTGTTGTTGGTAGGCCCAAGCCAGCGGTGCGGGACAGGACGGTGCTTTGTGACACTCACGAGAGGTGTCCACAGGCCACGGTGCGGGCAGGGATGCCTGGTGACGACACTGGAGTCGATGGTGCTGGCCTTGATGGACCGAGGCTGTGGTGCACGACGGGACGGTGCTTCATGTACCTCACGAGCTGTGTCCACAGGCCACTGTGCAGGCAGCGGCTGAAAAGGCTGCGGTGTAAGCAGGTAATGCCAGAGTGCGGGGCCCACAGGTCACGGTGCAAGCAGAGGCTCGCAAAGTCGTCCAATGATGGCATCAGTGAGACCAAGGTCATATTGTGAAGCGGGGCAGTGCGACTCTGTGCAGCGTTGGCAGGTCGCGGTGCAGGCCAGCTGTGTCGTGGGGGTGCCACTGTGGTTTTTCTTCTGTTGCAGCACAAAAGACACAGTTCCCAGTGCTGTAGGCAGGTGAAACCGAAGTCTTTGATATCCCTGAGACTTCCAACCGGAGGCAAGCCCCACTCCAAGCTCTTGGAGAACTTTCTCAAGCAGAAAACACTGCAAAGTTCACCCTTTGCACTCTTTTAAGGCAGAAGCAGCAACTGCTGACCAATCCAGCAAAGCAACACAGCAAAGGGACAGTACTCCTCCTCCAGCTCTTCAGCTCTTTTCCTTGGCAGAGGTTCCTCTTGATTCCAGAAAGATTCTAAAAGTCTGGGGTTTTGGGTTTTCCTTCTATACCCCTTTCTGCCTTTGAAGTTGGCAAACTTCAAAGCAAAGTCTCAAGTGTTTATGAGATCCTGCCGTATCCAGGCCAGACCCCAGACACACACCAACGGGTTGGAGACTGCATTGTGTGAAGCAGGCACAGTCCTTTCAGGTGTGAACGACCACTCCTCCCTCCCCTGTAACTCAGATGGTTAATCAGGATATGCAGGCTACACCCCGCCTCCTTTATGTCACTGTCTAGAGAGGTGCAAAACAGTCCAACTGTTAAACTGACCCAGACAGACTATCCACAAACAGTCACTGAATGGTTTAAGCAAGAAAATGCCTTCTTTCTAAAAGTAGCATTTTCAAACAGACAATTTAAAAACCAACTTCACTAAAAGATGTATTTTTAAATTGTGAGTTCAGAGACACTAAACTCCACATTTCTGTCTGCTCTCAAAGGGAATTTGTGCTTTAGGGATATTTATAGGCAGCCCCCATGTTAACCTATGAGAGAGATAGGCCTTGCACAGTGAAAACCAAATTTGGCAGTATTTCACTTTTAGGACAAATAAAACACACTAGTATATGTCCTACCTTAAACATGCAGTGCACCCTTCCCCTGGGGCTACCTAGGGCCTACCTTAGGGGTGTCTGAAATGTAGTAAAAGGGAAGGTTTAGGCCTGGCAAGTGGGTACACTTGCCAAGTCGAATTGGCAGTTTAAAACTGCACACACAGACACTAGAGTGGCAGGTCTGAGCCATGTTTACAGGGCTACTAATGTGGGTAGCACAACCAGTGCTGCAGGCCCACTAGTATAATTTGATTTACATGCCCTGGGCACCTCTATTGCACTTTACTAGGGACTTACCAGTAAATCAAATATGCCAGTCATGGATAAACCAATCAACAGTACGATTTACACATAGAGCATATGCATTTTAGCACTGTTTTAGCAGTGCTAAAGTGCCCAGAGTCCTAAAGCCAACAAAAACTGGTCAGACAAATTAGGAGGAAGGAGGCAAAAAGACTGGAGATGACCCTGCAAAAAGGGCCAGGTGCAACAGATTACATTTTTTTCTGTAAGCGTTTCCCAATCCTTCCTTTGTGTTGTGGCACACAAGGGACTCGGAATGTTCCTGTGTGTGGTATACCGCAATACTGTGTAAACTTTTAATGCAGTTGGATTTGATATGTAATAAGAAAGAAGCTACAATTTGAGTCCTACTGGCCACCCTGATTTTACAGTGTTCTCTGACCTTGATTTTTATAGTTATTTTCACAGGACACTTTCCTGTACTGGAGCTGTTACTGATATTGTAAGTTAAGATTTTATTAAAATATCTCAACAAATAATGCACATGTGCGAATCAACAGGAAAAGACATTGTTAGAAATGGTGTCTGTGGTTGGCAGTCAGGTTACCCCCTGTCCAAGCAAGGACCCTCACTCTAGTCAGGATAAAAGAGAATCACCCTCAGATAACCCCCACTTACCCACTTGGTAGCTTGGCATGAGCAGTAGGCTTAACTTGTTGTAAAGTATTTGTATCAAATTTGTATAGGATATAGAATATTTATCTAAACAAAACAAGACTAAAACAACAAACATCCACAATACACAAGTAAAGTTATCAATTAAAAACCAAAAAGAGTCTTCATGTAATTTTAAACACAATGCTAATGCTGTTAGCGTGGAAATGTCCCTGGGTGTGTCAAAAATAACCCTGCACGGGCGAGTGTGCATCAAAAAGGGCTTGCGATGCGTCGATATCAATCACGAGCTAGACCGTGTGTCGTTTCTCCTTGAGTCGCATGCGTCGTTTCTTCTCTCCGCAAAAGAGCAATGCGTCAATTCGAACCACAATCTTGGGTCCAGGCAGGCCTTGCGTTGTTTTTAGACGGCCAGCAATGTTTGCTTCAGAAATCCTGCTGCACGATGATCTGAAAACCAAGCAGCGTGGGTTGCGATCTCAGCAGCCTCCGTCAGCGATGCTGCGCGTCGTTTCTCCAGCCGCGGGTGTCGATCTTCCGGTCACGTTGTAGGCAAGCGTCAGTTTTTTGCCGCAAAGCCAGCATTGCGTAGATTTTTCAGCCGCAGATCAGAGTCGCAAACAGTTTAAAGCATATTGCCTGACATCCCATCCTTTAAATCAACCCCATTACATCATGATAAATGTCATTTGTAAAAATATAATTCTCCGTTACTTTGAAAAAATATTTCACCATCAAAATGGGTGCAGACATTGCTGTACTCTGGACACGAACATGTTTCTGGGTTAAATCCCTTCTTCAGCAGAGAAACATGAGACCATTCCGGGGTGCTGGAAATGCCGCCATTGATCAACTCAGTTTAAATACCTTCACTGGCGTGTCAGGTGCTTAGAGCTCGTCAGCCCGGTGGCTCAAGGGAGCCTTTTTTAAAGTACAAACTGTTTAAAGCACGCTACCTGACATCCCAGCCTTTAAATCAACCCCATTACATCATGATAAATGTCATTTGTAAACATATCGTACTCTGTTACTTAAAAAAAATATTTCACCTTCAAAATGGGTGCAGACATTGCTGTACTCTGGACAAGAACGTGCTTCTGGGTTAAATGCCTTCTTCAGCAGAGAAACATGAGACCATTCCCGGGTGCTGGAAATGCCGCCATTAATCAACTCGGTTTAAATACCTTCACTGGCATGTCAGGTGCTTAGAACTCTTCAGCCCGGTGGCTCAAGGGAGCCTTTTTGAAAGTACAAACAGTTTAAAGCACACTGCCTGACATCCCAGATCGGAGTTGCGTCGATCTTTTCCCCGCACGGTGGTCGGTGCGTGCATTTTTCACTCTTGGGCTGCCAGCTTCTCCCTTCAGGGTCCCAGGAACTGGATGGGCACCACTTGGCAGAGTAGGAGTCTCAGCAGAGGCTCCAGGTGCTGGCAGAGAGAAGTCTTTGCTGTCCCTGAGACTTCAAACAACAGGAGGCAAGCTCTAAATCAAGCCCTTGGAGAGTTCTTCACAAGAAGGAAGACAACACAAAGTGCAGTCTTTGTCCTCTAGCACAGGCAGAAGCAGCAACTGCAGGAGGTCTCCACAAAGCACAGTCACAGGCAGGGCAGCTCTTCTTCCTCAGCTCTTCAGCTCTTCTCCAGACAGAGGTTCCTCTTGGTTTCCAGAAGTGTTCTAAAGTCTGTGGGTTTGGATGCCCTTCTTATACCCATTTTGCCCTTTGAAGAAGGCTTACTTCAAAGAAAAGTCTCTCTTGTTTGTGAAATCTTGCCTTGCCCAGGCCAGGCCCCAGACACACACCAGGGGGTTGGAGACTGCATTGTGTGAGGGCAGGCACAGCCCTTTCAGGTGTGAGTGACCACTCCTCCCCTTCCTCCTAGCACGGATGGCTCATAAGAAAATGCAGACTACACCCCAGCTCACTTTGTGTCACTGTCTAATGAGAAGTGCAACCAGCCCAACTGTCAAACTGACCCAGACAGGGAATCCAAAAACAGGCAGAGTCACCAAAATGGGTTAAGCAATAAAATGCTCACTTTCTAAAAGTGGCATTTTCAAACACACAATCTCAAAATCAACTTTACTAAAAGATGTATTTTTTAATTGTGAGCTCAGAGACCCCAAACTCCAGGTATCTATCCACTCCCAAAGGGAATCTACACTTTAATCATATTTAAAGGTAGCCCCCATGTTAACCTATGAGGACAGGCCTTGCAACAGTAAAAAATTTATTTAGCAGTATTTCACTGTGAGGACGTATAAAACACATTACTATGGCCCTCATTACAACCCTGGCGGACAGTGTTAAAGCGGCGGTAATACTGCCAACAGGCCGGCGGTAAAAAAAAATGGGATCACGACCACAGCGGAAACCACCAACACAGACAGCCACTTTAACACTCCGACCGCCACGGCGGTAGCAATAAACACCGCGGCGGTCATCGCCAACAGACAGGTGGAAGACAATGTACCACCCACCCTATTACAACCCGCCAATCCTCCACCTTTTCCGGGGCGGTACCAACGCCATCAAAAGCTCAACAGAAACAGGACTTTGAAGGGAAACCACTCAACACTCAATGAAGAACCAGGACGCTATGGAGCCCGAACTGCAGATCCTGCCGATGCTCGTGTATCTGCTAATACACCAGGAACACCAAAGACGGTGGTGGCGACGACCATGGTGAGTACTGCACCTAGCACACAGATGAGGGGGGGAGGAAAAAGAGAGTGAGACACACACGCAACACCCCCACACCCACCCTCACCCACAACACCATACACACAAACACATGCAGCAACAGTACATTTACACCCCGTAAACCCGTGGAAGAACGCAAAGACAAAAGGAATTGAGTGAAATCAGTGATATATTAGAAATATGCAGATAAAGGTAACAATTGGAAAAAACAGTATGTACAAATATTTACAATATGTACAAAAGGCCGTACACTGTCCTTTGCAAATGATTATGGCCCAGTGGGCAAAAAAATCATGGGCGAAGCCCACACTTGACTCCTGCCTCAAAACGGAGAGAAGACTGCAGGGGCATCAGGTCGACAATACACAGGCACCTCAGGGGGAAGGGGAGTGGAGGGCACCTCAGCCGGAAGATGGTACTATGCCACTGCTCCTGGAGGGGGCAACATGCCCACAGTGATGTCCTGGGAAGTGCAAAGCAACAGTCTCTCAAGTTGGTGGTTTGCCCACTGCTTGGTCCTGGGGAGTTGAAAGCCACAATCTCTCAAGTTGGTGATTTGCCCACTGCTTGGTCCTGGGGAGTGCAAAGCCACAGTCTTTCAAGTGGGTGGTTTGCCCACAGCGATGTCCTGAGGAGTGCAAAGCCACAGTCTCTCAAGTGGATGGTTTGCCCACTGGTTCTAGAGGGGGCCTTGTGCCCAGTCTGCTTCATCCTGCCAAGGAAAGTGAGAGTGGATGCATTTCTCCACTGGTTCTGGAGGGGGCCTTGTGCCCCGTCTGCTTTATCCTGCCAAGGGAAGTGATAGTGGATGCATATCTCCACTGCTTCTGAAGGGGGCCTTGCGCCCAGTCTGCTTCATCCTGCCAAGGAAAGTGATAGTGGATGCATTTCTCCACTGGTTCTGGAGGGGGCTTGCAGGTACCACAGCGTAAGCCGACTTTGGTGGCTGAGGGGCTAGCCTGGGATCTTGACACCCTGGCTCGAGGGGAAGGACGGTGGGGGGAGGCGTAGGGAAGAGGTCAATGTTTGCCATGAAATGTTTTTTAGACACACTGGGACAGGAAGATGGAGAGGGTTTGGGAGTGGAGGAAGAGGGAATGGTTGTAGGAGGTGTACGTCTGCTGAGTTTGGGTGAAGGTGCATGGGCTGGATGCTGTTGTGAGGTGGATGGCTGTTGGGTGGGTGGGTGGGTGCTTGCGTTTGTGTACTTTGGGAGGAGGGGTCAAAGAAACACACTGGGAGAGGGCACAGGGGATGTGTGCATGGTTGTGGGGGTGGTGACTGCTAGTGATTGGCGTGTAGTGATGGGCGTGCTGGTGATGGAGGTAGTGGATGAAGATGTAGTGCATGCAGGTGTGAGTGGAGATGCTACTGGGAGGGAGGTGGACGAGGAGGAGGAGGGGGACACAGTGGAGGCAGTGGATGTTTGTTGTGTTTGCATGGGTATGGTGCTTGTGTGAGTGCCTGTGAGATGAAGTGTGGTGGTTATGTTTGCCTGAGCCACTTTTGTGTGTTGATTTGGGTGCATGCTGGTCTGAAGGTGTGCTTCGGATAAGGTGAGGTAGATGCGATTGGGTCTGGATAGTGGAAGTTGGAGGGGGGAGGCTGGACACAGGGACAATGTGGTGCCATGGATGTGGTGTGAGTGATATGTGTGAGGATGTGTGGGGTGATGTGTTGTTGTGTATGCTGTGGATTGCGTGAATGGTGTATGGGTGATGGTGTTCTGTGCCTCTGATTGAGTGGGTGCTCCTGGCTTGTCTCTCTCAGTTACCTATCTTTTTGTTAGTTGTAAGGGGTTGTGGGTAATGTGGGGGTGTGTTTTATAGTGGTGTGGGTGTGTGGTGTGTGTGTGTCAGGTGTGTGTATTTTGAATTATCCAATATGGTGTCGTTTTGTAAGGGTGTGTGTATTTTGAGCACAGTGGTGTGTACCACCAGTGGTTTACCGCGGTTGAAAGACTGCCGCGTTGATTTATGGGTCGTGATACTGTGGGCATATTCCTGTTGGCGTAACGGTGTGGGTTTTGCTATCGCCAGTTTATCACTGACCTTTGGTCTGGCGGACTTGGGTGGGTGTCTGTATTATGGGCGTACTCTATGTGTGGGTCATGATACCCATGGTGGATTACCGCCGTGGTCACGGTATGTTGGCGGCCGTCAGCTCAGCAGTAGGCAGCATTTACCCCCAGGGTTGTAATGAGGGCCTATATGTCCTACCTTAACCACACCCTGCCCCTTGGGGCTACCTAGGGCCTACCTTAGGGGTGCCTTACATGTACGAAAAGGGAAGGTTTAGGCCTGGCAAGTGGGTACACTTGCCAAGTCGAATTTACAGTTTAAAACTGCACACACGGACACTGCAGTGGCAGGTCTGAGACTACAGGGCTACTTAGGTGGGTGGCACAACCAGTGCTGCAGGCCCACTAGTAGCATTTGATTTACAGGCCCTGGGCACCTCTAGTGCACTTTACTAGGGACTAACTAGTAAATCAAATATGCCAATCATGTAGAAACCAATCAACAATACAATTTACACAGATAGCATATGCACTTTAGCACTGGTTAGCAGTGGTAAAGTGCTCAGAGTTCTAAAGCCAACAAAAACAGGTCAGAAAAAATAGGAAGAAGGAGGAAAAAAGATTGGGAATGACCCTGCAAATGGTCAAAATCCAACAGGCACATTAAATTAGGGATTACTTGGTCCTGAAGAAAGGCAGTTGACCCATAGAGGCAACAGAGAATTTGACTGATTGCAATAGTCTTGCCTACATCAATTCTTGTTTTTAACCTAGCCCATGGGTCCCATGATTAAAAGTTGGCTCTTTCGAATGGGGAAACCCTAAGGCAATTGTCACTTCTAAGATCCCTAAACATCAAGAGCCTCCTTCGCTGTAAGTCAGGCATTGTAGCACACCCAGATATGCTAGGCATCTTGGGTGGGATCCCGAAAATGATGCATGCAACTAACTGATGTTAATGGGTGAGGGTTCTTCTAAAAATTAAATAGGAGTCCCATAGTCCCCGGATCAAGGGTGGTTACAGGAGATATAGGTAGCAGGCTTGATCTTTGTGATTGTTTTGATGTTTTTGGGAGATGGATTGAGCCCTTGTTCTTCTCACCCTCTTGTTATTGATACCTACACACTCAAAGATGGTCAAGTGA
This sequence comes from Pleurodeles waltl, assembly GCF_031143425.1. Lineage (NCBI taxonomy): Eukaryota > Metazoa > Chordata > Amphibia > Caudata > Salamandridae > Pleurodeles > Pleurodeles waltl. The sequence goes on along the minus strand of NC_090436.1, from coordinate 437,377,446 downwards.
TTTTTGGATATTATGGGAAACCAAAGACTGAATAAACTTGAAGCTTGAGTTAGAGGAGGGCACTTACTGATCCTGCCAGTGGATAAACCTCTGTATCCCTCACAATGTTTGGCGGCAACCTTGCTGGATATGGCAGTAGACCAGCTGCTCATTCAAGGGTGAATGGTCCACCACCATGTCTATAGAGCGAGCCATATTAGAAATAATCACTGAATGTGTAGCAAGTTTTGGCAAATCACCTGCACTCAAAACCCATCGGTGAATAACATATCGAGTTACTTTTCTATAATTCTGTTTGATTATTGCATCCATGGAAAGGGGTTCGCTTGAATAGCAGCTTTTACATTTGGTATTCCTTGCTGTGGGTGCTTTCGAGAGAAGGCTGTGCAAGCAATGGTGAAGCTAGGTGGACACCAAGACCCATATTTCAAAAATGTTGCATGAGCGCTGCCTCACTTTTTTGAAACAGCTTGGGGCAAATACTTTTTGCCATTTAAAAAGACATGTAAATGACAATTTGTGTGGTTCTGTAGGAAGAATTTAGGGAAAGAAGCACAATGTAGTTGGCCTTGTGTTACTTTGCGTCATGGAGTCGTTCCGCGGTTGACATAGTTTCCTGACACCATGGTGCGCCTGCCTGAGGCTCCGTAACATTGAGAAATATATTTGTTCCTCCTTGTTATTTCCTCTTTGTACACGTGCTGAATTTTGCAACTCACATACAAAAAGAAAAAGCCTCCAAGGATAGTTTTTGTATAGAATGGTATACCTTCCTGCACAGAATCTACCCTGATCACAATGCAGGCACCTTGCACTATGTCGAAAGGGTGCCTGGCTTGGCGCTAGCCAGCACAGAGTGCACCAGTACAAGGGAGAGCAGAACTGTGCCATTTCTTTGACGTTATGGCACAGCTCTTCTCGCTTTTATGTTAAGCAGCGCATAACAGTGCTTGCTGTGCTATGTTGCGTAAATTCTTCGTAAATCTGCCCTCAGGTACATATATTTTTTAATGAATAGACAGAGTGGGTGCTCAGAGGGTGAAAATAAAGTTGTTTATTGCTTCCAATTTCTCCTCGACCCCCTGGGCAGAGCTGAAGGTGATTGTAGTGCATAGCAGCATAAGGCTGTAGATGGGTGACTATTGATAATGCAGAGTTTTCCACTGAGAGGGTTCCGAGTGACAGTGTAGCCAGCTCGCCCTTTGCTTCTTTCATCTGTTGTTTCACTCGAAACCCCAACTTGGGAAACAGTCACATTATTTACAGCTAATGTATGTAATTATGTATGCAACTGTTCAGCTTCATAATGTTTTGATTTAGTTATGTGAAATCAATAAATAAATACAAATTGAAGCAGATTAAGAAGTCAGAAAAACCTTATTAGTTGCAGAATTCTAGTTTCTTAGTGATAGCCTGCTGTTGTAAACCTGTTTCAAAGTAGAGTTTCTCTTTCTACAGACTTCAATTAAAAAGACTACCTGCCCCAATTTCCCAGTGCACCACTTAATGCACGATTATGTATCATTATTAGCTGGATGGACCATACTGGGACAGATTTAGCAACACGTTGCGCTTGTGCAGAGTCACACAAGGTGGGATGTGTTGATATAGTATTTACTTGCTAGCGCAAAACTATTTGTACTTGAGTGTAGCCTGTAAAATTACATAAATAGTAGTTTGTGCTACTTTGCACTGCTATGTATCAAGGGGACATCCCATGGAGACTACAGGGGCATTCCCATTTTACCACTCATAGTTTTTAACACAAAGCTGTATCTATTACCAGTAGTGCCTTGTGCCAAATATAATGCCTCGTGAGGCAGGAATTTAGTTGGAGAAATCTTTTAATTTACCCAACCTTTTCCCACATTGCATGTGTGCCACGCTGTTAAGTACACAGATAATGTGGGAATATGTTTAAAGTATGGCTAATATTTTGTACTGGAAGGGTACCTTTCCAGTACAAAACCTATGCTTGATATCAATGTTGCCCTAAATATCAGTCCTGATCCCTGGAATTGGCATAAAAACAATAATTGCTTTCTTTGTTAGAGGAGTACACGAAAGAAATAACTTTCACTAGTAGCTCACACCCATGGGTTTTTCTTATCCTCTGCTATCTGTCTGCCAATTTTAAAAAAGCTATTCAGGAAGCCTACAATAGCTCAGCTGTGAAGCCAATTGTATTATGCTATACCTAATTCCATTGCTTTATGTATTTTTTTGTTGTCTTTGTTTGCAGTTACAAGCTTTGAAAACTGTAAAGGGCAGGAAAAAGAAACAGAAATACAGGCACAACTGACCAGAGCCTACAGTGCCACTGACTTTAGAAAAATGTCATCCTTTGGTGATTCTACTCATGCCGCAATTGATTTGAAATCAATCTATGGAGACCTAGTGGTTGTCTCAAAAGACTCAAAGAATCAACCATTGAAAAAGTTAATGTTCCCTGATGTCCTTCAAGAGCTCGACTCCATCACTATGATACAAGGTGAAGCTGGCAGTGGGAAGACTGCTCTGCTGAGGAGGATTGCGATTCTCTGGGCCTCCGGATGCTGTCCTGTGTTAAACAGGTTCAGACTTGTGTTCTACGTCTCCCTTAGCTCCACAAAAAGGGAGGAAGGGCTGTCTGGCATGATCAACCAACAGCTGCTGAAGTCCACAGGAGCACTGACAGACGCTAGCCTGAAGGAAATTATACAGTGCCTAAAGAGACAGATTCTATTTCTCATTGATGACTATGGCGCTAAGGGTTTAGTCCCAGAAGCCATAGATACATTGATTCACAAGAACCACATCAACAAAATGGGCTTGGTGGTTGCAGTACACGATGATATGGGTGGGAGAGTACGTAAGTGTGCAAAGACATTGCTATGTATCACGGACTTTCCAGTGTACAGTGCAGTCTACATACTAAAGAGTTTGTTTTCACACAACATACCTATGGTGGAGAGGTTTGTCGTTCAGTTGGCACTGTCAATGGACTTTCCAGAGGCTCTCAAGACACCTCTTTTTGCACTTGGCCTCTGCGTCTTTTGTATACAATACCCAGCTGATAGCACAAATGACACAGCCATTTGTAAAGCAGATTTGTTGTTCAACACACTTAAATTTCCAAATGAAAGTGAAAAAGCAAAGGCCGTATTGTCAGCATGCGGAGACCTCGCCCTCATTGGTCTTTTCAATTCACGTTTTGAGTTCACTGATAAAGAGCTCTCAGATTCTGGGGTAAATGCAGATGAAGCTCTCAGATATGGCCTATTAAGCAAGTGTTCTGCACAAAGACTATACCCCGTGTACACATTCTGTATGCCTGTCTTTCAGGAATTCCTAGCTGGCAAAAGGCTGGGCGAGCTTCTGGATTCTGAAGTACAGGCTGATATTGACAAAGGAAACCAGTACTTGCAACAAATAAATACTTTTCTAAAGGTCATGGGGCGCTACCACTATTTGTTGAAGTTTGCTAATGGGAACTCTTCAAAGGCCACTCCTAAAATTTTATCCCATTTGTTCAGTTTAATGGACACAAAGACATCATATGATTGTTGTTCAGGAAGCACTTTATATTTAAAACACCATCCAGATTTGAAGCTGGTAGAGCAAACCACAATCCTAAAGATAAGGGCATGCAGCTCGGAGGAGCAACATTCCTATTTCCTGAACGTGATACTCAAGTTTGCAGTTGAAGCAGCCTTTCAAAGTAAATCCATGCCCATGTGTGCGCCAGTGATCTTGAAGTTCCTCAAAGGAAGATCCCTGTCGCTAGTGCAAACAATGATAGACCGTGATCCAATACTGTCATTTTTAGAAGCTTATCCTGAAACCTTACCATTATTGAACAGTTTGGAGATATCCATTGCTGGACCAAATCAAAATGCAAACTTTAATTTGTCAAGTGTGGGAGATTTTTGTTCTACACTGGGAGCCCCAACCGTGGACCAGGATTATTCTTCAGCATTTCAGAATCTAAACAGTGCAATGGAGAAGGTGAAACACACTTTAGATCAAATGTCCTCATATCTGACTCTTTGCCCAGGACATTCTACCATCCCTAGCTCATTTACAACTGCACGGTTTGCAGCCCAGAGCTGCTACAAGATTCCACTTTTGAGAATTCACACCAACAATGCATTTGAATTTCCGGAAAAGGATCTCAGAAATCTAGAGATTATGTTTTTTATCTCGGAGCACATTGACCTTCAGCTGAATAACAGCAGTGGATTTATTGAAAGTGTCAGATCAGCCACTGAACAATACCTACATCTGTTTGCAAAATGTCGATTTTATGACATGGCATTAAGTGAGGCTGAACAAGAGGTGATAATACGGATGTCTTCAATGGAATCACTTGACATACATAATCTGAAAAATGGACAATATCCAGGTACTTCATACACTTTTTTCTGCTAAAAATCTATTTTATACATGATTTCTCAAGATCAGAATGCCAGATTTATTTTCAGTAAAAATGTATCACAACACCTATATTTGTACCGTTTATTTTGAACATGGATTTGTTACATTTCTCTTAATTATAATGTTTGCGTGACAGTTTTCGTTTTCCCTTCTCAAAGTGTGGTTTGCTTCACTTCGATCCATTCCAATTTTTCTGCACATACTTTAAATCCACCTTTGAAACAGTACTTCTTATTAGGTATAAGTTTAGGACTGGAAATATAAGAAAAACCCCGAAGAAAGATAAGTGGGCAAACGTGGAGCAGGGGGACAAGCAGTCCGAGTTAATATATAAATTAGGACTGTTACATTTGAAATTTACTGCACCCATGTAATGTTCCATTGAGTCCTCAGAAAAGGCTTGTTTGCCCAGTTACTCTGTCCATACCCATCACAATTCCAGACTGCAAAAAGCAGCTTGTGTTTATTAAAGGGCAACTGCCGTTTTTTAGGGTCGAGCCTGCGTTGCATGCGCTCGCGCATGCGTATCGCAGCGAGACACTTTTGTATTTAGAAAAGGGCTCGGAGCCCTGTCAACTTCACGTCAGTGTTTTTTATTGGTTCGTGGGCTTGCCTAATAAAATCTGCTTGCTTTCATTAGTCGAAGGCACGCATACGTCATGCCTTTTCCGGTGGCTAGCCCTCCTCGAGCGCAGCGACCAAGTACAGAAAACATGCGAGGCTCGCTGTTATCCATCGGGCTCGTGGACTTCTTTTTCTCTAATTTACGAGCGTGATCTCGCTTGGCAGAAGTCGAGCGCTTTACATAGTTCATTTCACTTTTTCGGGTTATGTACATAAATGCACTTTTGCCCGATAGGTGAAAAGTAGGGTTAGGAGTTTACAACGCGATCAGCTCTAACATGAGCAAACGTGAGACCCGTTGCATTGTAAATGCTTGTTTAAAACCTGTTTCTTGCTTGGGAATACATCAAGGGGAGCATATGCTGCTCCACTGGACCAGTCTCGTCTGGACCGAGACGCCGCTTGACATGATTCCCAAAGAACAAGCAGTCCCCGGGGGACAGCTTCCCTTTTGCAAATCAATTACCAACTGACTAAAGGTTGGCGGTATCAATTGCTTGTCGCAAACCATTGATGCTTGCAAGTGCAACTCACATGTAGGAGTGGGAGCCCCTTTCAGTTTAGTATCTTGCACATCACACTTTTGCATTCACAAACTCTGTGATTTTGTGGATTGCAGGGTTTGTGAACTGAAACGTGTTTAGTACATCATGTCCTGTATTTTCTGGTTTACTTTCTTGATTGTTTAGCTGATAGAATAGCATCACTTTTTTGATCCTCGCCTTGACATTATTCTCTTTATCTTGCTTTTTATATTGAGTGGATAAAACCAGCAGACTCGAGTTAATAAAATATATACTAGGGTATTTATTCCGTTGTGTACCTAATTTTCTTAAATGTTTTTTTTTTAGTATGTTGTTCCTTTCTATTTTCAATATTAGTACGTCCACTCTGTGCTCACGTGGGAAACAGCTATCTTTCCATGGATAACTTGATTCCTTGTTTTGCTGGGCTTTTTTGTTATTTATTCCATGTCTAGTTTATTTGCTTTTTCTTTTGCACCTTTGAAGAGCACTACAGACTGTACGTTTACAGAGTTTATCAAACATATTGGGCCTCATTACGATTTTGGTGGACGGAAAAGCCCGTCCATCGAAATTCCAACGGGGAGGTTGCCGTCATTGTGGCTGCCTCCCCTCCTGGCCCATTATGAGTTTACGCCCACTGGCCTAGCAGGAAACAGCCTACAGCATTGTCTCCGGTTCGAACAGAACCGGCGGCAACGCTGTAGTGCGCAGGGTGAACCAGCGCCCTCACAATGTTCACTGTCTGCACAATCCATACCAGGTGCATTGGCATTGCAGGGGCTCCCTTGGGGCCTCCTGCACCCATTTCTCTGCCAGCCTTTTCAATCCCTGGCAGAGAACAAAGTCGTAATCCGCTGCTGCCTTTGGGGATTAGGACCACCAGACCGCTGGGAGGACTAATACCGGCAGTGCTGGAGGTCTGACCACGGCACAACCACTGCGGTTGTAATATGGCGCTTGGACTGCCACATTGGCGGCGGTCTGACCGTCACCGAGAATCTGGCGGTCATGAGACCACCAGGTACGTAATGAGGGCCATTGCTTGTTTTGTATACATGTGCAATATCCATAGTTTATTTAACAGACCAGTGTTGCCAGACAAATGTTGAATCCCACCCCTCGGCACAGTTCAAGGATCTATCACACTCATTCAAACTTTTTTGACGTCTTTTGAGCTCAGTGCCACTCTGTCTTTCTCACACGTTCGCATCCAAATGCTCACTACCTTTCATATTAATACTCTAAGGCCTAAAATGCCTCAACCCTTAATTAAGTGATCTTAAGTGCTGTGCCAGCCGGCACCCACTTTTTATTTAAGTCTAAAGATTTGCCAACCATTTCTAGTGCAGAGCTAACTTGATTGTATCAAAGAAAAAATCACATCACTTATTTGTTACAGGACTGAATCTTTTGAAATGTTAGTAGAGCAGCCTTGGTATAGCTACAGGACAATATTCCTATGAAGAAGTAAATTACGTATTGACCTGAGACAAGTTTTCATTCAAAGAATTAGAATGCAAGCAAGGTGTTAATGTTGACTGACAAAGCTGCATAATAATAAATGAATACATTGAACTAAAATAAAAACCAAACGGAGATATGAAAAATGTCATTTGTTTTCTCTCTAGGCCACCTGTTTCTGATTAGGTGAGAATACTCGGGATTAACTTTCTCATTGTAACCAAGAAAATTCACCATTTGCTGCCTAGCTAGTCCTCAACCAAATGGCAAGCATGATAGAAAATGTAAACTCTCCGCTGCCCAATCTGGGCAGCTTGCATCTTTGCGGGCTATCTTACTGGTTTTATCAATGAGAGGATGGTTCAGACATCAACTTGTAAGGGCTTGTAGATTCTAGGTAGAAGCTGGACCACAAACTCCAGATGAGGTTTCTCTGTTGCTAATTATGTCCAACACAACACTGGGCACATAGGGTTTGAGTTATGTTGGTGAACCTCCGGCTTGAACATGCCAAAATGAGGCTAAAGATTCTCGATTCCACCAGCACAAAAACAGTATCATCAAAGCACAAGGTCCACTTACTGCAGTACACAGTTAGAGAAACATAACCTCAAGAGGAGCCACCATTCGGTGCCTCAAAGTGTGTGTCCTACTTAGAATACCATTTACCCTGCAATGGTCAACCCAGCTAATGGACAGCACACCTACTGTACACCGAGCAGATGTGAAAGCTTTAGTTAAGTAGACCGATTGAATTTTACCAGCGAGGGATGAAAGGTTTTCTTTCCATCCATGAAAGAGGAATAAAGATCTATGCTTTTGTACAGAGAATTAGGTGGTGCCAACCATTGGTATCCTCATAAACTGGATTTAGAGGATAGTAACCACCCCTTACAACAGGTGGGATGGAATTTGGGTGCTCCATTTGCCAGCATTGGTCTGCAGAACTATATTTTTCTGCTTGTATACCTCAGCAATCAGTATCTTCAGTTGATCCATAAGTTGTCCACTAGGTTAAAAATTACTAGGCAGCCTGGAAAAGGTCTAATTGGGAGGGTAGCACAACTTTAATTTGCAAAGCTAGAACTTTTAATCCTGTACCTCACACACCACATATCAGAAACACAGATTTGGAACACTTTGAGATGGTCCATCAGCACTCCTTTGTGAGGTTCCAGTCTGTGTTGTGCAGAAAGTCCAAGGCTTGCTGCAAAACTGATTACTACAGCAGCTGAGGGTTCTCACCCTTCATTGCCCCAGCCACGTAAGAGAGTGATGTTCTGTTTGGACAATAAATGGGTCCTACATGGCAATGGCAACACAACTCTCTCAATCAAACCGTGTAAGAGTCTGTGATTACTAAAGTCAAGGGGATATTCCCTTTCCTTTTTATTGAGTACAGCCAGTATAGGTTTAACTTCCATGTTGGAAATATCTGCCTGCAAAGTGATGGGCTGACTATACTCAAAAGTTTGAAGCACATGGGCATTGCTCTAAAGCCCTCAAAAACATGCTGCTACTCCGCAGTCCAGATGACCTTCTTGAGCAGTGTTTATTTGTTTATTTTACAAAGGCAAGCATGGGACACCTATGGATCTATTGCAGCATTTCTTTCTTTGGAAGAATCAATGCTTGTCGAGGTCAGTGGATATTTGGGCCCTGCATAAGGGTGTGGTGGCAAACCATCAGATTTCAATACAAACCAATTCCATTACACTGTATGACCAATGTGGCCATACAAGGAAATCTCCAGTCGGAAAAAAACGTTAATGCGTTTTATTACAAGCTTAGATCCAAAGTCTTGTAGACTATTCAAAGAAAACGTTATATAGATACAGAATCACCAAGGGTTGCCCAAGGCGATCAAATAAGTTCAGATGAACGAACATTGAAAGAACTAGGCACAAAATGAATACAATACTGTTAGAAATGGGGTTTTTGGTTGGCAGTCTGGTTACCCTCTGTCCAAGCAAGAACCCTCACTCTAGTCAGGGTAAGTCACACACAATCCAAATTATCCTGTGCCCACCCTCTGGTAGCTTAGCACGAGCAGTCAGGCTTAACTTAGAAGGCAACGTGTAAAGTATTTGTGCAATAAATCATACAATAACACAATATAGCACCACAAAAATACACCACACAGTGTTTAGAAAAATATATAATATTTATCTGGATAATTGCAGGTCAAAACGATCAAAGATGCAATATGAAATTGTAGAGATATCACTGAAAAGTGATATAAAGTGTCTTAAGTCTTTAAAAAGCAGACAAAGGGGGTTATTCTAACTTTGGAGGAGGTGTTAATCCGTCCCAAAAGTGACGGAAAAGTGACGGATTTACCAGCAGCCGTATTACGAGTCCATTATATCCTATGGAACTCGTAATACGGCTGGTGGTATATCCGTCACTTTACTGTCACTTTTGGGACGGATTAACACTCCTCCAAAGTTAGAATAACCCCCAAAGTCTCTTTCATGCACAAAGTACCTGGTTTTAAGTGGAAAATCTCTGCAAAGGGGCGCAGAGGAAGAGATACGTGGAAAAATGGTGTGTGCGTCGATTTCTCCCCTGCACACACGGACTTGCGTCGTTATTTTTCACACAGGGAAGTCGGGTGTCGTTTTCCGCCGCGCGCACAGTCTCCTTCTGTGGTTTGCGGGATTACCAGATGTCCCAGGGTCTGTGCGTGGAATCCTAGGCTTGCTTTCCGGCTGCGCATCGTTCCGGTGGGCTGTGCGTGGAATCTTCTCTCTCACGGCAGGCGTTGCGTCGATTTCCTTTCTGAAGTCGGGCGGCGTTGTCCAGGCGAGACCGTGCGTCGAAGTTCCGGTCGCACCGCAGGCGTCGCGTCGAGCGGCGTCTTTCCGGATCGGCGTGCGGTGAATTTTTCACCGCGGAGCAAGCTGTGCATCAAATTTTTCAGTGCACAAGGCGTCCAAATGAAAAAGAGAAGTCTTTTTGCTCCTGAGACTTCAGGGAACAGGAGGCAAGCTCTATCCAAGTCCTTGGAGAGCACTTCAGCAGCAAGGCAGGAGTTCAGCAAGGCAGCAGGGCAACAGCAAGGCAGCAGTCCTTTGTAGAAAGCAGACAGGGAGTCCTTTAGGCAGCCAGGCAGTTCTTCTTGGCAGGATGCAGGTTCTGGTTCAGGTTTCTTCTCCAGCAAGTGTCTGATGAGGTAGGGTAGTGGCCCTGTTTTATACCCAAATGTGCCTTTGAAGTGGGGGAGACTTCAAAGAGTGGCTAAGAAGTGCACCAGGTCCCCTTTCAGTTCAATCCTGTCTACCAGGGTCCCAGTAGGGGGTGTGGCAGTCCGTTGTGTGAGAGTAGGACCTCCACCCTCCCAGCCCAGGAAGACCTATTCAAAATGCAGATGTATGCAAGTGAGGCTGAGTACCCTGTGTTTGGGGTGTGTCTGAGTGAATGCACACAGAGCTGTCAACTAAGCCCAGCCAGACGTGGATTGTAAGGCACAAAAAGATTTAAGTGCAAAGAAATGCTCACTTTCTAAAAGTGTCATTTCCAGAATAGTAATATTGAATCCAACTTCACCAGTCAGCAGGATTTGGTATTACCAGTCTGGCCATACTAAATATGACCTTCCTACTCCTTTCAGATCAGCAGCTACCACTTCAATACTGTATGAGGGAAGCCCCAATGTTAGCCTATGAAGGGAGCAGGCCTCACAGTAGTGCAAAAACAAATTTAGGAGTTTTACACTACCAGGACATGTAAACTACACAGGTACATGTCCTGCCTTTCACCCACACAGCACCCTGCTCTAGGGGTTACCTAGGGCACACATTAGAGGTGACTTATATGTGGAGAAAGGGGAGGTTTAGGCATGGCAAGTACTTTTAAATGCCAAGTCAAGGTGACAGTGAAACTGCACACAGCCTTGCAATGGCAGGCCTGAGACAAGGTAAAGTGGCTACTTAAGTGGGTGGCACAACCAGTGCTGCAGGCCCACTAGTAGCATTTAATCTACAGGCCCTAGGCACATATAGTGCACATTACTAGGGACTTGTAAGTAAATTAAATAGTCCAATCAGGTATGATCCAAGGTTACCATGTTTAAAGGGAGAGAGCATATGCAGTTAGCACTGGTTAGCAGTGATAAAGTGCGCAGAGTCTAAAAGCAGGCAAAAACAGTGTCCAAAAAGTGGAGGGAGGCAGGCAAAAAGTTAGGGGTGACCACCCTAAGGCTGTCAGGTCTAACAAACACAGAACAGCAATAGAATTACCTCATGTACAGAAAGCAAGCGTTGCTCAATTTTAATAAGCATTACAGCAGTTAAAATCATCCAATTTCAATTTAGCTGGGTCCATGAAAACCCTACAGTTTAGCCAATCAGTGAATAACATGTGTCAGGTGGAACACATGCAGACAAAAGACAAACATAACAAAAAGAGGAAAACTAATTTGGATCAAGGTAATCTTGGGCAACAGGTTGCTAACTAAGAGGGGCAAAAAGCAGGTAAAAAGGGAAAGCGTCAGCGTAGTAGAAGCTCGGTCAAGTTTGCAGTTGAAGCAGCCTTTCAAAGTAAATCCATGCCCATGTGTGCTCCAGTGATCTTGAAGTTCCTCAAAGGAAGATCCCTTCAGAAAATCTCTAAGTCTCAGTAACACATTTCAAACGGGCAAGGACAGAGAGGGAGATATAGCAAAGAAAAGGGTTCTGCTGCTTGGCTTTGGGGATTCAGCAAGGGTTCTGCAAGGGATCTCTCTGGATTCTGATCAAATTCCAACTGGGAATCAATATTTTAAAGTTCATAAATCAAGCTGCTTTGTCAATGCAACAATTCATTTGACTTTGAAGGGCCAACATCCAATGGAAATTGATCATGGGACTCCAATTTGCAACATTCACATGCTTTTCCAGGTTTGTCATGAGAATGGAGTCCATTAGTATACTTTCAGGTGAGATTGAAACAAATGTTACATTTTCAGTCCACAGTCGAGGATGTTCTACATCCAAGGTCAGTTTCTCACAGCTCTCTATGTGTAGAACAACAGACATTACCAGACTGGTGTTCTCATGAGAAAGGAATCTGGAAGACAAATTCACGTTGGCAAGATAACTTGCCATTTTCTGCACAATCACTAAATACAAGGCCTAGCAGGCGTCACGTAGGCTAAAGCATGTAAATTGAACAGCATATTAATATTCAAATAAAACATTTTAATACTCAAACTATACACTCTGCATTAATAAATCCTCATTAGCATTCATGTTGCGTTAACTATAAATGAAATTACTCTGTTAATACATTTCAGTCAATGTGGCGCAGGATTGCATTTCTCTATTTTGCACACGTATTTAAAAAATTTATTGTAAGAAATTCAATAACATTTCAGTACAGGCTATTATAATATAACATAATGACAGTTTAATTCTTCAAACATGTAATTTAATCTCTATACCACGTGAGTTTGATCATTTAGGCCCTCATTATGACGTTGGCGGTCTTCTATGAAGACCGCCAAAGCCACGGGCACCAAAAGACCGCCCACCATATCACGGGTACTGATGGATTTCTGCCACACTTTGGGCGGAAATCCAGCCATAGTTGTTCTGGTGGGCAGAGTTGCTTGGGTGGTTCCACCACCGGCCCCACCCCACTAGTAGGACACCATATTATGTGCACTAATATGGCCTGGCAGGGCGATGCCGGTAATGGAAGCGCCCCTTCCACTTCCATGCCGGACAACCTCCTCCCCAAACCAGGTAAGTTGATCGTCCGACAGGGGAGGGGGGTGGTAGGGTGAGGGGTGGTGTGTGTGTACGAGTGTGTGGTGTCTGTGTGTGTGCATGAATGTGTGTATGCGTGGTTGTATGCGTGTCTGAATGTAGAAGTGAGTGCGTGCATGCATGTAAGTGTGTATGCGTGTGTGTATGCGAGTATGAGTGTTGTAGTGAATGCATGTTTGCGTGTAAGTGTGCGTGTTTGGATGGGTGTGAATATGCGTGTTTGAATGGGTGTGAGTATGCGTGGTTGAATGCGTGTATGAGTGCTGAGGTGAATACGAGTATGGAAGCGTGTGAGTGAGTGCATGTATGTAAGTGTAGGTGATTGAGTGTATGCCTGGTACATGTGGGTGTCTGTGTGCATGTGCATGTATGCGGGGAGAGGGGTATTGCGCTGTGTCTGGGGGGCTGAGTCTTAAGGGGGAGGGGGTTGCTGTGTCTGGAGGTATGGTGGGAGGGTGTTGAGATTGCTTGGTTGGGGGGGGTGTCGTCTACTGGTGACAGGTAAATAATTCCCTGTCACCGGTATCCTTTCCGCCAGGGTTTTCATGGTGGAGCTACCGCCCTGGAAACCCTGGTGGAAAGGTAGCTCCTAATACCGCCTTCTGTGGACCGTTGGGTCAGAGATACTCATCTCTGGCCCGGCGGCTCCGACCGCCCTGGCGGTGTGAGTGGAAATGTGGCGGGATGGCAGAGGTCAACCAGTCACACTCATAATGTGGTGGTCTTCACTGCCAGCCTGTTGGTGGTGAAAACGCCACCTTTGCCCTGGCTGTCAGAAGACCGCCAGGGTCAAAATGACCACCTTAGTCTAGAATGAATGTACACTAATTTGGCTTCTCAGTGCCACACTTTATTATCAAACTAGCAGTGCTTTGCTTAATATAATGCACAAATTGTCACAAATAGATGGTCATTGGGACACAAGGGATAGTACAAAACTTTCTGCTACATCAGTTCCATGGTTGCCAGGGAGCTCATGTACCCTGTGAAGCAAATACTGGCTCAAAGTTGCATAAGTTTAGTGGGGATGTTCTAGTGCAGCAAGACCTTGTGAGTGGATCTTTCTCTAGTCTTTTGTTATCTCTTTTTAGATTATTATTTGTTCTGTTTTTGTTTGTTTGAATGGGCCATATTATCCTGGTCTCCTTGACTTTTCCCTCAGTGTTGTACTTATCATCAGCGTTGGAAATGGCCCTTTCTGCAGGGTTATTCCCAAACGTTTTGCCTTTCTCATCCTATTTGTCTGAACTTCTTTTTTATTGGCTTAGGACTCTGGGCAATTTTACCACTGCTAATCAGTGCTAATGTGCCTGTGATCTCTCCCCTACAACTTGATATAATTGGGTTACACCTGTTTGGCTTATTTAATTTACCTGTAAGTCCCTTGTAAAGTGGTATATCATATACCCAGGGCCTGTAACTTAAATGCTACTAGTTGGCCTGCAGCGCAGATTGTGCCACCCACAGAAGTAACCTTTCAAACATGTCCCAGGCCTGCCACTGCAGGGCCTGTGTGTGCAGTATACTGCCACACTGACTTGGCAAGTCCAATTACTTGCCAAGGCCTTAAACCCCCTTTTTGCTACACCTAAGTCACCCCTAAGGTAGGCCCTAGCTAGCCCTATGGGCAGGATACTGTGTATGAAAAAGGAAGGACATATGACTTTTTGTACTACATGTCCTTGTTGTGACAAACAGCCTATTGAGTTTCTCACTACAGTGAGTGCTGTTCCTCTCATAGAATTGCATTGGAAATTCCTGACATATGTCTAAGTGGCATCTTCTGATCCATGAGGAATAGCATGGGCATGTTTAGTATGTTTTAAATGGTAGTGAGAAATCCTGCTTATTGGTGTAGGTGAATTTTTTATTACCAATGTAGAAATGCTACTTTTAGAAAGTGGTAATTTCTCTGTGCTTATAACTAGTGCTTTTGCGGCCTGACTCCAATTCACGCCTGGGACAGTGTGACAGCTCCACTTTGTGAATACTTTCCAGACAGCCATCATACAGGAAGGGCTGGGTGTGAGAGATGAGGAATCTGCATACTGATAGTCTTGCTGGGATGGGGAGAGGGAGGGTCCTTTACACCTTACATGTGACTAGGCTGCATCCTGCCCCCACACAATGGACTGATTGCTCACTACGGATGTCTGGAGACAGGGCTGGGTTGAAAGGGTGTTGTGCTTGATTTGATGAGACTCCTTTGAAGTTACCCCACTGAAAAAAAGGCATTTTTGAGTATAAGTAGAAGGGGCTTGCCCCTGATTTTTAGAACACATTCGGAACTGGGATGAAACCTCTGCCAGAAGGACTGCTGGATTGCACAAAGGACTCATCTGGATTGCTCTTCTTTTGTTGCCCTGCTGCCAGCTGCTCCCTGACTTTGTTCCCACCGGACATTGCTGAGTTATTAGGAGAAACCGCCATCCCTGGCATCTGCGTACCTGGATGAGCGGGCCTACCACCCTGCTTGGTGTTCACAGTGTTCTCCCATGTTCTCCCATAGACCAGTGCGTGGCGGGCATTGGTTGCTGCCCCTGGCTTCTCCCATTAGAGTACTAGTAAGCGCCTTATATCTGCCCTGCGTGTGGGAGACTAGAGCATGGTGAGTGCTTAATTTCCGCTTCAGCTTGTGAAGTCTGCCCGTGACTGATTCACTAAAACTAGTCCAGCTATGATTCCCCCAAATCGTACCTCCTGCAATGTATTGCCTGCCGTGGGCCTGAAATCTGACTGCGAACAGCACACCGCACTGATCAATATCACACAAGACACTTGCCAAGGCCCCCACCAGGAAATGGGACTCTCCTGATTGTCACCCATGTGTCCCACACAGTCACCCTGTCCACCTTGAACTGGCATTGCTCCCCTTCCTATGTCCCTGTGCTACAAACAGACTGGAACAATACCCTGGACTTTCCTCCATCATCACCCCATCCTATTGCACTTTCCCCCTATAAGTTTGCACTTCAATCAACACCCTTTGATAAAAATCGATTTCAAGTATGTCATGTATTTCAAATATGTATTGATTGAAACAGGTACAACCATTGCAAATGAACTATACATAGAATGAGCATAGAATGAATGACCTGTAGATGGCTGTTGTTATCACACCAGGAGTATTTGTCATATCACCAACATCTGCAAAATGAATAGCCAGAGGGAACAGTAAGTGGGCATAGAATTGGGAAATACCAGCATGCCAATGTCACATAGAATACAACCAGAGTCATTGAAATGTAAAGTTACAATGTCTCACCTGTGTGTCATTGAAAGTACTGAGGGTTACACTTGTTCTGTTGTCCTCATCCTCATCCTCTGCCTCCTCATCCTCACTGTCCACAGGCTCAACTGCTGCCACAGGGGCATCTCCAGTCTCCTCCTCCTGCAGAAAAGGGACATGGTGTCTGAGGGCCCAGTTGTGCAACATGCAGCATGCCACTACTATCTGGCAGACCTTCTTGGGTGAGTAGCACAGGGATCCACCTGTGAGATGAAGGCACCGTAACCTGGCCTTCAGGAGGCCAAAGGTTCTCTCAGTAATCCTTCTGGTTCGCCCATGTGCCTCATTATAACGTTCTTCTGCACTTGTCCTGGCATTCCTCACAGGGGTCAGCAGCCATGATAGGTTTGGGTAACCAGAGTCACCTGTAAATATTGAGGGACAGCATTTAGCTACACACTATCCCATATGGCCCACACCATACCCATACACCAACATATACTGGGTGGGAACCAGGGCTCACCTATTAGCCACACTCTGTGCCTCTGTAGTTGGCCCATCACATTTGGGATGCTGCTATTCCTCAGTAAAAAGGCATCATGCACTGACCCAGGATACTTAGCATTGATGTGGGAGATGTACTGGTCCACCAAGCACACTATCTGCACATTCAGTGAGTGGAAACTCTTACAATTCCTGAACACCTGTTCATTCTGGTGAGGGGGGGGACAAATGCAATATGCGTTCCGTCAATCGCCCCAGTTATATTGAGGATATGTCCCATTTCCTAAAACTCGGCCTTCACAGTGGCCAAATCCTCAACCTGGGGGAATGCAATGTAGCTGCACATGTGTTTTATCAAGGCAGACAATACTCTTGTCAGCACTATTGAGAACATTGGCTGTGACATTCCTGCTGCCAAGCCCACTGTCACTTAGAAAGAACCAGTTGCCAGGAAATGGAGCACTGATAGAACTTGCACAAGAGGGGGGATCTCAGTGGGGTGACGGATAGCAGATATCAGGTCAGGCTCCAATTGGGCACACAGCTCTGTGCTTGTGGCCCTGTCCAGTCTGTATGTGAGGATAATGTGCCTGTCCTCCTGTGTAGCCAAGTCCACCACGGGTCTGTACACAGGGTATGTCTCCATCTCCTATTCATCCGCAGCGGTAGGAATATAAGGGACAAAAGAGTGAGGAGCCTGTCACAAAATGAACAATGGAGGCACAACAGGAGTTTGCAATCTGTATACGTGAAATGGGTCAGTGTGATCTGTACAGTATGTGCCTATTTCTCCAGTGATGCAGCATTATTCCATAGGCCTGCCCCTCCTGAAATGGCGTCCATCTGTCCTGTGTGGAGGGACAGGTGGAAGTGAGGTAATGGCTCTGACGTTGTGCGCCGTGGCGGGAGGCGGTCGGGAACTGCCATGCAATTCCTCATTGGTTAATATTGCTCCCTATGGGGTACAGTGGCCAATAGTGTTCTACGCTGGTGGTGATGGTATGCACCTCCGCAGACGTGACCACCATTTTCTATCATATTCCTCACTTGTTTCCTTACCTTTTGGGGAAAAGGCCCTAGCCTTCACTTCAGAGGAGTTGCCGAAACTGGTGGATGGGGTCCTACCCCAGTACGGACTGCTGTACAGGCCTCCAGACCAACAGGTTAGTACACTGTGGCAAGATGCATGTGGCATGCATGTATGGAGGTGTGTGTGAAGGCATCGTGTAAAGGGGAGGGATGTCCTCTTGGCTGGGTACACGGTTGAGTGCTGGGCTATGTGTGTGTAAATGGTGATGTGAAGGGGTATGGTGGGCCAAAAGTGTAACTGGCTGAACTGTTTGTCTAATGGTGTTCTCCTGTCTGTATTGCCTCTGCAGGTCAGCGCCCATCAAAAGAAGGGTACATGGCGTGCCATCGCCAAGGAGGTGCTGACCCTAGGGGTCTATGGCAGGTGGAGCACTCACTGTCGCAAACGGTGGGAGGACCTGAGACACTGGGCACAGAAGACTGCAGAGGCCCAGCTGGCGATGGCCTCCTAACGAGGAAGGGGTGCCCGTCGCACCCTGACCCCCCTGATGGCCCACATGCTGGCAGTGGCCTATCCAGAACTGGATGGGCGCCTGAAGGCAACACAGCAGCCACAAGGGGGTGAGTACAGTGTCTATCATTACAACTTATGCCTGGTGGGGTGGTATCTTGGTGGTGGTTGTGTGTCAGTGGGTGCCCCTAGGCCAGGCCAGACAAAGCAGCGTAGGTCCTCTGGGGCTAAGGGTCTGAAGGGGCGATACTGCCTACCTAGCTTGTTAGCATCAACTGACCAGGGCTGCGTAGGTCCCAGTTGTGCTGCAGTTGGCAGTGTGTGTTACTCATCATGCCTTGGTGGCTAGCAGTATCACTGGTAGTGCAGTGCACAGTGCGTAGGCCTGTACCCCGTGTGTGAGGGTGCTGTGTACGCCAACTGTGGTGTTGGTGCAGTCATTGACCCAGTGTATCCTTTGTCTCTCTCCCCCCTTTCTTGTTTTGTCATCCTGTCCTTATGTGCATTAGCATATTCTGGTGGAAGAGAAGAGGCACCGGTGACAGAGGGAGCTGCATCCCACAGGACCCTGGAGGCAGCGTCCACCGATGCTGAGGGCCCCAGTGGGATGGAGGGCAAGTGGAGCACCACGGCGGAGACATGAGGGGACAACACAGACTCTGATACCTCCTCCGATGGGAGCTCCCTGGTGGTGGTGGACACCTCTGTGACCACCCCAGCTACAGGTACAGCTGCCAACCCCATACCAGCACCGCCCTCCCAGCAGCCCCTCAGTGAGTTGCCAGTGCCTGATCACCCAAGAGGGTGGGCATCTCCTTCGCCCCAGGCACCTTAGGCCCTGCCACAGTGAGCCCTGCTGCTCTGAGTGAGGAGGCTATTGACCTCCTAAGAGCCATCTCTGTAGGGCAAACATCCATTGTGAATGCTATCCAGGGGCTGGCAGCCCAGATGCAACAATCTAATGCATTCCTGGAGGGCATTCACACTGGATTGGGGCCCCACAGAGATCGATTCAGGCTCTGGCCTCCTCTCTGATGGCAGCCATTGTTCCTGTTTCTACCATCCCCCCTCCAACTTCCACTTCCCAGTCCCAGTCTCCTCAACACCAACCCATCCCAAGCACACAGCCAGATGAGCATGCTCACAAGACAACACCCAAGAGTGTCACAGGCAAACACAAGCACCACACTTCATCCCACAGGCACTCACACAAACACCATCCAGTTGCAGACACAACAACATCCACTATTTCCACTGTCTCCCCCTCCTCCTCCTCCTCCACCTCCCTCCCAGTTATGTCCACACTCACATCTGCAATGTCCCTAAAAAGCTTTTCCTTTCCACCATTGACCTGTACCTTACCCTTCCCCCCGTCCTGCATGTATGGCCAGGGTATCAAGAACCCAGCCATGCACCTCAGCCAAACAGTCCACGGACCCAGTTCCATCAGCACCTACTCTTGGTGGAAATGATTCCAGGCCACAAATCCTGAAGGGGAATGAGCATGCACCAGCCAGCAGAAAGGGGAAGAAGCCTGCACCAGCAAGCAAGAAGGGGAAGGAGCCTGCACTTCCAGGCAAGAAGGGGAAGGGGCCTGCACCAGCAGCTGTCACAGAGCCTCCACCGCCAGCCATGGCTGTGCAGCCATCAGTGAGTGCAGAGGCTGAGCAGGAGCCTCCCACTACTACCACCACCACCACAGAGCAGCCATTGCAGGGTTCAGGGGCTGAGCAGGAGCCTCCCACTACTACCACCACCACCACAGTGCAGGCATCTCAGGGTGCAGGGGCTGAGCAGGAGCCTCCCACTACTTCAACCACCACCACAGTGCAGCCATTACAGGGTGCAGGGGCTGGCCAGGAGCCTCCCACTACTACCACCACTACCACAGTGCAGCCATCGCAGGGTACAGGGGCTAAGCAGGAGTCTCCCACTACTACCACCACCACCACCATGCTACAGCCATCGCAGGGTGCATGGGCTGACCAGGAGCCTCCCACTACTTCAACCACCACCACAGTGCAGCCATCACAGGGTGCAGGGGCTGAGCAGGAGCCTCCCAGTACTACCACCACAGTATAGCGTCCCCGCCGGCGGACACCATGTGATCCATCCTTCATGGGCTGCTGTGCGACATGTCCCCTCCAGAGCCAGTGGGGTATTCACCCACTTGAGAGGCTGTGGCCTTGCCCTCCCCAGGACCAATCACAGGGCTTGTTGTCCCCTCCAGTGAGACACCCACTCAAGAGACTGTGGCCTTGCACTCCCCAGGACTAATCACAGGGCTTGTTGCCCCCTCCAGAACCAGTGGGGTATTCACCCGCCTGAGAGACTGTGGCCTTGCACTCCCCAGGATTACTTGCATTTCTGATTCCATGGTGGCGGCGTTCTTCCCTGTGTCTCCAATGGTGAGTCCTTTCACTTCTATAATGTGTTTCCACCAGGCTTTTAAAGGCATTGGTACTGCCCCGGAAAAGGTGGCGGATTGTGTTGTCATAATATGGTGTGCGGAACTTTGTCTTCCGCCTGGCTGTAGGTGGCCATTGCTATGGTGACTGTTGTTTCTGCCCTGACAGTCGGTGTGGTACATTGGCTGTCTTTTGGAGATCTAACCGCCAGGGTCATACCCTGGTGGTACTTACCGCTGCCTGTTGGCGGTATTACCACCTGTTGGAAAATGGGTTATTGGTAGGGCAGGTAGGTACCTACACCTAGCAACAAGCCACTAACCTCCACCTAGGTACAGTTAGGTCTCAGTAAATTAATCCCAGCTCAACCCTTGGTAGCTTGGCAACGAGCGTCAAGGCTTAACTTAGGAGACAAAGTGTAAAGCATTCAAATATCACAAAACAGTAATTAAATAAAACACAGGAAACAGTTTAAAAATCCAAAACCAATTTATAAAAATAGTTTATATTTTTATCTTTAAAATGACACAAAAACGATTAAAATCGGTTCAGGGGAACCGGAGATATGAATTTTTAAAGAATTATTATTTTTCTAGCGCTTAGAAACAAAAAGCGCCAATCGGGTCATCTGGTTGCACCAGGACCGGGGCAAAGTCAAAGTTTCAGGCCGACCGCGATGGAGCCCTGCTCGGCTACAAGTCGCGGGAGGCCTCGGTTAAAAAGTTACCTTCTGACTTAGTCTTTATTTTGAAGTTTTTCTTCACCGGGACGAACCTGCCAGTTGAATCCGACCTCCTGGAGCCCTTGTCCAGATACGCGATGTGGGTTTCCTCGGTGGTGATTTTTACCTTCGGACTTAGTCGTTTTTTCGAGATGAAAATCCTTCGACCGGGGTAAACCTGGATCTTGATCCGACGTCCGTGGAACCCTTCTCGGATACGATGGCTGGGAGGTCCCGGTCAACCTTTTACCTTCGGACTTAGGCCCTCATTCTGACCCTGCGGTCGGTGATAAAGCGGCGGCCAAGCCGCCAACAGGCCGGCGGTCTAAAATATGCAATTCTGACCCTGGCGGGAACCGCCAACACTGCCCGCCAACTTAACACTCCGCCCGCCACAGCGGTACAAACAAACAGCGCGGCGGTTCCCGCCAACAGCCAGGCGGCAGACAATGTACCGCCCATCCTATTACGACCCACCAATCTGCCACCTTTTCCGGGGCGGGAGCACCGCCGATAAGAACACGGCGGAAACAGACTACGAACGGGAAAACGCTCACCTCTACGCACTCCACGCGAGATTCCGGCAGTATGGAACCAGAGTTGCAGGTAATCCCCGCACTCCTATTCCTGCTCATATACCAGGAGCACGGCCGGCGGCGCGGAAGACATCGGTGAGTACTGCACCTACGACACAGGGGAGGGAAAAGATTACCGGCACACACCCACCCACCCACACCCACTACAACACACACATCAATGCATTCCCACAGATCACTGTCACAACCCACAAACCACCCCCCTCCGAAATAATGCAAAGACCAAAAGAAGAGATCTTAAACGGGCAGATATATTGAAATATGTACACCAGTAATCCCAATAAATAAATAAACTATGTACAAAATATATACAGCTACTAAATGTAGTCCAACCACTGTCCGTGGATCACAGGGGTCCTGTGCAAAGGGGCAAGGCCCAGTCCCACGACAAGAACTCCACGGAGAGAACACTGCAGGGGCATCAGAAAGAAAATAGGACAGGCACCTCAGGGGGAAGGGAAGGGGGGGCACCTCAGCCACTTGAGTACACGACGCCAGATCCACGAGGGGACTCCATGACCACTGGGCCATCCTGGGGAGAGCAAAGCCACAGTCCATACAGTCCATACAGTGGGTGGCCTGCCCACTGGGCCATCCTGGGGAGAGCAAAGCCACAGTCCAAACAGTCCATACAGAGGGTGGCCTGCCCACTGGGCCATCCTGGGGAGAGCAAAGCCACAGTCCATACAGTCCATACAGTGGGTGGCCTGCCCACTGGGCCATCCTGGGGAGAGCAAAGCCACAGTCCAAACAGTCCATACAGTGGGTGGCCTGCCCACTGGGCCATCCTGGGGAGAGCAAAGCCACAGTCCATACAGTCCATACAGTGGGTGGCCTGCCCACTGGGCCATCCTGGGGAGAGCAAAGCCACAGTCCAAACAGTCCATACAGTGGGTGGCCTGCCCACTGGGCCATCCTGGGGAGAGCAAAGCCACAGTCCATACAGTCCATACAGTGGGTGGCCTGCCCACTGGGCCATCCTGGGGAGAGCAAAGCCACAGTCCATACAGTCCATAAGAGACCCCACTGCCACTGGAGGAGGCAAGTTGGCCAGAGGACATCCTGCAGCCCTGCCCGAGATAGATCCTGCCCTGCCACGTCTGCCAAAGGGCCAGCGGTTCTTGCCTTGAAGGGCCCAGTTCAGCGGTTCCTGAGACGGCGGGGCCCAGTTCAGCGGTCCTTGCCCTGAAGGGCCCAGTTAAGCGGTTCTTGAGACGGCGGCGCCCAGCGGAGCGGTTCTTGAGACGGCGGGGCCCAGTTCAGCGCTCCTTGCCTTGAAGGGCACAGTTCAGCGGTTCTTGAGACGGCGGGGCCCAGCGGAGCGGTTCTTGAGACGGCGGGGCCCAGCGGAGCGGTGCTTGAGACGGCGGGGCCCAGTTCAGCGGTTCTTGAGACGGCGGGGCCCAGTTCAGCGCTCCTTGCCTTGAAGGGCCCAGTTCAGCGGTTCTTGAGACGGCGGGGCCCAGCGGAGCGGTTCTTGAGACGGCGGGGCCCAGCGGAGCGGTGCTTGAGACGGCGGGGCCCAGTTCAGCGGTTCTTGAGACGGCGGGGCCCAGTTCAGCGCTCCTTGCCCTGAAGGGCCCAGTTCAGCGGTTCTTGAGACGGCGGGGCCCAGTTCAGCGCTCCTTGCCTTGAAGGGCCCAGTTCAGCGGTTCTTGAGACGGCGGGGCCCAGCGGAGCGGTTCTTGAGACGGCGGGGCCCAGCGGAGCGGTGCTTGAGATGGCGGGGCCCAGCGGAGCGGTTCTTGAGACGGCGGGGCCCAGCGGAGCGGTTCTTGAGACGGCGGGGCCCAGCGGAGCGGTGCTTGAGACGGCGGGGCCCAGTTCAGCGGTTCTTGAGACGGTGGGCCCAGTTCAGCGCTCCTTGCCTTGAAGGGCCCAGTTCAGCGGTTCTTGAGACGGCGGGGCCCAGCGGAGCGGTTCTTGAGACGGCGGGGCCCAGTGGAGCGGTGCTTGAGACGGCGGGGCCCAGTTCAGCGGTTCTTGAGACGGCGGGGCCCAGTTCAGCGCTCCTTGCCTTGAAGGGCCCAGTTCAGCGGTTCTTGAGACGGCGGGGCCCAGCGGAGCGGTTCTTGAGACGGCGGGGCCCAGCGGAGCGGTTCTTGAGACGGCGGGGCCCAGCGGAGCGGTGCTTGAGACGGCGGGGCCCAGTTCAGCGGTTCTTGAGACGGCGGGGCCCAGTTCAGCGCTCCTTGCCTTGAAGGGCCCAGTTCAGCGGTTCTTGAGACGGCGGGGCCCAGCGGAGCGGTTCTTGAGACGGCGGGGCCCAGCGGAGCGGTGCTTGAGACGGCGGGGCCCAGTTCAGCGGTTCTTGAGAGGGCGGGGCCCAGTTCAGCGCTCCTTGCCTTGAAGGGCCCAGTTCAGCGGTTCTTGAGATGGCGGGGCCCAGCGGAGCGGTGCTTGAGACGGCGGGGCCCAGTTCAGCGGTTCTTGAGACGGCGGGGCCCAGTTCAGCGCTCCTTGCCCTGAAGGGCCCAGTTCAGCGGTTCTTGAGACGGCGGGGCCCAGTTCAGCGCTCCTTGCCTTGAAGGGCCCAGTTCAGCGGTTCTTGAGACAGCGGGGCCCAGTTCAGCGGTCCTTGCCTTGAAGGGCCCAGTTCAGCGGTTCTTGAGACGGCGGACGGTCTATGGCCAACTGCTAATTGCCTGGTGGTGCCCTCCTGGGCAGCGGGGATGGTGCTCCTTCACTGCCCACCTGGGCTGTGGGTGGTGGGGCCCTCCTGGCCAGCTGGGCTGGGTCCTCCCTGGGCAGCGGCTATGGGGGTGGTGGGCTCTCCCGGGGCAGCTGTGCCGGTTCCTCCCGGGGCAGCGGCTATGGGGGTTGTGGGCTCCTCATGGGCAGCAGGCCTGCTGCCTGACCTCTCTGACTTGCTGCCCTTGCCCTCCTTAGTCGTGGGCCTGTGGCCCTTTCCTCCCTTTGGAGCTGTGGCTGGTGACTGTCTCTGGGTGGTGTCCGGGGGGGATGTAGAAGGCGGGCTCCTGCGGCGCCCCTTCCGCCTTCTGCTCCTCTTCCCAGGGGGTGGGCTGGCTGTCCCCTTGCTGCTGGGCGAAGATCCAGACATGCGGGCTGGCGGGCTCCAATACCCCTGCACCCTTGTCAAGGGGGCTGCAGGGCTGGTGGTGGCTGAGGTGCTCTTCTTACCCCGACGAGAAGGAGGGGGGGGCTCAGGGTCAGGAAAGAAGTTAGTAGTGGCGAGGAAGAGCTTCTTGGGACAATGGAGAGTGGTAGGTACAGTGGGAATGGGAGTGGAGGGAGAGGATGTGGTTGTAGGTGAGTCACGTTTGCTGTCTTTGGGTGCAGGTGCAGGAGGGATAGGCTGTCGTGAGGTGGATGGCTGTTGGGTGGGTGGGTGGCTGCGTTTGTGTGGTGTGGAAGAGGGGGTGACAGACACAGTGGGAGAGGACACAGGGGACGTGTAAATGGCAGTGGGGGTGGTGACTGCACGTGTGCGGACTGGAGTGGAGGGTGTGCTGGTGATGGAAACACTGGCTGATGGTGAGGTGAATGGAGGTGTGAGTGTAGACGTCACAGGGAGGGAGGAGGGAGACGAGGAGGTGGGGGTCACAGAGGTGGTAGTGACTGTTGGCATGTCTGCATCGGAATGTTGCGTGTGTGAATGTCTGCGTGATCTGTGGTGCTTATGTTTGGATGAGCTTCTCTTGGGTGTTGAGGTGTGTGCAGGCTGGTCTGATGGTGTGGGTGGGACAGGCAGAGGAACAGGAGACTGGGAGGAGGGAGTTAGTAGAGGCAGGCAGGAGACAGGGACAATGGCTGCCGTCAGTGCTGAGGCCAGAGCCTGGAACGATCGCTGATGGGCAGCCTGACCCGAATGAATGCCCTCCAGGTACGCATTGCTGCAATGAACCTCCCTCTCCACCCCCTGGATGGCATTCAAAAGGGTAGTCTGCCCAACAATGAGCGTTCGGAGGAGGTCAATGACCTCCTCACTGAGGGCAGCGGGGGTAACAGGGGCAGGGCCTGAGGTGCCTGGGGCGAAGGAGATGCCCGGCTTCCTGGCAGAGCGGGCACGGGGCGAACGCTGAGGGGCTGCTGGGAGGGCGGAGATGGTGCACTGGGTGGCGGCTGTACCTGTAATGGCGGGGGGCACGGATGGTGCCACCCCCGCAAGGGAGCCCCCTTCCGAGGACGTGTCCGTGTCGCTGCAGGGTCCAGTCGTCCCCGTCGTGGAGCTCCCCTCGCCCTCCGTCTCACTGGTCCAGTCTGACTCTGTGGCATGGCCCTCCTGGGCCATGTGAGATGCAGCTCCCTCCTGCCCCGATGCCACTTCTCCTCCGCCTGATGATGCTGATGCACACAAGCACAGAAAGACAAACAAAAAGGGGGGGGGAGAGAGAAATAAAGGGATATTGAGTACATGGATCTCCGGTACAGTTAGCGGACATGACAGACACAGATGCCCCCTGCACTAAGTTGCGCACTTGGGGTCCGCTACGCATTCCGTGGAACATGCCCTACACGCCTAGAGTTGACAACTGCACCCATGGATGACACGGCCCAGGGATGGCTGTACTGACAAACTACTGAGGGTGGTGGCTGGGGACACAGGGGCTTACGGGGGTGCCCAGTCTACAGATATCGCCCTGGCCTAGGGGGACCCCCAGCCCTCCTCCCCCAACCAGACACCTCCACTGCGCGACAACAGAGTAGATAATGCTTGTACTCACCCCCTTGTGTCTGCTGTGCTGCCCTCACGCGCCCATCCAATTCAGGGTAGGCCACCGCCAGGATCCGGAACATCAGGGGGCTCAGTTGACGGCAGGCACCCCGCCTACGTTGGGAGGCCATCCCCAGCAGAGACTCGGCGGTCTTCTTGGTCCCGCGGCGGATGTCCTCCCACCTCTTGCGGCAGTGGGTGCCCCGTCGATGGTGGACCCCCAGGGTCCGGACTTCCTTGGCGATGGCACGCCAAATCCCGATCTTCTCATGGGCGCGGACCTATGTGACACGTACAGGGAGGGAGAAATACCACGTTCAAGTTTGTCAGCATTTTCCTTTCCAGTGGCCCAACGCCCCCCATCCCCGCCAGGCCCCCCGCCATGCCCCCCGCCATGCCCCCCGCCAGGCCCAACATGCCCCCCATCCCCGCCAGGACCCCCGCCAGGCCCCCCGCCAGGCCCAACATGCCCCCCATCCCCGCCAGGCCCCCCGCCAGGCCCAACATGCCCCCCATCCCCGCCAGGCCCCCCGCCATGCCCCCGCCAGGCCCAACATGCCCCCCATCCCCGCCAGGCCCCCCGCCATGCCCCCCGCCAGGCCCAACATGCCCCCCATCCCCGCCAGGACCCCCGCCAGGCCCAACATGCCCCCCATCCCCGCCAGGCCCCCCGCCATGCCCCCCGCCAGGCCCAACATGCCCCCCATCCCCGCCAGGACCCCCGCCAGGCCCAACATGCCCCCCATCCCCGGCAGGCCCCCTGCCAGGACCCCCGCCAGGCCCAACATGCCCCCCATCCCCGCCAGGACCCCCGCCAGGACCCCCGCCAGGCCCAACATGCCCCCCATCCCCGCCAGGCCCCCCGCCAGGCCCCCAAGCCAGCCAGTGGCCCCAAATCCATATTGAATTAAACTCACTTGTTGGTCTGGAGGACCGTAGAGTAGCGCATACTGGGGGAGGACCCCATCCACAAGTTTCTCCAACTCCTCTCCAGTGAAGGCAGGGGCCCTTTCCCCAGGCGCAGCAGCCATTGTCCCTTCCAGACCGAGGTCACAGCAACACTTGCAGTATAGGTCCTCTCCTGTGAAAGTTCAAGTCGCAAGTGGATAAGTAGATAGAAAATGGCGGTGACGTCCGCGGCGGTGCGTACCGCGGCGGTGCGTCCCGCCACCGCCGGCACCCTTCGCCATTGGCTCCTGAAACCCATAGGCTTCAATGTTAACCAATGCGGCTTTGCGCCGCGGTCTTCGCCCGCCGCCCGCCGCGGTGTGCCACGCCAGCGCATTGACCTCACATCCCATTGTCACACTTCACAGGTCAGGCAGCCGCCATTTCCAGGGCCCACATGGCTCAATTTCAACTGCGTCACACAGGCCTAGGCCTTGCATAGCCACTCAGACACGCCATTCACTGCATAGAGAATCGTATACTGTGCTAGCTGTGAGTACGTACCTGTGGGTTGCTTGACTGTGTGCTCCATGTTGTCCTTCCTAGGCACCGTCCGCTGGGTTGGCCGAGGAGACGGATGAATCCTCCCGTGTACCGACCGCTGGTGGACCTGTCGACAATGGAAGAACGCCACATTATCCTGACCTACCGTCTTAACCGTGCCACTATCCATGAACTGTGTGCCCAGCTGGAGCCCGACCTGATGTCCCCCATCCGCCAACCCACAGGGATTCCCCCTCTGGTGCAGGTCATGTCAGTACTCCATTTCTTGGCAAGTGGGTCATTTCAGACAACCGTGGGAATTGCTTCTGGGATGTCTCAGCCCATGTTTTCGAAGGTGTTATCCAGAGTGTTGTCTGCCCTGATGAAATCCGTGAGGAGCTATATCATTTTCCCTGAGGTGGGCGAATTGGCTACAGTGAAGGGTGATTTCTACGCCCTTGGACATATTCCCAACGTAATTGGTGCCATTGATGGGACCCATGTGGCTTTGGTTCCCCCAAGAGACAGGGAGCAGGTGTACAGGAACAGAAAAAATTACCATTCAATGAACATCCAGGTGGTGTGTTTGGCTGACCAGTACATCTCGCATGTAAATGCCAAATTCCCAGGGTCAGTGCATGACGCCTACATCCTCAGGAATAGCAGCATCCCTTACGTGATGGAACAGCTACAGAGACACCGTGTATGGCTAGTGGGGGACTCTGGGTACCCCAACCTGTCGTGGCTACTGACCCCAGTAAGGAATCCCCGGACCAGGGCAGAGGAACGGTACAATGAGGCCCATGGGCGTACTAGGAGGGTGATCGAACGCACCTTTGGCCTCCTAAAGGCCAGGTTTCGGTGCCTGCATATGACAGGTGGATCCCTAATGTACTCACCTAAGAAGGTGTGTCACATCATCGTGGCCTGCTGCATGCTTCACAACCTGGCTTTGCGCCGCCAGGTGCCTTTCCTGCAGGAGGATGGTCGAGACGGTGGTGTTGTGGCAGCGGTGGAACCTGAGGAGAGTGACGAGGAGGAAGACGACGGGGCTGAAACAGACAACAGGGACAGAATCATTGAACAGTACTTCCAATAGGACACAGGTAACATTTCAAAGATAATTTAGTAAATGTTAACTACTCTCCAGCATCTCTGCTGCCTGTCTATTTGCCCCAGTGTATGATGACTGAGTTTTGGCTTTTCCCTCCCTATTTCAGATCTGGGGTCCCCACTACGAGTCCTGTGCTTCGTTTCCCCATGGACTACAGCTTTGTGGCAGCTGTTTGTTGACTTCACCATGTACAAGGACATATTTGCACTGTCATGTCAATTACAATCTATTGAAATCACAGCCAGACTCCAGATATTTTGGTGCAAAATAGGTGTTTATTGAAGTGCTCAAAATGGGATGGGTGGTTTCAAGTGGGTGGGGGCTATGGTGAAGGAATGTCCATGGCAGAGTCCAGAGTAACAGTCACACAGGTGCATTGTCCAGAGGCCTGTGGAGAGATGGAGCATGGGCAGTTCAAGGATGGACAGGGTGACAATGTGGGACAGTGGGATGACATCAGGTGGTATCCATTGCTGGCGGGGGTCTTGACATCCTACTCTGTCTTCTTGCGAGATCTCAGGGCCCTCTTGCGGGGTGGTTCTTCTCCTGCAGGAGGTGGGGGTCTGGTGGGCTGCTGCTGTGCGGGGGCCTCCTGTCCACTAGCGCCGGCGGAGGTGGTTGGCTGTTCTTGGTCCAGGCTAGTGGCAGGGGCCCTTGGGTGTTGTTCAGTGTCCGCCCTGTTGTTGACGAGGTCCTGCAGCATCCCTACCATGGTAACCAGGGTGGTGTTGATGTCTCTGATGTCCTCCCTGTACCCCCGATAGTGTTCCTCCTGCAGTACCTGGATCTCCTGGAACCGGGCCAGTACCGTCGCCATCATC
This sequence comes from Pleurodeles waltl, assembly GCF_031143425.1. NCBI lineage: Eukaryota > Metazoa > Chordata > Amphibia > Caudata > Salamandridae > Pleurodeles > Pleurodeles waltl. The sequence goes on along the minus strand of NC_090436.1, from coordinate 437,347,629 downwards.
TCCTGGGAGCGGTTGTATGCTCCCATGATGGTGGTGAGGACCTCGTGGAGAGTGGGTTCCCTGGGCCTCTCCTCCCCCCCCTGTCGCACAGCTGCCCTCCGAGTTCCCCTGTTTCCCTGGGCCTCTGCCCCCTGGCCGGTGTGCCCACTACCACTGCCCCCAGGTCCCTGTTGTTGTTGGGGTGGTGGGTTATCCTGGGTGCCCTGTAGTGGTAGACACACCGCAGATTGACGCGCCCTGGAGACAGAGGCATGGGCCCGCTGGGTGGGAGCTGTGCTGGTGTTCCCAGAGGGGTTTGGGTCTGTAGTGGCCTGGGCCTGTGTGAGGGGAACCGACTGTCCAGAGGTCCCCGATGGTCCGGGCTGGTCATCGGTGTCCAGGTCGACAGAGCTGCTGTCATCGCTGACGGCCTCTTGGGTGGGGGGTGTGGATAATTCTGGCCCCTCCGCCGCGGTGTGTTGACGGTCGGGTCCTGCAGGGGTATAGAGGTATGGTTATAGTTTCAATGTGTGGCATATGGGGGTATCTGTGGGTTCTCGTGTCCCCAAGTGCTGGCATTCGTGTGTGGGGGCTTTGGTGAGGGTGGCTTGTGGGGGGGATGTGTATATGCATTGGGCATGCTTTGGTGATGGGTGTCCATGCTTAGTGGACGCATGCAGGCCTAGGTTTTGGGATGTGTGGGTTGTGATGGTGAGACATTGGCGGGGAATAGGTGTGCTGGGGGTGGGGGTGAGGATGGTGGTGGGGGTGAGGATGGTGGTGGGGGTGAGGATGGTGGTGGGGGTGAGGGTGGGGGTGAGGATGGGGGTGGGGGTGAGGGTGGGGTTCGAGGATGGGGGTGAGGGTTGGGGTCTGATTTGGCATGCAGGTGGGGGGGAAGCAGTATTGAAGCTTCAACTTACCAGTATCCATTCCTCCGCCGACTCCTGCGAGGCCGTCAGGATGCAGGATGTTCAAGACTTCCTCCTCCCATGATGTGAATTGTGGGGGTTGAGGTGGGGGTCCTCCGCCAGTCTTCTGCACGGCGATGTTGTGCCTGGATACCATGGAACGCACCTTCCCCCGTAGGTCGTTCCATCGCTTCCTGATGTCTTCCCGATTTCTGGGGTGCTGTCCCACTGCGTTCACCCTGTCGACAATCCTCTGCCATAGCTCCGTCCTCCGGGCAATGCTGGTGTATTGTATCTGTGTGCCGAACAGCTGGGGTTCTACCCGAACGATTTCCTCCACCATGACCCTGAGTTCTTCGTCTGTGAAGCGGGGTTGTCTTTGGGGTGCCATGGGGTGGTGTGTATGATGTGTGGGGTGGAGTATGTGTATTTAAGTGAGTTGAGTGTGGTGGTGTGTGTTGTTTTGTGTGTGGATAGTGTGTGGGTGATGGTGTTGAGTGGCTGTGGCTGTTATTTTTGGGATGCTGGTGTCTCGCTCTTGCCTTCTTTACGAATTTTTTAGCGTAGGGGTTTGTGGGTGATGTGGGTGGGTGTTTTATATTGTATTGTGTGTGTGGGAGTGGTGTGTGTATGTGTATCAGGTGTGTGGGATTCAAATCGTCCAATGTGGCTGAGTTTTGTTTGTTTGTGTGTATTCTGACCGCGGCGGGGTGTCCCGCCAATGGAATACCGCGTTTGAATGACCGCCGCGTGGATTCGTGGGTCGTAATGGCATGGGCGTATTTCTGTTGGCGTGACGGTGGAGGTTTTGTCACCTCCACCTTTCCGCCGACCGCTGGTCTGGCGGTCTGTTGTGGCGGTCGGATTTTTGGAGGTTTGCCTTCTGCGGGTCAGAATGACCGTGGCGGGTTTCCGCGACCGCGGCGGGATTATGGAGGATTTCTGACCGGCGGTAGGCGCCTTTTACCGCCGAGGTCAGAATGACCCCCTTAGTCTCTTTTTCTGATGTTTTTCTTTACCGGGACGAACCATGAAGTCAGGCCGGGTCGCGGTTGAGGCAAGCCGGCTAGAATTTCCGCGGCGGGTCGGTCCCTCTCTGGAGCTTTTTTACAAAATGTGTCAAATCTTCTCCAAACTTCTGGGGCTTCACCCAGATGTTCTTTTAAGGTTCTTTTGAGGTCCACAGCTCACCCCAAGGGTCCAGAAGTTCTGTGATGGTCCTTGGGGGGTGCGGACTTCAACTCCCAGAATGCACCTGGCGCAAACTCCTTTTTGGCCACTGGACAGTGGTCAGCTGGTCGCTTTCTTCAGGAGTTGGTGCAGGGGTCTCTGGTTAGCAATTTTTCACCTGTAGCAAACAGGGAGTTTCTCCTTGAACCAGTTGAAGCCAGGCAAAGTCCTTCTTGTGGTGAAGCCCAAGTGTGCAGCTGGTGCAGTCCTTCTGAGTGCAGGGTCCAGGTGCAGGCCAGGGGTCCAGCAGGGCAGTCCTTCTTCTCCTTAAGTTCTTTCTTCTTGAAATTTGGTGGGGATCTGAGGTGTGGGGGCAGGTCTGCCAGTTTTATCCTTGCTCCTGGGTGAAAAGCAGGGGGGTCCTGGTCCTGCAATCAGGTACAGGGTCGTCCCCCTGTGATGACCACTTCCTGGGAAGTGTGGCAAAAATCCATCCCAGAAGGCAACAGTCTCTAAAAATCCAACATGGATGAATCTGATTTTTGGAGGTTACATCTGGCTGAGCCCACCCACTGGTGTGGCTAAAAATCATAAACACACCCCTCTCCTGCCCTCTCCTAATCTAATCAAGGGGGCCCCTAATTGTCTGGGGTTGCAGGATGTGGGGGTGTTGCTGGGTGCTGCAAATGTCCTTCTCTGCCTTTGAAGACCAGTTTGGCAGCCCTCCCCCTTCCTGCCTCACCATCTGCTGAGGGGAGATTCTCTCCCCCAAGCACATTCCTTTGTGTGAAGCCTGGCCACTTCACACCTCATCAAGGCAGCCTGGCAGAAGCTGCTGCAGGCTGGCCAATCAGAGCACAGCAGCAAAAACAATGCAGAGCTGAAATTGGCAACTTTTTAGGTAAAGTCTAAACTTTTTACCTGAACAAGTTATATTAAATCCAACAACTGGAAGTTGTGGGATTTATTACAACAATTAATTTGATACCAAATTCTTGGTATGTAACATTTAAGGAGACTTTAAAATTTAAAATAAAGTCTGCCCATTCTAGCCTATGAAGGCCATTTACTTCAATGAGGGAAAAACGAATTTGGCTGTTTTTACCTCACCAGGGCTTATAAATCTATTTTTATAAAGTCCCTGCTTATAGTTACATGGCACCCAGCCCTAGGGGCACATAGGGCACACCTTAGGGGTGACTTATATGTAAAAATAAGGTAGTTTAAGACTTTGGAAGTACCTTTAATTCCAAAGTCGAATTTGCATATAACTTTAATTTAAAAGCAGCCAGCAAGGCAGGCTTGCTTTTAAAATGACACTGGGCACCTCAGCAGTGCACCTAGGTGTGCACCACCTATGCTGTGGTCCCTAAACCTACATGCCCTACCATATACTAGGGACTTATAGGTAGGTTAACTTAGCCAATTATAATTAGCCTAATTTGCATATCCATTTTACACAGAGCACAGGCCCTGGGACTGGTTAGCAGTACCCAGGGCACCATCAAAGTCAGGAAAACACCAGCAAAAAGAGGAAAATGGGGACAAAAAGTTATGGGGCCTCTGCAATCAGCCCTGTTTTCTCACACAACCCCCCCCCAGCCCACACGCCCAGGAGACTCAGCCCAACCCTGGGAGAGTCTTCCTGGCTTGTTAGGCGAGGAAGACAGTGAAGAAAACTGGCTGTCCCTTTGCAGGGCCTACTCTGCCTTATATCCTCCTGTCAGGGTCACTCCCTATGGGTAGTGAAGCCATCCCGATAGTAAAAGGACCCAACTCAAACTGAAACTTTCCTCTAGGGGGTCTTCCTCCTTTCTCTCTGCCAACTTGGGTAGTGAGGTGCCCACCTCCCCTACTCCAAACTTTGCTAGGGCAACACCTAGCTTACCCAAAGAGGTCACCCAACACTTGAGCAACCCCACCATGACCAATAGGGTCAGGGGGCCTACTTTGCTATTGGCCCTGGGGTCTGCCTCCCAGGCCAAGTACAGTGCTGCCGGGAAGGCTAGCACCCAGCAGAGGCTACTGACAGCTGTCAGTACCCAGAACCACACCCTAAGCTCTCCACTGACAGGTGGCTGAGCTGCTTTAAGGGCAACTTTGGGGTCTTGGCACCCCTCTTGCTGTCTAGAGTGGGGGGCTACCACCTCCTGTGGCAGACACCCTCCTTCCACTCTCCCTTCTGTCAGTGCAGGGGCAACACCTTGCATCTGGACAGCTGCCTGACTACTCAGGACTTCCTTGGGGTCAGGTGAGGCCTCACCAGTGCCAACTCTGGGCTCCCCCCCTACTGGGGCAGTAGGCCCTTGGCTCCCTGGAACTCTCTTTAAGAGTGGCCTACCCTTCCTTTTCTTCTTTCCTTTTCTTGAGGACCCCTGTCTCCTAACTGTAGGGACTGACTCCCCAGGACTTTGGGTTGGGGGGGCGCCCTGGGCGACCACCCCATCTGTGACCAGACTCACTTCTGGGAGGTCATTGCCCAGGATACAATCTAGGGGAAGGTCAGCACTGACTACCACCCTAATCCAGTCAAGGATACCCTCCCTCTCTAGGGGCACTATGGCTACAGGTTTGGAGGTGACCTCCCCTGTGGCTATCCTGACTTTCTTTGTCTTTCCTGGGACATACATGTCTGGGGTCACTAACCGGTCACTCACTACAGTGTGACTGGCACAGGTGTCTCTCAGGCCAGTGGTAGGGATCCCATTCACTTTAATGTGGTGGAAGTACCTACTCCCACCCTCAGGGATCACCAGCTTACCATCTGGTCCTGTCTCCCAGCTCAATGCTAGGAGGACTTCATCATCTGAGGAATCCTCCTCTATGGCTACACTGGACAGCCCAGTGTTAACCACCTTCTTTGGACAGGCTGCATCTCCTCTGAAGTGACCTGTCTGCTGACAGTCAAAGCAAGCCCTACTGTCCAAGAGCTTTTTTAACCCTGGGTCTAACTGTCTCTGCTGGTCAGAGTGGGAGTGGGATTTACTCTCCTCCTTCTTAGGGTTCTGGGGTACAGAGGGAGTCTCTGTGGTGGGCTTACCACCTCCCTCCTTAGGTTTTTGGGGACCTGTCCCCCCCTTCTTGGAGTCTCCCCCCTGGGACTTGACAACCACCCTGGTTCTCAACCACTCATCAGCTGCCTCCCCTAGTTCTCTAGGGTTGGTCTGCTTAGAGTCCACTAGATGCTGGCGTAACCTTTCTTGGGTACAATTGGTCAAGATGTGCTCTCTCATGATCAGATTGTATAACCCCTCATAAGTATCTACTTTGTTACCAATAATCCAGCCCTCTAGTGCCTTTAGTGAAATGTCCACAAAGTCAACCCAAGACTGGGTGCTGACCTTCTGGGTGTCCCTGAACTTCATTCTATATTGCTCTGGGGTCAGACCAAACTTCTTGGTTAAGCACCTCTTCATACTAGGGTATGAATCTCCCTCCTCCCCCCTTAAGGTCAGAAGTCTATCCCTCCCTGAGTTGGGGACCAACTCCCATAAAAGGGAACCCCAGTATTGAGGCCTAACCCTTCTCATTTGGAGTGCCCTCTCAAAGGCCCCCAGCCACTTATCTATGTCATCCCCCTCTACATAAGCAGGAACCACCCCTTTGGGTAATCTGGGGCAAACTCCCCCACCCATGGACACCTCAGCTTCTTTATCGCTGCCTCCATCTCTTTTTTCTTTGTATGCCCACTTTTTCTTTTCTAGGGCCAGCTTCTCTGCTTCCAAAGCTATGTATGCTAGCTGGGCCTCCAGCTCTCTTTATCTGATGGATGGGTTCTCTCCTCCTGAAAGGACCCCCTTCCCACCACTAGCTTTGGGTCTGCCCCTAGTGACTGTATTTACTGAGGACCGTTCTTCCTCATCCTCACTTAGGCTCAGATGCCTTCCCTCCCCTGAGTGGTTAGAGCTTGCATCCTCCCTTCTTTCTCCCTCCTCTGGAGCTTCTTCTGACTCTACCTCTTGGGCCTCAGCCCATGCTGTCAGGGATGTGATCAGGATTTGCTTCCTGAGATCAGTGGTTGCAGGCAACCCTCTTTCAATACACAACCCCCTAAGCTGGACTACTGTCAGTGTGGGTAGGCTAGCCAGATCAAGCTCCATGGTTCCCTAGTTTTGTGTCAACAAAAACTTTTTGCAAAAATTGGAAACAAGAATTTAGAAAAATTACAAAAATTCAATAATTTCAATTAATCCAAATTAAAAATTAAAAACAATTTTTGCACTAGGACAATTTAAAGGATTTTTAATTTGTTTTACCTAAAACTGTAACGTGATATTGAACACAAGTACAGGATCCCGTCGCTGCTTCCAAAAATGTTGGAAAATGGGTTATTGGTAGGGCAGGTAGGTACCTACACCTAGCAACAAGCCACTAACCTCCACCTAGGTACAGTTAGGTCTCAGTAAATTAATCCCAGCTCAACCCTTGGTAGCTTGGCAACGAGCGTCAAGGCTTAACTTAGGAGACAAAGTGTAAAGCATTCAAATATCACAAAACAGTAATTAAATAAAACAAGGAAACAGTTTAAAAATCCAAAACCAATTTAAAATGACACACAAACGATTAAAATCGGTTCAGGGGAACCGGAGATATGAATTTTTAAAGAATTATTATTTTTCTAGCGCTTAGAAACAAAAAGCTCCAATCGGGTCATCTGGTTGCACCAGGACCGGGGCAAAGTCAAAGTTTCAGGCCGACCGCGATGGAGCCCTGCTCGGCTACAAGTCGCGGGAGGCCTCGGTTAAAAAGTTACCTTCTGACTTAGTCTTTATTTTGAAGTTTTTCTTCACCGGGACGAACCTGCCAGTTGAATCCGACCTCCTGGAGCCCTTGTCCGGATACGCGATGTGGGTTTCCTCGGTGGTGATTTTTACCTTCGGACTTAGTCGTTTTTTCGAGATGAAAATCCTTCGACCGGGGTAAACCTGGATCTTGATCCGACGTCCGTGGAGCCCTTCTCGGATACGATGGCTGGGAGGTCCCGGTCAACTTTTTACCTTCGGACTTAGTCTCTTTTTCTGATGTTTTTCTTTACCGGGACGAACCACGAAGTCAGGCCGGGTCGCGGTTGAGGCAAGCCGGCTAGAATTTCCGCGGCGGGTCGGTCCCTCTCTGGAGCTTTTTTACAAAAATTTTCAAATCTTCTCCAAACTTCTGGGGCTTCACCCAGATGTTCTTTTAAGGTTCTTTTGAGGTCCACAGCTCACCCCAAGGGTCCAGAAGTTCTGTGATGGTCCTTGGGGGGTGCGGACTTCAACTCCCAGAATGCACCTGGCGCAAACTCCTTTTTGGCCACTGGACAGTGGTCAGCTGGTCGCTTTCTTCAGGAGTTGGTGCAGGGGTCTCTGGTTAGCAATTTTTCACCTGTAGCAAACAGGGAGTCCCTCCTTGAACCAGTTGAAGCCAGGCAAAGTCCTTCTTGTGGTGAAGCCCAAGTGTGCAGCTGGTGCAGTCCTTCTGAGTGAAGGGTCCAGGTGCAGGCCAGGGGTCCAGCAGGGCAGTCCTTCTTCTCCTTAAGTTCTTTCTTCTTGAAATTTGGTGGGGATCTGAGGTGTGGGGGCAGGTCTGCCAGTTTTATCCTTGCTCCTGGGTGAAAAGCAGGGGGGTCCTGGTCCTCCAATCAGGTACAGGGTTGTCCCCCTGTGATGACCACTTCCTGGGAAGTGTGGCAAAAATCCATCCCAGAAGGCAACAGTCTCTAAAAATCCAACATGGATGAATCTGATTTTTGGAGGTTACATCTGGCTGAGCCCACCCACTGGTGTGGCTAAAAATCATAAACACACCCCTCTCCTGCCCTCTCCTAATCTAATCAAGGGGGCCCCTAATTGTCTGGGGTTGCAGGATGTGGGGGTGTTGCTGGGTGCTGCAAATGTCCTTCTCTGCCTTTGAAGACCAGTTTGGCAGCCCTCCCCCTTCCTGCCTCACCATCTGCTGAGGGGAGATTCTCTCCCCCAAGCACATTCCTTTGTGTGAAGCCTAGCCACTTCACACCTCATCAAGGCAGCCTGGCAGAAGCTGCTGCAGGCTGGCCAATCAGAGCACAGCAGCAAAAACAATGCAGAGCTGAAATTGGCAACTTTTTAGGTAAAGTCTAAACTTTTTACCTGAACAAGTTATATTAAATCCAACAACTGGAAGTTGTGGGATTTATTACAACAATTAATTTGATACCAAATTCTTGGTATGTAACATTTAAGGAGACTTTAAAATTTAAAATAAAGTCTGCCCATTCTAGCCTATGAAGGCCATTTACTTCAATGAGGGAAAAACTAATTTGGCAGTTTTTACCTCACCAGGGCTTATAAATCTATTTTTTATAAAGTCCCTGCTTATAGTTACATGGCACCCAGCCCTAGGGGCACATAGGGCACACCTTAGGGGTGACTTATATGTAAAAATAAGGTAGTTTAAGACTTTGGAAGTACCTTTAATTCCAAAGTCGAATTTGCATATAACTTTAATTTAAAAGCAGCCAGCAAGGCAGGCTTGCTTTTAAAATGACACTGGGCACCTCAGCAGTGCACCTAGGTGTGCACCACCTATGCTGTGGTCCCTAAACCTACATGCCCTACCATATACTAGGGACTTATAGGTAGGTTAACTTAGCCAATTATAATTAGCCTAATTTGCATATCCATTTTACACAGAGCACAGGCCCTGGGACTGGTTAGCAGTACCCAGGGCACCATCAAAGTCAGGAAAACACCAGCAAAAAGAGGAAAATGGGGGCAAAAAGTTATGGGGCCTCTGCAATCAGCCCTGTTTTCTCACACCACCACTTTATCACCGACTGCCAGGGTTGTAATGAGAGCCATTATGCCCTCAGTGTTCCCTGTAGTATATTGTTTATGCCTGGCATTGTCAGGATAATGTGTAATATATAGAGTGACTTCATAATATGCACAATAATGTTTTCTTTCATGATAATGGGCAACCCAACAGTGATTTCCTCATTGCACTCACTGTGATGTTTGTGACAATTGCCTAGTGACAAAGTAATCACTGACATGTTATGTTGGTCTACGATGTTTAGGCAATACAGTACATTTTTATAAAACTTGTTGTAGAGTCTCTTTTGTGGAGTATTTATTGTGTCACAGGAGATTGTGTTGCACAAATGATTTACACATGACCTCTCGAGATAAACCTGACTGCTCTGTGCCAAGCTACTGGGGGATGAGCACAGGTTATCTGTGGTGTGTAACTTAGTCGCCCTGACTAGAGTTGGGGGTTCTGCCTGGCTGAGATGCATACTCTAGCCAACCAGAAATCCCATTTCTAACAATCAGTCGTTGTCCATTCCTCCTTTTACTTGTTTTGCCATTCCCTTAGCCTGTGGAGATAGGAAGTTTAATTTGTGTGTGTTTGTGTTGGGGGCTATTGATTTTTATTACCAACTTCAGGTTTTATCCTCAGTCAGTTAAAACTGTGCATTAATTATGGATAAATGTTCTGGAACGTGCAAGGTGCCAATCTAGCTGAAAAGTACCAACGTGCTGTTTAACACAATTGGGTAGGAAACGATTTGAGATTGTAAACACAAACTATGAAGGAGAATAGACCTCTGTTCACCTTTTTGTCAAAAATTATTATTAGTTGTGTGAAAAACGTACTCCTTTACCAAATGGTTTTTCAGCCATATGGGTTTTTAGTTTGAGTTGGCTTGTGTTCTGGTATTTTCATTTTTTAGACCTCTTGACATCAAGGTGGTCATTTTGACCTCGGCGGTCTTTTTCCAAGACCGCTGAGAGACCGCCGTGCGGAAGACCGCTCGGCCTATAATGACCGTTGGAAGCTCTCCGTCCTTTTACGGACGGAGAGCCGCCAACAGCCATACTGGCGGGAGGCGGGGAAGTGGAGGTTGCTCTACCTCCACCGCCACGACAACAGAACACCGCCCAGCGAATCACATCCTGTGATTCGCCGTGGCTGTGTTCTGTTGACGGTGTGGTGTCGGCGGAGCAGCCCCCATGGCTCCCATCCCCTCCCGGAGGATCATCCGACCAGGTAAGTCGATAGTCCGTGAGGGGAGGGGGATGCAGGGGGTGTTGTGTGTTGTGTGCGTGCATGGGGGTGTGTGTGTGTGTATGTAGAGGGGGTGTGTGAGTGCGTGTATGCTTGCGGAGGTGTTGTGTGTTTGGGAATGAGTGCGTGTATGTCTGTAGGTATGTCCGTATTGATGTGTGCGTGTATGTTTGAATGTGGGTGTGCGTGTCTGACTCTTGTGTGTGGATGTTGGCATGTATGTCAGTGTGTGTGCGTGTATGTGTGTTGGTGGTGCCTACGTGCGTGTCGTGTGTGTATGAATGATGTTATGTTGGGGGTCGGGGTGGGGAGGCGGATCCTGCCACCTTTGGGGGGTGGCAGAGGTGGTGGGGGTGGTAGGGGAGGAAGTCGGGGGTGGGGGGTGGGAGAGACCCCTATCAGTGTCAGGGAAGGAATTCCCTGGCACTGATAGTGCTCACCGCCATGGATTTCATGGCGATTTCAAACCGCATGAAATCCATGGCGGTCAGCAGGGTCCGAATACCGCCAGCGGTATAGTGACGGCTGCCGGGCTGGAGACCCAGGTCTCCAGCCCAGCGGTTGTCTCCGCACTGGCGGGCGGAACGGAGAAGCGGCGGATGACCATGGCGGTAACTGCCATGGTCATAATACAAAAAAAAAGACTGCCAGCCTGTTTGCGGTCTTACCGCTGCTTCTCCGCCTTCCGCCAGGGTCATAATGACCCCCCAAGTCTGGTGACGACATACCTACGTTTGATTGCTTTCCTAATAGGGTGTTTTTTCTGTCAGGTAGGATGGTGACTGAGGCAAAGATTTAGGGCTTGATTCACAAAGGTAAACTACAGTTATGTGTATGTTTACTATATTTTGCTATTCACAAACTATTAGTTTCATTTTACTAATAGTAATTTTAAAACTACTGAGACTCCACACTCATGGTGGAGACACCACACATAAAAAGATAGGTCTGTCCTGTCATTTTATGTGTGAAGTTCTCCGCCAGACTGACACCCATTCCTCTTGAGCAGGAAGCAGTCCACTGCATTAGCCCCTTTCACTATTGGTGTCCTGCAGGGATCCATCTTGCCCACATTATTATTTGATTTGTACAAGGGACACCCTGACATGTTATTCTCGGCAAGGAGATTATATTATGTATAAGCTGATGAACCACAGTTAAACAACTTCTTTTTTCCGATTGTTGAAGCACAATATTTTAAAGACTGAGATTCTTAACAAAGAATCATCCATTCTGTGGAGTCCATCAATCTGTAGTGGACCCCCAATACAGTGGACCCCCAGTACATAGCTACTTTGCAGTAGCTCCTGCAAAGAGAGTTCAAATCAAAGGAGCCACTTTTTTGTAGATATTTCTATATCACCCCAGGTGTCACAGCATCCAGAACCTCCTTCCTGTATATTAAGGCCCTAAGGTGCATTTTACTGTTCATTGAGCCATGTTCAACACGTCAGTACTCTGTGACCTGGTCCAGTCCACACTTGACTAACATAGCACGATTTAGCTAGCAGGGCATGAAAAATCACTTTGCAAGATAAAGCTAGTTCAGAACCTAGTGGCATGCCTTCTTTTTAGTTTGTTTCAAAGTGAACATACACATACTGGGAATGGCCAGGTAATGCAAGTGTTTTTTTTTCTTCTGGAAACATTAACATATTTGATATTCTACCCATCATTTATTTTGTTCAACTATATCTTTTATTGAAATGTCCCAAAGCATAACAAGCACTACCTACTGCCTGTGCATAATAACTCATCATTTAATTTTTCATGTATTCAGAGCCCACAATGCTTTATTCAATGCTGCTGTGTCTGTTAATGGGGTAATTTACTTTGGGTTTGCTTGATCCAGAAGTGACAACCAGTCCCTGAGAAAGACAGACTTTATTTTCAAATAATGTCTGAGACGATCTCAGAGAGCTCCGTCACCTCAGAAAGAGAATAGTCTGGAGAAGTCTGATAATTTCAAGGGACCCACTATTATTGGGAATCGAACAGGCCGAGCTACCCTGTCCCATCTCCTTGTTCATAGCTCTTTCATGTGAGGCCAACCTTGTATGTGATACTCAGGAAGCTGTCCTAACCACTCAGTTCAGTTTTCCGTTCTCTGTGAATGGATATCGGAACTGCATCAGAATTTAGACTGTCCATCTCCAGGAGCATTGGGTCCCCTCTCGATCCCTCTCAATTTTGCCCTTGCCAGTAAGATGTGATAATGTGCTTGGACTGTATAGCCTTTCCCCTTGAACTGCCAAGGACTACAAGGCAGATGTTGCAGCAGTGTTGGTCCTCATGTCGACATCACCAGTACCGGTTTCTGTGACACTGGTGTCTATGCTTTAGTCGATATGTCTGCACAGCGGGGATGGTGTCCTCGCACTTGAGGTGTATCAGCAGACATTCTGCGGTTCTGTACAAACGGGCTGGAGCAGTGGCACTGCTCTACGCTCCCACTTGCAGCTGTGCAGAGCGGATTGGCGCTGGCGAGGGAAGACTCAAGACAATCAACGATTGCGTATAAATACTTCTACCCATTGATTTCCATGTTGTCTCTTTCTGGCATTATGTGGGTGTGACTAGTCATTTATTTTAACTAACCGAAGATGGCAGCCACCTCTCTGTAAGTATATTGAGCCTACCCAATCCAATATGGATTCCAGCAGATTTCCTTTAACATCACTTCTTGCCTGTACCGTATAGAAGGAAGGCAGTATAATGGGAGGATTACAGCATATGTGATGTCCATTTTTTGTCGCAGTCATCCTCAATTAGGATTCCATTTTTGTCCCTCTTTTCAGCCTCATTCCAGACCTGTGATCCTGGGTCTGTTCTGCTACATATTTGGTAGTTCATTTTTTCTGCTGTCCTTCATCTTCCAGATTCTTTAAGCCAGTTTCTTTGGCCTAGAGGTTTTTTCTGACATTTGTCTTTTAACTCCTTTGGGACTAAATCTAGAAGGCCCTTGTCACCACTCAAGTTTCAGTACTGTGTGGAGTTGCACCATGACTACTAAGAAAAGGCTTCTTTACCTCAGGCAATCAAAACAACTTAGGCAATAAAAACAAACCAGCCCTTGTGGCCAAGTTGCATCAGTCTATCTTTCTGGGAATAGAGCACTACGTTTCCTGACTATGGATGGAATTAGGGTGACATTAAAGAAGAGGTGAATGTGGATGGAGCTACACTATTGAAGAACTTCTCCCCTGCATCTGAGAATCCCATTGGGGTCCTATAGGCCACCCCTAAGTGGTACACCCTTACAACTGATGTCATTGTTTGTTTGATCATCCCTCTTTTCTTATTGGTTTCTATTCATCATCAAAAAGTAATGTAAGTATAATAAGTTTAGATTTGTAACTAAACAATAAACTTTAACAATAAACAGTAAACAAATGTAAATCCTTGTAGGTTAACTGAAAGCTGCTTGCAATCATGCTTTACCTGAAGCATGGCGGCTTGTTTGGGGGAGCAGGTGCCTGAGATCAGGAGGCCATTGTGACCTAGATTCATGTGTTGTAGAGTAGAGAACCCCATCAGTGGGTAGGTCTCCCCTCCCTACCAGATTAAAGTCATGTGTACCTGGCCATTTGGCTTGGAGTATTGGTTCTGGTCCTGCAAGGAATTATGGCCCAGATTTAAGAAGGCCTTGCGCCATTCCAACACCACATTAGCATCATTTTGTTACGTCAATGTGGCATTAGAAGGCCAAAAACCCTGCGCCATATTTACAAAGTGGCGCAATACCTGCATTGCCCCACTTTGTAACCCTTTGTGCCACATTATGCCTGCGCCAGACATAATGTATGCAAAGGGGGTGTTCCCCCATTAGGGGGGGGGGCAAAAAAGTGGCGCAAGGAAATCTAAGAGATTTCCTTTTGCCATGTTTTTCAGCACTTTTAAAAGGAGGGTTCCATTGGTTTCAATGGGTCTCTGGGTGCTTTGCAGGATTAGCGTCAAACGTTTTCACGCTAATCCTGCAAAGCGCCCGACAAGTGTAAAAAATGATGATGCTAGTTCCCTAGGTGCAGCACCACTTTTCATAAATCTGCCTCTATGTGTGTAGGGACTCAGAATTGAGAGATGAGTACAAAATTACGTCAAGCTGATGCTATGACTTGCAGCTCTAAATCTTCTGTCTCTCTTAGGTCCAGGTCAGAGAACAACACTTCCAATCAGCCAGCGGTCCCAAAGGACTCTACTTTGCTTCATTGCTTTAATAGTATTGGAAAAGTATCAAGTCACGGAACACAGGGGGTTTAACTTGGCAATTAAAAGTGGAGAGCATTTGACCAAAACAACTTCCTTTTCTGCGTTCCAAGCTCCTTCAACTAATGCACTTTCAGCATTGAAGCAGTATGGCATAACTGGTTCTATTAATTTTGAATTAGGTGTCAGTGATTTTATGGCATCTATGTCTGATATCTCAATAGACCCATTACAGCAACTAATTCATTCTGGGGAACAAATGCTTCAAGCTGATGATAATCAGCCACATAAAGTTGTGTTGACAACAGAGGAGGAGTATGCCAGCCTTAGCTTTTTTCTTTTAGCTCAGAATAACATTTTACAGCTTGAGGGGAAGATTGCTGGCCTTCTATGCACTACTGGTAATCATCACAAAGATATTGGGCCTAGCTTATTGATAGGGAATATTATTATTCAGCCCCTGCAAACAGATACCAAAAAACACCTGAACACTCCTGTGCATGAGGATGGTCTATTATTGTCAAAGTGTAATTTACAAATAGATGTGATTGGTTCATTGGTTAAAGTTTTAGACTACAAACCTCACAGAAAGGCTATCCAGATAACATTACCTGACCAAATTGCTGGTCATGCATCCACTTTAAAAGTTCTTGAAGAAGAACTGCCACTAATTAGTTCATTGGTTGTTGAAGCTATTCATTGATGTACCTGTTCTAATGATGATGTGCTATTTAGTAATACTAACATACTAATGCAAATAGTGCCTTGGATAATAAATCGGGTTGCTCAAGCTCGTTGGGCTTAATACACATTTACAGCAGACTCATATGCAGCTCTGGATGCTTTAGTGATCACAAACATTCCTCAGGGTCGTTCAGCACAAAGGGTTTTGCTTCAAGTCCTGGCTCTTTATATAAAGAGGGATTGAGAAGAACACATATATCAAGACAGTTGGCCAAAAAATTTAAGCAACTAAGATGTTCAAGCAATGCTAAACTTGGAACAATGAATTCAAGAAAAAAAATACCAAACTACAGATGCCTCTATAATAAGGAGCTCTTTTGTGGATCATTACACAATGAGACATGTTAACACTTTAGTACCGCTCTGCTTGAAGCTCCATTTCTATGGCCTAGAGATTCTTGGACCCACAATTGTTCCAGTGTTTGTTAAACAGAAAAGAGTTTTTTATTCAACCGGGTATAGATGTCTCACAACCTCAGTAGGTTATCCATGAGTGCTCATCTTCAGAAAAAAATACTACATGTGATCGATACTGTTTTACAAACTCACACAGCTTTTTTTTAAATGTCAAATTTGGCTCCTGAAACAAAAATTGACATAGTTTCAAAATGTTATTTACCATTAAACCATATTTATAGCTTGAGGGGAGTCCGAGGATGCAACATGCATGATTAAGCTATACAGCTATGAGGGAGCAATTTCACCTCTAGAAGTATGGTGATGGATCAGAGGGGTCTATAACCACAATTATAAAGAATAACACTATAGATCTCATGCAATCTCAGTGACTGTCTTCTGTACTCTAGCTTACAATAATTTAATTTAGGGTTTGTAGTAGTCCAGTAACAGATATATAATGGAATGGTTTGGCATTTGAGATTAATAGCTAATTATGGGTTTTGAAACTATTAGTGCTTGTTTCAGTTGTCTACATAAGATATGGCACAACAGAGAAATAGAAATTGATGGTTACAAGAAACTAAGTCATCTAGTTCAACAAATGAAAGGGCTATTGGAAGATCGGTTACCCTTATATTCTCTGCCTGCCTTTTTGTAGGGAAATTAATTTAATCTGAGTTCTGGTGGTTCTTGAAGTTGGGATTGAGCGAACATGGAAAAGCTTAAGCTATATAAATTGTAATGGTTACATCTCTCTTCTTAAACATAATGGCCCTAGTCAAGTGCATGATTTAATCAGTACTATTTCTCTTTTTCAATTATCTGCACAAGTGTGCTGTTCTGTGAATATTTTTGATGTAATTGGTGTTGATATTACAGCTCAGACATTGGAAGCATCTTTTTTTATGATGCCCAAGCCCTCCCCCACTGAAATGGCATGCTTTATCATCGGACTGTGGTCCTTGCTGGCCTCACATGCAAAGCCAGTGGGCCCCTTAAAGGGAGCTCTTTTCTGGAGATCTTTTGAACTCAAACTGTTAAGCATAAAACAGTTGAGGTATGCCTTATGCCTAGCTCTGGAAAGTGTGTGGTAGATCGAGAAAGGGACTTAAAATTGGGTATGGGTTGTTAAAACTGCTATGATTGTTTGCCAGAAAACCCATGCGAAGATTAAAAACACGATTAGGAACCATAAAGGAGAACAATGAACCGTGGGTTCCTAAAAAAGGGTCAACATGTTTCATCCCTTATGTGTTCCTACGAGTAAATGGCAATTCATCAGGACCTTGGGTTGGTGCCCTGATCTACCACAGGAATTCATTTTGTGTGTATACTGAGTTCTATATTCTATTTTCAGAACTTTGGTGATAGTGAATAGGAAAATTATAGCGATCTCACACTGGAGATCAGGGATCTGTGTGATCTGTTGGGAAAAGATAACAGACAAAGATCTAATAAATATGAACAAACATATACTGTATAAATACACAGACTGTGGCAGAACTGTGCAGGCTTGTGCCCAAGCATACAAGTTTTGTGATTACTGCAAGTTGTAACACTGGTAATTGCACACTAAGGCTCTCATTATGAGCTTGGCGGCAATCACCGCCGGCTGCCGTACTGACGGTGAACTAAAGACCGCCAGTGGCAGAGGACTGCACACTGCCGAATAATGATGGCAAAAACATATAACCTCCACCCACCGCCAGTGCCAACAACGGCAGAAAGTCAGGACACAGAACCCCCCCCACCAAACAATGATGCACAAATCTGAGCAGCGGATAGTGGATGTCGAACAACCATTGGCAGTAACAACCGCCGTGGTCAGAAACGGGACCCGCCAACAACAGAAGCACACATTGGCAAATATGCATAGCACACACCTGACACACATCCTTGCTGTCAGGGATCCCCAAGGTGCCTCCTGCGTTATCTGTCAGCATACCCAGGGATTAGGGTTAAATCATATCTCTGTTCTTGGTTAAACCTTCATGTTTCTAAAAACCTTCATGTTTCTAAGTGAACATACTGTAATGTGCTGTGTTACACAATTAGTTTTATCAATGCTTGTTTTACCAATGCTTGTTTGCTAATGTGAGCAGGTGTAGACATGTGCTTCTAATTGGGTGTGGTGTAGACATGTGCTTCTAATTGGGTGTGGTGACTCATCCACATGTGGAAACTCAACTGCTTTCCTGATTGGCTAAAAATAGCAGAGTGAAGCATTTCTCCCTGCTTGGCTTTGTTTTGCTTCCTGGTCTCAGCATCTGATTTGGCAGTCCAGCCCCTGCTGTCATCCTCGTATTCAGGACTTTTGAGGCAATTCTTGTCTTTGTTCCTGTACCAGCTGACACCAGGCATTCCTCCAGTACTCCAGAAAAGACTGCAGCTAAGTGACTAGTGTTCTCCAGGGAGTTTGTTCTTTGAGTGCCACGCTTTCCTAGAACAGCTGGTGTATTTCAGATCTCGCATTTTGGCAGAGTGCTTATCTTGAAGAGACAAATGTATTTCTGAACATTCTACATTATTATTGTAGTTACTTGCCTAAATGTGCTTCAGGAAATCAGCTTGAGCTCACGTACTACAAAAAGTGACAGTGTAATTTTAAAAGAGCATTTACGTGACTTTTCTTTCTCTAATAGCATAACTCTTGGATTTAAATTGTGTCATTCATGCTTGTGTTTCAGGTTTGAGGAATTTGCTTTTGAAGGGTTTTTCACACACACAGTGAAACCAAACCAAACAGTGCCACCCTAACTGTTTAAACCCAGAGTGGACATTTGTATTTTTGGATTGTTTTTGTTCCTTTTAGTTTAACCCTATGCATGCAGGAAAGTTATACGTGATATAATTAATGCCCTTGTTTGTCTTCCTTGTACATGATAAGTGCAACTACAGTTCTAATTGTAGTGTGCAACAGTGAATCTCTGTGAAGCCAGCCCTAGTGTTGCAGTACTTATTTTTATGGTACTCAGTTTGGGTTTTTGGTAATGCAGTGTTAGTGATTGTGCCAACAGTTATTATCCAAGAAAAGTGCTGGAGCATCCCAGTGTTCTACTGCTCCCGTGCCCATATCAGAAAGAGAGATTCAGTTTCAAGGAAGTTGAGTGCACTAACTCTACTATCACTCTGTCAACAATGACCTGCCACCCCCGAAGATACAGGGTGCCTGGCTGGACCGGCAAGACGTGGCAGTGTTTTGTCTCTTTCTCTTCCACTCCCCCTTTCCTTTTGGGACACCTGCCGGGGTTTCTGTGTCCACCAGGAAGTGCTGAGAGGTGTTCCAGGAGGTTGAGGGGCATACCATCGCCCCTGCAGATATCCTGCTTTTCAGGTGCGTGGCCCGTCTCGACATGCCACCATAAAACACACACATACACAACCCACAATCCTTCGCAACGCCAACAGCACCACAGAAATCGACACCACAACACACTTACACTCAAACAACCAGCACACAAGTCACACACACAAAATTACCACCAAAAAACAAACACAGCATACACACCATCACAGACCCCACACACCCAACCACAAAACAGCACTGTCACCAACACACCCACAACACACCACCCACAACACACCACCCACAACACACACCATGGCACCCCCAAGCACCCCAGCTTCACCGACAGGGAGCTGAGGACCATGGTGGATGAAATACTCAGGGTCGAGCTGCAGTTCTTTGGGGCACAGGTGCAGCAGACGCCCTTGTCCAAGAAGATGGAGCTATGGCAGAGGATTGTCAACAAGGTCAACACTGTGGGAATCCATCCACACACAACGGAGGACATCAGGAAGAGATGGAACGACCTGCGGGGGAAGCTGCGTTCCATGTCATCATGACACAACATGGCCGTACAGAAGACTGGAGGTGGTTCCCCCACCTCCTCCCCCCGAATACACCGACTGAGAGGAGAGGGTCTTAGCAATTCTGCACCCGAGGGCCTCACTGGACTCCCTGGAGGACTGGAATGCATGTAGCACCCCATCCCTCTAACTACCACCATGCCACCATCCCCTACCCAGACCACAACACCCAGACACTCCTACCCATATACACTGCATGCCAACAACCCCCCCCAGATCACTATTCAGCCCCCTGTACATAGTCACCAACCCAAGCATGAAATGGCAGGAGCACTACAACACCCAGAATGCAACACCCCACCTCACGAAATGCACCCAAAAGAACACGAAGGGACCCAGCATGCTACCACATGGAGATGGAACCACCAATAACTCATGAGCAGTGCTGCAAGAGAAAAGTAAGTGCAGGACACCCACATCCCTATTCTCTCACACACAGGCACCACCACCCGGACGGAGACATCAAGGAGTGCCAGTCCTCCACCTGCAGACAAAGGCCCCACTCAGGAGAGTACAGAGGGGTGCCTGGACACAGAGGAAATCCCTGGGCCATCCCACAGCCCTGAACAGTCACCCACCAGAAGCTCCACCCAGGATACCGTTGACCCCCCCCCCCCACCACTCAGCCACCATCATCAGCTCTGGCACAATGCACCCACACCAGTGTATCCAGGCCACAGACAGGCTGCCCACAAGAACAGAGGCCCAAGTCTCCACCCACCACCAGGCAGGATGATGAAGGGTTCAGTGCAAGTGGGACTGCCAGACCAGTGCAGGGGACACAGGTACAGGGGGCTAGAGCCAGTGGGAGGAGAGCAGTGGGTCAGGGGGAGTCCACCACCCACCTGCAGGCCCTTTCCACTAGCCAGGACAATGCCCTGTCATCCACATCTGCAGCTACTAGTGGACTGGTGGCACTGCCAGAGGACTCACAGGACACCAGCAACCCTTCCCTTGCAGCCCAACTTCCCCCTTGCAAACATGGCCTCAGACCCAGACATCTCTGTGAAACACCAGCCAAGACTAAGGCCACCGCCAGGAAGTGACTTTGCCCTGAACTGTCTCCCTTGTGTGCCACTGAGCTACCTTGTCGATATGCCAGTGCCATATCACTATCTTCCAATGGCCCCATGGACTATGCCCCTGTGCTACCAACAGCTGTGGAAAGGTACCTGGAATATTGTTCACCATGTGCTCACTTCCTTCCACTGTCCCATCCCTCATGGATGTCTTGTCTGAGAATAAATACACTTATGCACTCAAAATATCATAATATGACCACTCAAATGGAAATGTGAATATATTAACCAGTTACCATCATAATGCCATTTACATTGCATGAGGGGGTACAACAGACTGCAGTGTTTGAAGTATGTCACACTGTCCATTCCATTGCAGTAACACACATCTCCCCCTTCATACATGAAGTTTACACATCAGTGGTAAGGGACACCAGAGCACTTTGCATATGAGTCACCCTGAAACAATGCAGTAGACCCATTGGCATCATAGAACAGTACCTGAGAGTCACTGGAGTATAGCCAGCTTAGCTGGGTCCTGGAGTTGATGTCTTGCCCATCCTCTTCCCCATCACCATCATCCAGCCTCTGAGGTGGCAGGGGTGGTGGGGCAGCATGAGGAGTCATCCAGTAGTGGGATAGCTTTCCTCAAAGCCAAGTTGTGCAGCATGCAGCAGTCTACCACTATCTGACACACCTTGTCAGGGACATAGTCCTATGGTCCGCTCAATGACCTGTCTAGTGCGACCATGTGCCTCATTATAATGTATTTCTGCATCTGTCCTAAGATTCCTCACAGGTGTCAAGAGCCATTGCATGTTTGGGTAGTCAGAATCCTCTGGAAAAGTGGGCAAAAGAGGGTTGAAACACACACTATCTACTTGCATACAGCCTGCCTGTCAACCGTCTAACTGATCCAGTGTCATACACACTCACCTACGAGCCAAGCTCTGTCCCCCTGTAGTTGTCCCATCATGTGTGGCACACTGCTGTTTCTCAGGACAAAGGAGTCATGGATTGATCCTGGGAACCTTGCATTGACATGAGTAATGGACTGATCAGCAGTACACATGAATGTTGGACATTCATGGAGTGAAAGCTTTTATGATTTCTGAACACCTGTTCATTTACTCTTGAGGGTATGAGGGCTCTGTGGGAACCATCAATGTCACCTATCACATGGGAGATATTTGCAAAAGCATAGAATCCAGATTTGATGGAGGTGAGATCAGCCCTTTGGGGAAACTGGACATAACTTTACAGGTGTTGCACGAAGGAATCGTGAAAATTAGACAGAATGTTGCTGAACATTGGCTGAGATACCCCGGCTGCCATGCCCACTGTAACTTGGATTGAGCCTGTGGCCAGAAAATGTAGAACAGATAGAACCTGCACAGTTGTAGGTATGGCGTGGGGATTCCTATTAGGTGGCATAAGAACAGGCTCCATTTGTGCAGGATTGTGGCTCGATTCAGGCAGTAAGTGATGATGATGTGACGTTCCTCCATGGTGGCCAGATCAACCAGGGGTCTGTAAACAGGTAAGACCCTCCCTCGCCACATGGGTCTGTACCTACGGGGGTGGAAGAGAGACATTGAGTTGCAACAAACACTTCAGTAACATTGTTCCATCATTCATCTTTTACATGCAACACTATTGTCCCTCACACAGACGTAGAGAACATGGGGCCAGATGTAGCATTTTTGCAAATTGCGACTTGCAATTTGCGAGTCCATCCGACTCGCAAATTGCAAGTTGCAATTTGCAATGCAGTACGGTGTCTCAGACACCGACTGCGACTCGCTATGGGGTCGCAATGACCCACCTCATCAATATTCATGAGGTGGGTCGCAAATTGCGGCCCCATAGCGAGTATAGGCACTCGCAAACATGGAGGCCTGCTGACGTCAAGGAAAACGAGCTGCACTTAAAAAAAAAAACGAAACCTTTAGTTTCGGTATTTTTTCAGGGCAGGGAGTGGTCACTTGGACCACTCCCTGCCCTGAAAAAATATTTGTGGGTCCATTCACAAAGTTTTGCGTGTGGGTTACCATCCACTTCAAGTGGATGGTAACTGCGACTCCATTTGCGACCGCATATGCGGTCGCAAATGGAATTGCATTCCACTCCGAATCACAAATAGGAAGGGAACACCCCTTCCTATTTGCGATTCTGAAATGCATATTGCGAGTTGGTCCTGACTCGCAATATGCATTTCTGAATAGCAAAGAGGCTTTTGCGCCTCGCAAATGGCGATTTTCGCCGTTTGCGAGGCGCAAACCCTTTGCTACATCTGGCCTATGGTAATCCTGTCAGGGTAATGCCTGGTGAAGAGTGTATGTGTCATTGCATCACAGTGTAGGCACACCTCCCACTATGATTCTATGAGGAGGATCACTGATCATACCAGTACTCGATGAATCGGAGATGGAATGGAGCCATGGATTAGGACCCCGGGCAGACTATGAAGGCGTGGTGGATGCAAAATCGCAGCCCTCTGCCCTACAGGTAGTGTAGTGAAGGAAGTGACTTCATTCCGCTGGCGTTAGTCGTCATGGCGGTAGTCGGTGATCACTGCCGTCACCTGTTGATTGGATATCATTGGCATCTATAGGGAAGCAGGGCCAATCATGATCAGTGCCGGCAGTGACGTGCACACCGCCGCGGGAAATACCGCAGCGGGAAATACAGCTATTTTGATTTGCCCTTGCCACTTAAATCCTGCCCCTCAAGGGGGATGGAACTCCACTGCGTGAGCTGCTGTGTCCTGACTCTGGTCCTCACAAAGGCACATGCTACAGGAGAATGGGCCCTGGACTTAACCGCTGAGGAGCTGGAGAAGCTGGTGGACGGGGTCTGACCCCTGTATGCAAAGCTGTATGGGCGATCAGAGGCTCAGGGAAGTTGCTATTTGACATCCATGAATGTGGTGGATGCATGTAGGCGTTTTTGTTGGTGTTCTGTTGACCCGTTGTGCAGCGTTTCACTGTGGGGGTGTGGTATGCACAGGGGTGTGCATTGGTGCAGATATTTGTTGGCCTGTGTCTGGTAAGTACATTTTGTTAGGGTATGTATGGCTTGGGATGGTGGGAGGGTTTGGGTGTGCATTGTGGTGTTGGTGGGGTGGGTGGCTGTGTAATTGTGCCCTTTCCTCCCATGTGTGCTAGGCTGCAGTACTTACCGTCGTCATCTTCGTCAGGGTCACGGTTCTGGAGAAATATGGCAAGGAGGAGCACTGGGATTATTTCCAACTCTTGCTCCATGTCGGCGTGTTCTGTGTGCCTCAGGTGAGTGTTTCCCTTTATGTGGGTCGTTTTTGCCAGGCTTTGCGTGGCAGTGGTTCCCGCCCCAGAACTGCTGGCGGTGTGGTGTTTCATTATATGGTGGTCGGGTTGGGCCTTTCCGCGGGGCTAAAGATTGCCTCCTCCATCATCAGTGGCGGTGCTACTAACATGGCGGTGAGTAGATGGGCCGCTGGCTGTTTCTCATATGGGGCCAGGTGTAGGAAAGGTTTTTCACGTCGCAAACAGCGAATTTCGATGTTTGCGACGTGCAAAACCCACACCGCGATGCCCAATTCCTGTTTTGGGAGTCAGTAACCTGGTTACCGACTCGCAAAACGGGACTGCGAGTCGCAATTAGGAAGGGGTGTTCCCCTTCCTAACTGCGAGTCGCAGCACGATGCTGCATTGCTTTGTGACCGTGAACGCGGTCGCAAAGCAATTGCAGTTACCACCAGTGTCACACTGGTGGTAACCGATTCGCAAGAGGGAAGGGGTCCCTATGGGACCCCTTCCCCTTTGAGAATGGCCTGCTCTGAAAAAAAAAATTGCAGGCTATTCTCAAAGGGGAAGGGGTCCCATGGGGACCTCTTCCCTTTTGCGAATGGGTTACCACCAGTGTGACACTGCCTGCTCTGAAAAAATGAAACTGAAGCGTTTCATATTTTCATTTTGTAATGCATCTCGTTTTCCTTTAAGGAAAACGGGCTGCATTACAAAAAAAAATAACTGCTTTATTTAAAAGCAGTCATAGACATGGTGGTCTGCTGTCTCCAGCAGGCCACCATCCCTGTGAGTGCTGCGAGTCGCAAGGGGGTCGCAAATTGCGACCCACCTCATTAGTATTAATGAGGTGGGCCTTTGCGACCCCCTTGCGAGTCGCAGATGGTGTCAGGGACACCATCCTGCATCCTGAATTGCGACTTGCAAATTGCGAGTCGCAATTCAGGACATTCGTACATCTGTCCCATGCTTCTTTATTTGGCAGTCTGCACTGCCAGTAGTTACCGCCGGCAGTGCGGTCTTTCCCGCCTGGTTCATAATGACCCCCTAAGCCTTGAAGTAAGTACTCTCGCCCATTGGTAGAGTACCATGGGGCCACTTCTTAAGCTTGGAGATTGATTATAGATACATATTCAAAAGGTCAAAATTCTGGATATTTGTTAACAAAATAAAATGATTTCAACATTTTTATTCATCTTTATTCATTTCTCTATGGAGAGGCACTGTGAAAAAACCTACCTGCTTGATTGCATCCTGAGTGTGGATGAATACGGATTGAGTGCCATTTTTTATGGGTAAAGGGGACTTTGCCAACATCCCTTTGTTACGTGTGTAGCGCAAAACGTCAAGTGACACAAGTGTATTTGGATATGCTGCATAGTCCCATGAATTAATGTTCCAGCGGGCTCCACATTAAGTGAGGTTTCTGTAACTGGTAACAGTACTATTGGCTTCCCAATATGACGGCTATGGATGAGCACAATGCGCTAAAGTCAGATTGTTGGACCTGGCCCTTTTTACAGATGATAACAGTTGAGAGGCTTGGATGGCATGATGTTGTTTTGAGTCATACTGAGTGTGGCTGTGTATTTTGATGATGAAAATATCTGAAATAAATTCAGCACTGTTGAGTACCACGCATCAGGGGTTAGACTATCCCATTTTAGTGCTGAAGTCTGCATCACTGCACTAAAATGCATTTTTCACACAACTGTAAACTCTAGACCACTTGAGGCACACTCTACCACTCTAGTGAACAGCATTAAAGTGATTGCGCTCACTTGTGCTAGTGCTCTTGTAGAGTGATGCTGAGACTGCATCTCTTCTGTTAATGTTTGTACACACTTAAGCCAATTACTATAATGAAAGGAACTCTTCATTAGTATGCAGCAAAGCAATCCAAAGATAACATGCATACCATGTGGGACTCCTTGTTGTCAAACAATTCTGAATCTCAAGTTTCTGTCCACAGCCCCACGCGGTGACAGGCGGCACTTTGCCTGTTCTTTTTCCCACAAGGTGCCTGCCGCACTACAGTGGTCACTCAGAGTCTGATTGGCCTGAGTCAGACTCAATGACACAGTCAGTGGGCAGCTTTGATTTTCCTTGCATTGCTAGAACCTCAACGATATTTCCAGGATCAAAGTTATGGTCTGGATAAAAGGGTATGTGCGCCTGCTTACCTCAGCTGCGAATACTTGGCTCACTTTAGCTGTGCTCGGTCTCCACCTGTGGGCTGCTATCCTTCTCCGGCACCAGCCACAGTGTATCGGGCCAACCGAGCATTGCGAAGTGCCTACTTTAGGCTTATGGAGCAATGGCAGTTAAAAAAAATCACAGCATAGCCAACTTTAAAGAAACTCTCTGCGGATACAATGCTGTGTGTCTGGGACTCTAGACTGAGATAATTTGGTGCCGCTGGATATCACCAGCACCAGCCTCCTACATTTGTCCCTGTGCCTGCTGCTGAAATCCTGCATGAGTTGGGTGGAACACTCTGGCCAATAGTGGGGGAGCATACTTCCCCAAGGAACCTCCAGATTCCACCACTGCATCTGTGAGATTGCCTCGGTTACATGTGTTCGGTAACAGAAAAATGAGGTGTAGATGGGGCCTGGGCCTGTCATTTAGGATTGGGCAAACAAGTTAAAATGAAATCCATCTTTCGTAGTTGGCGACAGACTGACATTATGATGGTTGTGATTGCAGCCTGGCAGATGGTGAATGTTGCAGCGGCAAACGCTTGGCACTAATTAAAGGCAACTGCACACTTACGCTGTACTAGTCCACAAAGGCCTTGAGCAATCACTTTCCCATTTATTTGTCTCCTCAGGCTGCTCCTGGCCCTCAAAGTGCAAAGTGGTAACAATGTATAGTAGAGGTTGGGTGGCACTCTACATGTCTTCCAACTTTTATCAGTTTGCGAAGAGCTGTTCAAGAGTCCAGTATTGGACATACAAAATCCCTCAGTCTTTGACTTGGAATAGAGTTTGGTCTGAAACAATACTTCTGGCTTCCGTGTTGCCTTCACTTTCGCTCTTTCAGCTATGTTTCTCGAGGTCTTCCGCAGCTAGGGACTTAGACTGCCTTTTGCTGACGAGGGTGATGATGGTGTTTGTGGCAGAGCGCCCTGGTGTGCTAGTGACTGTTGTTGGACCACTCTCCCTAGGCGAATCAGGCATGTATTGCCCTACTGGTTCTACTCTGCCTTCCTTCTAAGTTTCCACATTAGGCACGTTGCCAGGACCGGCAACCCTTTTGAACCATAATATATTTCACGCCACGATGTGGCTTCCTCGCTGTGTGGTGATCATGGTGCAGTCAATCTTTACTACTTGCCAGATCTCTGGCTCATAGGGAGTTCTAAATGTCCACCCTAGGTGGCAGTCCTTCAAGATCGGCTTCACATACAAAAACACTAGTTCCACCAGAGTGAGCTTCGTGTGGGATTCCATGAGCACTACAGTGAGATGTCCATCCCGGAAGCTTCTGAAGTCCATGCTTATCTTCGACCATGGTTTTAGGCTGGGCTCTTCGGTCAGCATTAGGGCTGAAAGTGGGTCCTCGCTAGGGATGGCGCACAAGTGGCAGCTCCGCACCCTCTCATCCATTAGAGTGTCCATCCCTGGGAACCACACCTTGTTTTGCAGACTTGCTTTTGTTTTCACGATTCCCTGGCGACCTTGGTGTGCTAGATCAATTGCTGGAGCCCATAGACTTCAGGCAGTACTATCTGCCTACCTCTCTGCAGCAGACCCTCTTGACCTTCACTCACTTTGTTCTGCACTCTCCTTATCTGATTGCTGGGCATCTGCTCAGCCTGCGTCAGTCACCTGTATCCTACAAGAAAGCTGTGCCATTGTCTCCGGGATAGGGCCTCTTTCTCCTGGGAGATACTTTCATCACCTTCGGTTGCTTCACGAGTTTCTTCGATGGTGAGTGCCTTGGGGCAGGCTTAATGCACAGTCATCCCCACGCAGTCTTCAATCATCTTCTGTTTGTGGCTTCACCTCAAGAAGGGACGGATGCATTGACAAGTAGTTGGCAGGGTTGTTGGCCCCCAGGCGATAGAGGATCACAAAGGGATATGGTTGCAGCTGTCTGGTCCATCTTTCAGTTCTTGGACGGGCTAGGTCGGCTGCCCCGGTGAAGAGTAGGTTTATGGTAGGTGACCACCCTGAACTGTTGGCCACACAGATACATGTGAAAGCAGCAGCACAACCAACGGATAGCCAAGGCTTTTTGCTCTGGTCTCAGTGCCAGAGAGGGTTCGGCTGGCGTATGCCTTCTCCTGCAGGAGCACTGCTCTTAGTCCCACTGGGCTGGCGTCTACAATTAGCTCCATCTTCGGGTGAAAGTATGCTGTGGTGGCTTTGCCAAAGAGAGCCCTTTTTGTATTGGAAAATGTTGTCTCAACTTCTGAGCCCCACTCCCACAGAGCATTTCTTCTGGTTAATGCTCTTAGCAGTTCAGATATCATGGCCAGATTTGGGATGAACCTTCCCCAGTACGTTATCATCCCTAGGAACCTTTGCACTTCCATTGGGTTCTGGGGTATGGGCGCATTCAGTATGGCTTTTGCTTTCTTAGAATCCACCTTCATGCCTTCTTGTGAGAATATGTAGCTGAAGAACTCTATGGAGTTTTGGGAGAAACAGCACTTATGTGTATGCAGTGTCAAACCGCATTCTGCCATTATTTGTAGGATGGCCTGCAACCTCATGTGGTGTTCTTCAAGGCTTTCAGAGACGATCAAGATATCATCTCTTATGTTAATTACTCTTCTCAGTCCAGAGAGGGTCTCCCTGATGGTTTTCTACAGTGGATAAGATGCCAGAATCTAGTATCCTGGTATCACCTGAGGCCAACATGTGCAGTGAATGTGATGATGTAAAAACTGTCTGGTGCAAGTTCTAACTGATGGCACCACAAGTTGAGATCTAATTTCAAGAACCATTTTGCGACATTCAGGTCTGCTACAAAGTCATCCATGGTTTGCATGATGTGGTGTTCTGTTTGAATGGCCTGGTTTGGAGCCTTATGTCCACGCATAGTCATTTGTTCTGGGTTGTTTTGACTTGGGTGCAATGACTAGCGGGGACATGGGTGTATGGATGTATGGGACTTTCTCTATGACTTGTTTCTTTTCTAGGGCTTCTAACTCTTATTCTACTTGCGGTCACAGGTGGAAGGGGAGCCTTCAGTGTTGAAATGGTGTAGGCTTTATTGAGTCATCAGTGTGTAGTTTGAGTTGCTTTCCTTTCAGTTTCCCGAGACCAGTGAATAGTCGGGGGAACTCGGCCAGCCTGGTTTCTGCATGTGTTTTGTGATGAACACTAGTTCAAGGTCTTTGGCTGTGTGGCACCCCAGCAATGTGCCTGTGTCCCCTTCCATGATGTGGAATTTCGCTCAGGTTAAGCAGCCTTTGCTCGCTATGTCAACTTCTGTTGTCCTCCTGAGGAGCAGAGGCTCCATTCCTCTATAGGTGCTGATCGATGCCTGGCTGGGTAGCAACGCTGGGCATTGTGTGAGTCAATTGAACTGCTCTGAGTCCATTACACTGACGGATGCACCCGTGCCTCCAATCTCCACTGGCCACATGGGACGTGGTCTCCTTCTGTTGCCTTCCCTCCTGGCAAATGAGATCACAAAGTTGTCATCTTCTTCATCCGACAAATACTTACTCCACTGCCGCTGGGTGTCTCCCTGTCTACGGGCTCCTAGAGGGATAGCTGTCACAGGTCTGCAGTCTTTCTCCGTTGCCCTTCTGTGGGTCCTTGTTTTACAATGTGGCACACCTTTGCAAAGTGACTAGCTTTGAGCACATCTTCCCACTGGCTGGTCATATACACCGGGTTCTGTGTTCTAGCCTGCAGTTGCCACAGCCACCACCTGGTTGTCTTGGGGCACCTGCCGGATGTGGAGTTCCTGGGCATTTTTGGATCACATCAACCCACTCTTTCTTGATACTGACACTCTTTTGGGACTCACTTGCGGTCACGCTCTTGCACAGGGCCACTTTCATATCTTTTCCTCAACTGTCCAACAACTTGTGGGAGTGGGCCAAGACTTATATATTGTCCAGTGAAATGCCGGGTTGAATCAAAATTACCGTCAGAGCATAGCTGATTTGCATCCTTATATGCATCTTATTGTACTCTGATGTTCATTAATCCTTATCTTTACTGGTCTCGTGGCCGTACTTATGTAGAACATTTTACATGGACATTGGATTAAGTAAATACAATTTTTTGTGTTGCAATCAGTGTGGTCACGTGACTCCTGATTCCTCAGTAGACCCAAGTTGATTTCTCTAGTGACTTCTGTGAGATGACAGATGTTGCATTCACCACAAGGATAGTATCCCCTTACTTTAGGAAGACCCAATGGCAGAACTCATACTTGTGTTTTTTTAGACTTCTGTGGTCTCTTATGGACTGGTTGGTCTCTTAAGTTCATTGATCTTTTGAATGTGAGCAATGGTTTATCTGACTGCAAAGTGAGAGAGTTTGTAAACACCAGTCCTCATGTTAAGAAACACAAGCTGCAATTTGTCAGAAGACATAGCCTAACATCTGACCTCTGTCTTAGAAGCACTGCAAATATGACAATATAAATACAGAACTTAATGGCATCTTTAATTATTACTTTGACTTTTGTGACTGTTAGAAATGGGGTCTCTAGTTGGCAGAGGTATACACCCTTGTCCAAGTAGGGACTCCTAGTCAAGGTAACTCACACACAATCCAAATTATCCTGTGCCCACCCTCTGGTAGCTTGGCACTGAGCAGTCAGGCTTAACTTAGAAGGCAATGTGTAAAATATTTGTGCAATAAATCATGCAATAACACAGTGAAAACACCACAAAACTACACCAGAGAGGTTTAGAAAAACAAAAGATATTTATCTGAGTAAGTTGAGGTTAAAACAATCAAGATTTGATAAGCACAAGTTGAAATATCACTTTTGCAATGATAAGAAGAGCCCTACGCCTTTAAGAATCAACAAATGTCTCTTGTGTGCACAAGGTACTGGGTATGTGTCAAAATTACATGCATAAAGACCGCAGAGGAGGAGATGGGTGGAAACAGGAAGGTGTGCATCGGATTTCCTGATGCGTACAGACGATGCGTCGATTCTTCCCACGCTGCAATAGCTTTACGTCAATTTCCGTCACGCAATCTTGGATTTTCACTGCGAGGCAGGGTCTTTTGACACCCAGGGACGTGCAGGATGAAGTCAAAGGTGCTGCGTCGATCTAGTGTGACGATGCGTCAGAGTTTCTGTCACACGGCAGACGTCGCGTCGATTCCTTATGCAGGAAGTTGGGCTGGATCATCCTGGCTCTGAGATGCGTTGATCTGGTATGGCTGAGCATCAAAGTTCTGGTCGCAGCGCAGGCGCTGCGTCAATGTCCACTTGGGGGGCTGGGCTGCGTCGTTGCGATTCAGCAATGCGGGGATTCTTTCACCTCTGGACCGGCTGTGCGTTGATTCCCTCATGCTGTGCATCGATTTTCACCACACAAGGAGTTTCCTTGAAGAGTAGAAGTCTTTTTTGCCTTAAGACTTCAGGAACAGGAGGCAAGCTCAATCCAAGCCCTTGGAGAGCACTTCTCGGCAGAGCCAAAGGCCAGCAAGGCAGCAGGGCAACAGCAAGGCAGCAGTCCTTCACAGCAGAGCAGTCCAGGTGAGTCCTTTGGGCAGCCAGGCAGCTCTTCTTGGCAGGTTGGAGGATCTGGTTCAGAGTGTCTGTCCCAGGAAGTGTCTGAGTTGGTGGGGTCATGGACCGCGTTTATATACTCAAAAGTGCCTTTGAAGTGGGGGAGACTTCAAAGAGTGGTTTTGAAGTGCGCAAGGTCCCTTTCAATACAGGTCTTTCTGCCAGGGTCCCAGTAGGGGGTTTGGCAGTCCATTGTGTGAGGGCAGGCCGCTAGCCTTTGAAATGTAAGTTCCAGGCCCCTCCACCCTTCAAGTCCAGGAAGACCCATTCAGTATGCAGGTAAGTGCAGGTGTGACTGAGTATCCTGTGTTTGTGGTTGTCTGGGTGAAAAGCACAAGGGAGCTGACAACCAGCCCAACCCAGACGTGGATTGGAGAAGGCACAGATGGATTTTAAGTGCAGAGAAATGCTCACTTTCTAAAAGTGGCATTTCTAAAATAGTAATATAAAATCCAACCTCACCAATAAGCAGGATTTTGTATTACCATTCTGGCCATACTAAACATGACCTGTTTACCTCTTTCTGATCAGAATCTACCACTCAAACATGATATGAGGGTAGCCATAACCTTAGCCTATGAAAGGAGCAGGCCGCACAGCAGTGGAAAACAAATTTGGGGGTTTTCCACTATCAGGACATGTAAAACACATAGGTATATGTCCTGCCTTTTACCTACACAGCACCCTGCCCTATGGGTTACCTAGGACCTACCTTAGGGGTGACTTATATGCAGAAAAAGAGAAGTGTAAGGCTTAGCAAGTACTTTTATCTGCCAAATCGAAGTGGCAGTGTAACTGCACACAGAGGCCTTGCAATGGCAGACCTGAGACATGGTTAAGGGGCTACCTATGTGGGTGGCCCGACCAGTGCTGCAGGCCAACTAGTAGCATTTAATCTAAAGGTCCTGGACACATGTAGTGCACTTTACTAGGAACTTACAAGTAGATCAAATATGCCAATTCGGTATGAACCAATGCTACCATGTTTTAAGGGAGAGAGTATATGCATTTTAGCACTGGTTAGCAGTGGTAAAGTGCGCAGAGTCCTAAAACCAGCAACAACATTGTCAGAAAAGTAGAAGGAGGCGGGCAAAAAGTTAGGGTACGACCAACCTAAGGCTGTCAGGTCTAACGGTGACCCATGACCCACCAGTTGGTTCTGACCCGCAGTTTAGGAAAACTGCTCTAGGACATTCCACCAAGCTTCAATCATGGCTGTAGTGAACCCGTGGGAGAGACTGTAAAGCTAGAACAGTATGGGGAGCTGAAAGCCCATGTCTCATGCAACAAATTCTGTTCCAGTTTGAATGTTGGGTCATCCCTCACTCCAAATATCCAATCCCCGATGGTTATTAGTTGAGCTGAGCAATAATAGAGTTGTATGCCCCTGAATCCTAACCTTTCATCATATGCCCATTATGTACTTTTGCTGAGACCCTGGGGTTTTTATCTGACCACAAGTATCCCAGTATATGAGCTTGTATTTTGTCAAAGGAACTCTGTGTGGGGAGTTCTGAAGTGTATATAGCATTCTGGGGAATTTAATCATTTTGAACAGTGCTGTTTTGCTCAGGATTGACAGAGAAAGTGTCCCCCCAGGCAATTATTCATTTGTTTTGTGTACAAGTGGGGGAATATTCCGGTCCCAGTTTTGTTGCCGAGATACCGATGCATACATTCTTAAGCATTTGAATCCATCGATCTGTGTTTGTAGTCGAGTCTGCCACAACTGATCTTCAGGTTGTGTTTTTTTTAACCGGGACAAGGACTGACTTGTCCCAGTTTGATTCAGTTGGAAATGTTCAGTAAAGCTGCTTGAGGACAGTTGAAGAAGCTGATATTTTATATTTTATGCTGGCATGTAAATAACATGGTTACATTGTTTATCTGAGAGCAGTGTTTAGTTCTCAGTTAAGAACCCTGACCTACACAACTATTTGACAAGCTTTGATAGCCATACTCTTTGGGACATGGCTAGCTCATCCAAATGTAGCTTCAAAGAATGTGTACATAACAAATAATTTGACACACTTTATATTGTGATAATAGGTCACTTGACAAATTAAGGTTGTACCAATGCTAGTGTGTCACTTTAGTCCACAAGCTCCTCAGAAATACCATATATCCACTTTGTTTTATGTCCTTTCAAAAAATTCTCTTTCAACAGTTAGATGTCCCAAATTGTAACTGAAATGAATCATACAAGAAAGGTATCTTGTTATAGCAGCTAGTCAAAGAGACTCTAAGCCATATTAGTGTGATTTGTCTGGGTCTACAATTATTAAGCATTCTCAGTCTGTGGAGTATTTTTAAATAATTTAATAGGTATGCATGTATTTTAGCACTGCATTTTTGAGACGACAAACCAGTAAGACATTTTACCTGATTGTAACGTTTGTTGTAGAAAAACTAAACACACTAAACATACATGTAAACAACTGTTATGTTATTTTAATATAGTTTATCTGACACTTTGGTGATTTACAATTGGGTCTTGCTACATCAGATTTTGTAATTCTAACTTTTTACATTTTTTTATAAAGATTCCTAATACATGCTTTTATATATGGTTATTTTGTATGAAGATTTGTTATCATATTGGATTGATCGAATGGCCAGCATAACAGTGTTTTATACCTTATCTTAAATTAAAAGTTGGAGAGTTGGAGAAGGGAAGAGATATGCGCAGTAACAATGAAAGTGTTCTGTGGATCTAATTCAGTTAGAAACTATAGAAGGTATAGCGTTTAGTAGTGAGGTTAGTAGTGAAAAGTATTGTTTAATGGCATTTGAACATTTCTGTCAGATTGAAATATTCACAACAAGATATCTTTTCAAGTTAGATGGATAATAAAGCAGGAAATTGTAAATATTTACTATCCTACAGCTCTAGATATGATTTTTAAATGGGAACATACAAACCTTGCTATAATGTGCAGAAATAAGATACTTTCGATGACAGAATAGTTATGTTGTCCACACTTTACATGATTATCTTTCTGTTTTCTAGAACTTCTGGTTGCACATTTGGACAAGTACAAAAATTTGAAGGAACTCTCAGTGAACGTCCATGAGAATCAAAAAGTTATTGATGAAATTCCTGATGGTTTTAGAAATCTTAAGAATATGCAAAGTTTGAAGCTTAGCTGCATCAATTTAGTAGGAAGTGCCTACAAATTAGGTAAGATCAATATCTAGGTTCTTAGATTTTCTCTTATTGAAGAATTGCACAGTGTATGTGCTAAAGAGATTTGTCACATTGGCAACAGCCCAAGCAAATGTTCTAACTTTTCTGTCCACAGTCGGGATTTTATGTTATTCACCAGATACTGGGGTGCATATTTAGTATCCATGATATTGTTACACATATCAGTTGTTTTTAAAACAATTCAGGTGACAAAATGAAGTGACACTCTATTTATGCCTAGTTTTGGTCCCTATTACTCTCTCAACAGCTCCACTCATCTCCACCCTTGTCTCAGGGTGTAGTATAAGAACAAATAATAAGACAAATTATAGACTACCACTTTGCCTAAAAAAACTCAATGTTGTTGGTCCTCACCATTTTGGGACTTCTTATACATGATTGTTCAACTGCACTTCATGTTTTTGGTTTGGTGTTCGTTCCTTTGAAGTTAGACTTCTTTCTGGCATGGCATATACCACCCTGCTTTTTTATCTCCCCAATGAATGATGAGGTTGTAATTTTCATTTCTTTATTGAAGAGTCTGCAAAGCTACTTATGTGAGTTGCACATACTAAGTGAAAATAGCCCTTTTTGGATGTCGTGTATCAGTGGAACCTAGAGGCCTTGACATGGTTGTAGTCTGAGAGCAGGAGATCCATTCACCAAAAGGCTGCTCCTATGCTGTCCCTGTCTGTGTCAAAATACTGGTTGCACTCCATTTCACAGTCCCTTGATCTTTCCGGGGGTCATCTCTGACAATCTAGGCATTTCACAGGCAAACCAGTCCCAATGCTTACATCAGGTTCTGAGATCCATTAACAGAAGAGTGCACGGTTTTATTGCCATACCACAGTCATTGGTGGAAATACAAGGGAATTTTATGTATTTTGCCCATTTGTCTCGTCACTGGTGCCATTGATTGCACCAAAGTGGCTCTTCCGACACCTCAAAACACAGCACACCTTTTCAGCAACAGCCATCACTGCAACAGACCCGCCAGACCCTCCAGCATTGTGCAAGCTGTCCTCAATAGCAGGTACTGTTTTACAGATGTGTACTCTGCCTTTTCTAGAAGTAGACACATCAGCTAATCGTCCATCAGTCACCTCTTGCAAGTTGACAGGTTACAGGAGGTTTTAGTGACATGGCTAATATATATATCTACATTATTTACATTTCTTTTCATAGTTGCTCCATTATGTGGCACACAAGAGCTCAGAAAGACATGCTTGTTCATATGTGAAGAAAAATGGGAAAAGAAAACAATGTCCATTCAGGCCTGTCTGACAATCTTCCCCTCGGATCAATCAATAGCCAGCCATAATGTGCGGATACAATGTAGTCCATATAATCTCTTCGTCCACCATATAGTCAGTCCAGGCTGTGAAGATAGAAGATTGTCAATGTTTCAAACCTAAACATTGGAGGCCAATTAAAATCTTCCAGACGGGTCTTCATCAGGACAGATTGATTTATTGAAAGGAGCAACCTACAACAAAGGGGAGGTACACCTGTCAACTCATGATTAAAGGTGTATGTAATGTAAGATTTAATCAAATCTTATGTGTCTTCCCTAGAAATAAAAAAAGCTCACCTAATTTCGATAGTCCCATGAGGGGTAGTTATGGAATTTAGTAGGCAAGGTGAAGGCACACCAGCTTTTCATCCTTTCCTTCATCTGCACTGTAAAAAATGCACAAGAATTAATTCTCCAGTTTAAGGTAACAAAGTTGGTGACAAATTCTAACCACAATAAGAAGTGTACTCATTCTACCAATGGGGGCACTTCAGTTCATTTTCCATATGAGCCATCTGATTCAATAAAAAATGAGCTCTAAAAAAATCATGTATATTGAAACTTAAGCGGGGATTAAAAACATAAGAAGCCCTCAATAATGTGCGCCAACCTTCTATCTTTACAGCCTGGACTAACTATACGGCCCACAAAGAGATTATAGGGACTCATACATTATAGCCACATATTATGGATGGCTATTGATTGATCCCAAGGGAAGATTGTCAGACAGGCCTATTATCATATTCTTTCCCATTTATGGAATGGCCATTGTTTTTTTACAATTTTTCTTTACATATGCATGAGCGTGTCTTTCACAAAACAGAGCAACTATGAAATGAAATGTACATAATTTAGTTATATATATATTCAAATTTCAATACAATTTTAAATTCAGTTCCATTGATGTTTCTGTGTTGTAATGTTATTGGACCCTACTTTTTATTTTAGGATTGACATGCTCCCCCTGGTTCAATTTATTTGATATATCTTTTGTAGCAGACATCTGAGCAGCACTTTTGGAACTTGAACTCATTTTCTAAATCAAAAACTGAGCATCTCAAACATACTCACTCATTAGTCACTACAACACAATAGGAGTACACTATGCATTTAAAAAACTGCATGTTTTGTGCATGTTCTCTCTCCCCATCTCTAAAGATGGCCAACTACACAACCTCAACAGAGGTACAATAGGGCACACACATTTAAACGAGCCATTATTGAATGCATTATTCGGATCTTTAAGTTGCTATTTACATTTCTTGATTTACGAGAATGCTGGTGGACTTTTCAGAAGTTGTGTGCAAGATTGTTGTAGCTTGTTGCGTGTTACACAGCATCACACTGCAATTTGTCTTACAAATCAACTTTACCCCTGATCTACAATCACACATACAGGTATCCGGGGTAGGGGTAGAATAGAGGCCAGGGTAAATAGGTGCAGGATTGACTAGGTAAAATATTTTTCAATTGAGCTTCTAGTTTTGTTGCTGTACTTATGTGGTTTCATGGGCTACTACAGTGTCCACGTACAGCACCCAGAGAGGAGATTGTTTAATTAACATGTCACACACAACCATTCTATGCTCTATTATAAATTTTATTTTTCACTTTGACTACCATTCGTAACTTTTCACTTACAACATTTATAATCACTGGTATAGTCCAAACAATGTTTAACACATACTTAATTACGACCTTCATTTGTACCTTCAGTCAGGCACACAATCACTACCCGTAATAATAATTGTGTTCCCCAAAAGCTTTTGCTCCTTCCCACATGGGAAGTTTCCTTCCTGCATCTGGAGGTCTTTGTGCTCCATGCAGAGGCCTCACTCCCAATTGCAGAGTCTCAGCCCCACATTCAGGGCAGAGATCTACGCGTTAGGGCAGAGTCTCTGAAGCTGGGCCAGGAAATTACATACAGGAACAGAATGGACAGTTTCTGGTTATACTGAGGCACCCTTTATCCACAACATCTCCCATCCTGCTGCTCCTTCTGAAATTCAAACTCCCATTATGGATGAAGAAGCAGATGTGATGGCCTCTGGTTTCAGTAATGAAGAGCCTTCAGGTGATTTGCAATGGAGGTCCTTCATAATTGTTCTCAGCTTTATGGGGGTCCAGATTACTACTCAGGCACAAATTTGGAGAAACAGTGGCACATGCTGCAGTACAGTGGGCGTCTACACCCTGTGTGGGAACGAGTGCTGTAGCATTAAGAAAAACTTCATCGCTGAACCAGAATTAAGCTCCAGGACCTTCTTGGCGTGCCCTTCGAGGCACATTCTCTGCACTCCTAAGTGATACTACTGTGCCAGAGGGTCATGAGTGCAACCTGGCTGATCCTCCACACTCACCCAAAGCTTGAGTAGCAGAGAGGCTGTAAGTATATTATTTTTAATTTTTTTAATATTTGCAAATGAGTTGTGAAAGTTTTGTTCAATCACGTGTCCAGTCTGACATTTATTCTAATCTCTATTATGTATGTGTATGAATAGATTGAATGGTTTCCTTTACTGATATGCTTTTAACAGTTGTGTATTTGTTTGTCTAAAATAATCATCACAATGTGATAATATTGAGATGATTTTCTAAAACTAAAATCTTGTTTCAGCAATATATTTGTGTCAAAAATGTAACACTTGTCAAGTGTAACATTGTAATGTTGTCAGAGTTTGTTCATGTAAGCTTGACATTGAGTAAATTTAACTTTCTTTAAACCAATCTATGACATTGTTTTGAAGACATTCTAAAGCAAAAGCCTTTTTTAACATTGATGAAAAAATGATGGACTTGACTATTACATACTTCCTACAATCCTATTAATAATATTTTTTCTTAAAGAATGATCAGTTTTTTAGCAAGTCAGTGTGGTAAAGACTGTGTTAATATTTTTTTCTTTTTGTACTTGGTTATATAATCATTTCACATCTCTTGTAAAAAAGCATTTGTCCTAAATTAAAACTACTTTGTGTATTTTTAAAAATATTTTAAAATTAGTTTAGCGTGTTTAAATGTAATTAAAGTATACATAGTGTCATCATATTTTTTATTTAGGGATAAAATATCCCTTACTAATAGAATTAAGAAATATTGGATAAGTGCACTTATATTTGTTGTTGTACTAATGCCCTTTCAATGGACAGCGCTTGCCAAGATAGATAGATAGCTTTATTGTATGAGTAAATAAAATCACAAACATTCTTCTCAAATCTGGAAGAATTAAAAGTCAAGCTCATAAGACTAATTGATAAGAAGCAGTATAAAAACAAAGAGGGCCCGTTCAATAATAAATGGGCTTATAAATACATATATTAAAATGTTTTCTTGGCACGATAAGCAACATTTTCGCACAGCTAATGGCTGCCCTGCTTTCCAGTCAGGCCAATGAGGTGCTAAGTGTCTGCCAGTGCAGGCCAGGCATGTGTTCGGGAAGAGGCAGCCGTTCGGGGAGAGGCAGCCTTCCAACTTGTATCCCCTAGGACAGATTGAATTGTAGTATTCTATTCGCTGTGTCCTTAATAAGGTAGAGGCTTAAAGTGCACTTTGAAATTCATGCGGTACAGGGCTAGTCCTATCAGTGCAGGTTGCCATAATGGCCCGAATGTGGGCATTGGATAAATCTCGGCAGGCATGGGAAGCAAAGTCTCAGTTAAGATCTTATAGGGCCAGCCCTATGCCCTGAAAAATGTTGTACCTACTCTCCTGGCCCTCCAGAAGGCTTGTAACCCAGCACAGATACTCCCTCGCCTAGACTATGAAAATTCACTTTATCTGGGAGCCCCAAAATATGTCACCAATAAACTACAAGTGGTACAGAACTCTGTGGCCTGCATACTTCTGAATATCCCTAGGCACAACTCAGCCCAACAAGCTTTGGCATCCCTTCACTGGCTCCCAGATGAGCAAAGGGTCAAATTCAAGGACTTCTGTGTAGCCCACAGAGCTCTCACAGACAATGGCCCTCCCATCCTTCAACCTTTTCTCTCCTACTACTCTCCCAGGAGAACCCTTTGGTCCTCCCACACCCGACAGGCAGCAGTCTCTATGGTCAAAAAGGTGATATTCAGGGGTAGATTATTTTGCTATAATGCAGCCAAACTTTAGAACTCTCTCCCCTACACTTCGCGGACAACAAATTCACCTTCCGCAAACTACTGAAAACCATTCTCTTTGTAACTTAATCCTTCTGGAGAACTCAGTTCAGCCTATGTCACACTAACAGTGCTGGGATGCCTATGGCTAGCTAAATGCTGTATAAATGCCACATAAAACAGAATAGCCCTACACAGCTTGTGTATCACCTGCTTCTCAAATTCTAAGAATTAAGCTGTTAACTGACTAAATTT
The DNA here is from genome assembly GCF_031143425.1 of Pleurodeles waltl. NCBI lineage: Eukaryota > Metazoa > Chordata > Amphibia > Caudata > Salamandridae > Pleurodeles > Pleurodeles waltl. The sequence continues at coordinate 437,307,461 of NC_090436.1, read as the reverse complement.
GCCCCTTATACACATTTTCACTTGCCAAGAAACATCTCAGCTCGACCCAGGGCCCAGAAGAACATCCTCGACTACAAGGCGGGCACAGCAGCTGTCCACCAAGAGCAAGGAGGAGGATGCCAACACCATAAGGGAGACTGCATCCAGAGACAAATACACTCCTTTATAAAAATGTCTCCGGGCAGAGGCTTTAGAGCCAATAGTGGGGAGGGGAGAATGTGAACATCACCAGCCAAGCCATGGCTCCTCCTGGCTTTAAGGAAGGCCTACAAGTCAGTACTAGTTCAGCTTACAGAAGATGTCTCTACACAGCAGATTTGTCGTGGATGTGGGGCTGAGCAAAAGAGAATGTTTATCACTATCAGTCCTACAGAAATGAACATATGGTCTGTAATGTGTTGGGTAACTCCTTGGGTGGAAATACCGACTGCATCTATGGACAGGCCTGAGAGTGGAAAAGAAGGTAACTTAGACATTTTGAGGGCGGAGGGGATTACCCCCCTGTCAGTAAGGCATGTGGTGTGCTTATCACTGACAGCGCAGTCTACACAAAAGCCTTTTTGGTCTTCAGGTATTAAGGTATTCATTTCAAAGTCCGAACCTCTTGGGCTGTCGTAAAATTCAGAGTAGGGATTCTGAACAGTTTAGTGGTACCGAGGATGATCCAGAATTCCTGGTGTACCTGAAGCGGCGTTAGGACAATCTCTGATCACATGCCAAACAAGAATCTCCTAACTGCGTGCCTCTCCTCAGACCATTCCTTTTCCCCTTCCAGTTCTCCTACCTCCATGACTTCTGCAGCCTCCTCCACCCTCCTTTGTGGAGCTTCTCTCCCCCCTCCTTTAATTGCTCACTGCTTGTTTTACTATTTCAGTTACATGAATTTTGATTCAGCATTTTCTTTATTTTTTCCTGTGTCTCCACCTAACCCTTTGCAACAGTCACAAACTCTGCTAACGTCTTAATCTGCCATTCAGTACATCTAGTGCTCAATTGATTCTCAACATTTGATAACAATCCCTGAGCAACTTCAGCACCAACAGCTTCCCAAGCCATCTCAATAATGCGGTTTTGGCCAAATACTTTTTAAAACACATCTTTAAGTCTGTCCAAAGAATCAGCCAGAGCTTTTTCTGCTTACAATTGGAAATTTTTGTATAGTCAGTTTTTACTAGGTGTATCTTCAGAATCCCATTCAGGAACGCGTCCTTCGCAGTATTCACTTCAACATCATTCCTCGGGTTCAGTCTTGGCCATGGTGCTTTCTCCACCAGTCTCCCTTTCACCTCACTTGGCTCTATCAATCCCAAAAATTGATTCACATCTGCCCAGCTGGGTCTGTGCAGTTCAAACACACTCTGATTCTTCTCAAAATTTAGTTGGGTTTTTCCAGATGTTAGGAAATGATTTATTTATGCTCATTAAGTCAGAGGGGGTCCAGGAAACGTAGACCTTTGGCTGCCAGCCTAGTACACCATCAAAGGGTGAACGGTAGAAGAGGACGGACTCTTACTAACAGCATGACTTGAATAAGGAGAAGGGGAAGATCATCTAGAAACCCACCTTTTGGTTTTTCTCTAGCTTTCAAAAGTGTTTGTAGCACTTCGTTCTTGCCGATCCATATTTCCTGGGACAAAACCTGTGCTTGCTCTAGACCAGTCAACAGTAGTGGATTCAGCCTTTAGCCTTTTATTTTACCTGCCAGCCAGCCGCTTCTTACCTGTAGAAAAGAGAAGAGGCAGTCAGGCTGTGAAAATCAGAAGGGAAGGGGCAAGCGGAAAAGAGAATAGGCAGACACAAAAAAGTAGAAAATGAAGAAGGACTTGGAGTAGTGAAGCAAAATGAGGTCTGTAGAAGGATGGTTTAGGAGGAGGACTCTGGAACAAGGAGAGGAGACATTGGAGCATATATGCCGGGACCTGGAGGCCCTGAGCTTGGCAAAAGTAACTACCAAAGGTTCCAAGAGGAGGAGAGAAGAACACATGCAGGTCAGGAAAATGCCACCAGTGAGAGAGAGCAGCTGCTGTTGGAGAGCTTGCAGATGTCAGTGAGAGGACAAAGGACAATGAGAGGAACTGCAAGGGTGAAAGCAATAAGCTGAGCTAATGAGCACACTGGCTACTCCACAGCATACCACGACAGCCAAGGTGGGTCATAGCTTACCAAGGATGGGAAAGTTGGGGCTCCCCAGCCATATTGAAGGAGTTTTTACACCTTAAAAAGAAATCAGAGGTAAAGTCTTAATGGCTTAGCTTCTCCTAAACCTGGCATGCCCCCTCAGTGACAGTAGGTACCTTCTCCAAAGAAATATCCTAATTCAAAAGCCATCGTTCAATAAAATCCTGTCAATAGAATACATTTGTAAACATGCTTCATGACAGTTGGCAGTTAGGCGAAAAGTGCTGGTATGTCATGCCCTAGCAGTAGATGCAGGCAAAAAGGTGCAAATATAATAATCACAAACTTTCATCACTTTTGATTATTCATCTAACAACCAAAAATATACAATTTCTCTCAAATTACCTACAGATGTTTCTCTGTGCAACAAATTGTTATCTAATTTTCTTCAACATTTAATAAAGTCTGGTTAATTTTTATTTTTGGTGATGCATGCCCAACTGAAGTGTTAAATGCCACTACTAAGACAACTATGAATATGAATATCATAATCACCAAAATTAATTGTAAAATTTTGCAACAATTTTCTTTGTGATAGCCATATTTCTTCTACAAAAAGATCAAAAAATAAAAAAAAATGAACTAATTTTATGGTGCAAAATCAATAAAGCAGTGCATTCAGATCACGTGTTCAATGTATTTCAAGGAAAAAAACACCACTTTAGTCAAATTGATACTAAGGTGCAAAAGAGACTCTGATTCAAGATTTCCTGTTCAGATCTCAGTTCAATATTCAGAGATGATTGTTTTATCTTTTGATAAGTTCTTGTTCATGAAGGTTCTTAAAAAATGAATTTACAGTCAGTCAAATTGATGGTTTCCTCATCTAACTGTACCGATTGATGGAAATCAACTAGATATGACCATCAGGCAATGCATACTTTCTATAAGGGACTCTTAATCTCTTTGATTGTTTATCATCACTGTTACCTTCCTCTACCTGCTGTGCCCTTAAATTGTCTCGGATCCTTGCACCCTTTTCAATATTATGTTCCTTTTTCCCGCACATTGTGGTCACTCGTCCTCATGATACACTCTTCCAGTTGAAGTCCTTACAATTTGCTCTGATTCACAGTGCTTACCTCTGCCTTCAGATCAATTTTCAACCACTTTCAACCACTTCCAATGACCTTACTTTATTTGCCACAAGTTGAGGACTGTTGTGATTTGATCATTTTCACCCCTCACGGCAGGGCAAGACCTGCCCAGAGTTCAGGAGATACAGAGCTTTAATCTTGGTTTCTGTTTCTTCTTCTGGATTTGCAACTCTTGAGTATCCCTCTCTTGATCATACCACTGTAGCTCTAGGGCTTGATAAGACAGGACCTACTGACATATGTCTTGCAGAGACTCAACTTGTGCTTCTTCTCGTTCAGAATCCATTGGGATCTGACTTGGTGAATTAGTGGCTGTTGTCACCACCACTTCATCACCTTGTCTCACCCTATTTGTGTGTGACCTGTGAATCCACTATGGCAAACTAGCACATTTCACAGCAGTGTTGTTGGCAAGGAACACCTGGTGGGGCCCCTTCCAGCAGGCCCAAATAGGTCATGCAGACATGGTTTTTCATGAGAACTCAACCAACAGGGTTGAGATTGTGGCGCTGCTCCTGTTCCGGAGGCGAAGTTGCCAAGACAACATGACAAGAAATAGAACGCACCATGCCAGCCAGTTCTTTGCATTACCCAAGACCAGCGTCATCTGTGATGTTTGCAAGTGCAGCTGCAGGAATAGAAGGAATTCTCATGGCTCCCCCATCAGCACTTTTGTGGTTAGAGTCCTGTTGTTCTACTTGGTGTGCTTCTGAGGCTCATCAGGACAAATGGGAGTACGTTGGGCCAACTGAGAAAGGTAGAGGCACAGGCGTGTGCAATCCTGGAATTCAATGTACTAATGATTTGCGCATAAACCCCTGATGCTTCTAGTCTGTAACTACAATGATGCATCTGGTCAATCCCAAGGACTATACAAAGTAATTTTATCTCTTCATTCTTGAAGTGTGTCCCACGGCGTAATTCTAAAGAACCTGGCATGCCAGATCAGGGAATCAACTCCCTCAATATTAGTTTGACTAAAGGGAAATTATCACATCTTATACTTGGATTTACTGCAGCCCATTTGGAAAAAGACACAGTATCACAAGTATATACCCTAGTCTATTATAGATGGACATCTCAACAAATTCTGACTGTAGGCGACTAAACGTTCATCAGACTTTCCTGTGTGACTCATAACTTCTTTTGCCGTCATTTAACTGCTGGCATGTAATGCATTGCTGCCACAAACTGAAAGTGGAGATATTTTTGAAAGGTATAAATCATTCCATCCCTCCCAGTGTGAGTAGGATCATGGAGGTTTTGCACCACCACTAACAACAGGTAATCTGGTAACACAGAACTACCATCATTTGAAACCCAGTGTCACTCGCATCTTTGCTGCATCCTGCCCTAACCCATATTTCTTTCTTTCTCATTCTTGGGTTCTTCATGTTGTAGTTGTCTAAGCTCATTCACTGCCTGGACTGCCACCAACAACGTACTGTTCACATGGTCACTTTCAGTTTTACCTGGTTAATCTACATTGAGTAAGCAGACTCAAGAGCAAGATATTTTGCTACTTAACATATTGATTGCCCACTTTGGGTGTGTTATTGCCATTCTTGTGAGCAGTACAGTTGAGAACAGAAATGTCTTGTGGAAACCACAGTGTTTCAAGAATATTTAGAATGTACTCCCCATTGTGTATAGCAGAGCCAGAGGAAGTCATGGATGCCTTTTGTGACCATAACTGGCCAAAATCATGGACCACGCCAAGCCTGTACTGGCTGTTAATGTAGATGGTACCAATCAAATAATCGGCCACCGCACACGCTCTTGCCAAGGTGATCAATTTGGCTACTTGTGCTGAGGTTACATTTCTCAAGTAAAAGACTTCCACAGTATCTTTTCACAGATCACAGTAATTTTCCCAGAACACATACAGAGAAGTAAAGAAGAATATTGCAAAACTCTGAAGAGACTGCAAGACACAAACAGTGGATTCCCGGACCAGAGGACCTGTGGAAAAAGGGGGGCAAGTACAAGAAGTACAGAAGAGTCTAGGAAGGGCAGGAGACCCTGCAGATGAAGGTGCTAGAAGTGAACCACCACTGAAGAAGAAGAGTCAGCACTGCACCCAGTAAGATAAAGTTGGGTTCCTAGAGTCCCACGCCGGATGGAGGATTGCAGTCGGGTTTGCGTCGTCAGAGTCCACCAACAAGCCTTGGCACACACAAAGCTCGTGGTTAGCGGAAATTGGCACTGCCGGGGAACAGGAAGGGCCAGGTGCACTCAGGAGGGTGAGTCAGAGGGGGCCCTCAGCAACACAGAGAGCCCAGAGAAGACCAGGCAATGCCCACAGGATGGGGGTAGGAGAGTCGCAGAAGAGGCTCCCACGCCACCAGAGAACCACTCAGGGAGCTGTGTGTCACAGGAAGGAGTGCTGGGGGCTGGAGCTTCAGGATGCCTGAAGATCTTGGAAGAATGATGAAAACAAGCCTTGGAAGCTGCAGAGGCCACAGTGCATGGGGGTACTGACCTGCGTGGGCAGGCAAGGGCTTACCTTCACTTAAGTTGAGAATGAACCCAGTTGGAAGAGAGGAACATCAGGACCACTTCAGTCTACCACCCGTGATGCAGAATCCATGCAACTCAGCAGGAGAGGGGATCCACTCAGCCGGTCATCATCACAGTTGGTGCCTGCAGAAGCAGGGGAGTGACTCCTTCACTCCAAGGGAGTTTCCTTCTTTCTTCTGATTCAGGCTGAAGATGGACTGTCCTCAGAGGATGCACAACTGAGGAAATGTTGCAGTTGCTGGAAGGAGCCAAAGATACAATGTTGCAGAAGGCGTCTTGCTTCTTTGTTGCAGCTTGTCGGGTCCTGAAGACTCCAGATGCAGTTTCTTCGGTCAGAAGTCAAAGTGGAGGGTGCAAAGGATTCCTGCTGGAGTCTTGCAATCCAAATCTGAGGAACCACCCAAGAAAAAGACCCTAAATAGCCCTGAAAGGGGGATTGGTCAGTTAGCTGGGTGACCACCTATCAGGAGGGGGCTCTCACGTCACCTGATGGCACTGGCCACTCAGATACTCCCAGAGTTCCCTGCCAACCTTGAATCCAAGATGGCAAAACCCAGGGACCCTCTGGAGGAGCTCTGAGCACCACCCCTGGGGTGGTGATGGACAGGGTAGTGGTCACTCCCCTTTCCTTTGTCCAGTTTTGCACCAGAGCAAGGACTGGGGGTCCCTGAACTGGTGTAGACTGGTTTATGCAAGGAGGGTACCAAATGTGGCCTTCAAAGCATTTCCAGTGGCTTGCGGAGGCTACCCTTCTCCAGCCTGTAGCACCTATTTCCAAAGGGAGAGGGCGTAACACCCCTCTCCCAAAGGAAATCCTTCATTCTGCCTTCCTGGGATTCAGCTTCTCAAGCAACAGGAGGGCCGAAACATGTCTGGGAGGTGGCAGCAGCTTGGGCTGCCTGGAAATCCTCAGAAGGCTGCAATGGCAATAGTGGGGGTCCTCTAGGGAGCCCCCAGAGTGCATGGAATCATACAACCAATGCTTGCAAAAGCCTTGGGGTATGATTCCAACATATTTGATACCAAACATGCCTATGTTCGGAGTTACTATTATGTAGCTGGACATAGGTAGTGGCCTATGTCCAGTACACGCGTAAAATGGCTTTCCCGCACTCACGAAGTCTGGGAAAATGGGCCTGGAGTTCGTTGGGCACCTCTGCTAGTGCAGGGGTGCCCTCACACACAGGCACTTGCCACCATACCCTCTGGCCTGAAAGGCCTGCCATAGGCATGACTTATAAGTAACCTGGTGTAGTGAAAAGTGGCATGTGAAAGGGTGCTTGCACCTTTTCATGCAGACTGCAATGGCCGTCCCGCAGAACCCTTTGCTTGGGCTCCCTATCTGTGGCAAAATATAAGCTGCTACCCATAGGGATCCCCTAGAACCACCAATGCCCTGGGTACCTAGGTACCATATACTAGGGTCTTATAATGGGATACCAGTGTGCCAATTGTGGGTGAAATACAGAGTTTTGGGAGAGAGAGCATAATCACTGGGGTCCTGGTTAGCAGGATCCCAGTGAACATAGTTAAACAGACTGACATCAGGCAGAAAAAGGGGGTAACCATGCCAAGAAGAGGGTACTTTCCTACACTGATTTCATGCAACTAGGAAGTGCTGCGACCCCCGGAACCAGTGTGGCTGAATAGGAAGCCAATGATAGTTTCACTTCTCTGTGGTCTGTGTCAACACAGGCGATGCTCACCCATCATCCCATCATATTTGTGACAAAAGATTAAATAATCCTTACCACAGTTTGTCATTCCCAGTGTTTGTGAGCTGCAGAGTTTGTCTCTGAGCTCTAGGAAGGCACTTGTGCATGCTTAACCTAAGGATGCCGGATCACTCACACCATTGTGAGTGAGCCTCTAGAAGGGCTTTGCCAGTAGGGAAATGTAGGAACCACTGGTGACAGTAGCCAACCATTCCCAGAAACATTATCACCTCTCTTTGTGTTGTGGGTGGGTTCATTCTCAGAACTGTAGAGATTTGCTTTTTGGACATCTTTCTCACTCCATTCTAAATGGGGTGTTCCAAATTCATGACTTCCTTCTGATAGTATTGGAATTTATTTGGAAACACCTTGTGTCCAGCTTTGAAAAATGCTTTAACAAAGCAATTGTGTCCAAACTGCAGCTCTCTTTTGTTTTTGATGGCACCAATAGGTCATCAATGTACTGAACCAAGCGCTTAGTTACAGGGAAACTGTAAGGTCTCTGGATTTTTCTAAAATAATTGGCTAAAGGGTGAAGGGGTTTCTGGATACCCATGAGGATTCATGCACCAAAATAGACTTTTCTTCAAAAATTTAAATGCAACTCGGCCACCTGTGGCAGCACAATCATATAGTATCCTTCGACCACCTTCAGACAGAATTTGGGATTCACTTCTCACTATTCATTAGGTACTTTCAGGCCCAACATGCACTAAAACCTCACAGAGAAGCACAAGGAGCAGTCCAGGACTTCAGTCCCTTGGAGGCTGAGCTAGCACTTGGTGCGCTAGGTCGCAAAGGTATTTCAAGACTGTACAGCTCCCTACTTCTTAATGCACCAGACCCTCTGACTACACTGCGAAAGGTGGGTGGAAGTTATTGGACAACTAGACGACGATGATTGGTGGGAGGCAAAAATGGCCTCTAGGCTAGTGACCATCCTGGCTACCCTTAGACCGATTCAGTTTAAATAGTTTCAACATACTTATTAAAGCCCAGATCAACCATGGAGGATAGGGAGGGCCAAAATGCATCTTTGCTGGTGCTGTGGAGACTCTGAGGAATCCTTCTTGCACCTCATATAGATCTGTCTGAGCATAACCATATACTGGAATGCTGTCCATACAAAGATAACATGTCTCCTTCAGATCAAGGAGAAACTGGAACCCGAAGTAGCACTGCTGGAGATAACTGGAGGGTTGGTTGCACACCAGAAATCAGAGCTATCCAGGGAGAATGGGATACTTAATTGCCTCCACCTCCCTAGGATGGTTGCATGGGAAAACAGGATGGACTACTGCTACTGGGCAGAGAGAGAAACCTACAAATGGAGAGATTGTGCCACCAAACACTGGAGGGTTTGGGACCTTTGGCTTGTGGGTCAGCTTGAAGTATGTATCAGGCATAGGGTCTGAGTTACGCTGTAACATAAGCTCATTTGTCACTGCTAACTGTCTTGCCTTATTGTTCCATGTGAATGTTTTGTCATATATTGAAAAAAACCTAATAAATAGATATATAAAAAAAAGATTAAATGGAAAGGGAAATTGACTGTCCTCGTGTAGGGGAATGGAGAAACATGCTTGGCACTAGTCTAGACTGTGAACCACTCTGAAGTGGATAGGAGTTGGAAAAGGATTTAAGCATGATTTCGTACCACAGGACAACAGGGGATCACAATTGAGTTAATTTTTCTAAGGTCCTGTACTAGTCTAGTTTTTGCTTTTTAATGTGCCATAGTAGGTGAATTGCCGGGACAGCCCAATGCTTCCTTTAAAGTGCCCTGGCCTATTAACACTTCAATCACTGGTGTCATTCCTGATGCTACCTCTGGAGTAAGTTTATATTGAGGCTGTCTCCTTGAGGGACAACATTCCCTGTTGGTGCATACTGTTTACCACCTTAAACACCGGCTCCTTGTACCCCATTATTCATACTCAGAACTAAATCAAGGCAGAGGGCCTGATTACGACCTTGGTGGATGGGATACTCCATCACAGACGTGAATTTGTAATACGGCGGACAGGATATCTGTCACATTTGTGATGGAGTATCCCATCCGCCAAAGTTGTAATCAGGCCCCTAATCTGCCATGGAAGAACTCATCTGCCCAAGTATCTGAGCCAGCTTTGTCTGTGCTAGTGTTAGACTTGACAGCCTTACAGTCTTCCCTCCAACGTTTTGCCTGCCTCCTCCACTTTGTTTTTGTTGGTATTAGGACTATGTGTACTTTACCACTGCTAACTAGTGCTCTGTCCTCTAAACATGATAGTATTGGCTTATCCCCAAAAGGCATATTTAATTCACTTAAAAGTCCCTAGTAAAGTCCACTACCTGTGCCCAGGGCCTGTCAATTACTTTTTACTAGTAAGCCTGCATTACTTGTTGTGCCATTCACTTAAATAGCCCTGCAACCATGTCACAAGCCTGCCATTGCAGAGCCTGTTTGTGCAGCTTTACACTGCCATTTTCACCTGGCAAGCTAAACATTTTGCCATGCCCAACACTTCCTTTTTAATACATATAAGTCACTCCTAGGGTAGACCCTGGACAGGCTAGAGGGCAAGCTACTATGTATTGAAAAAATAGGACATGTACTTTGAAATTTTACTCTCATATTCACTTTTCACTACTAAAAGGCCTATCTCTCCCATAGACGCTGGACAGTCTAGAGGGCAAGCTGCTATGTATTGAAAAAATAGGACATGTACTTTGAAATTTTACTCTCATATTCACTTTTCACTACTAAAAGGCCTATCTCTCCCATAGGATAACGTTGGAGTTGCCTTATTGCATTTTATAAGCATAATTTCCAAATCAGAAGAAATCATTCCTTCAAGTTTGGTGTCTCTGGAATCACAATTTAAAATCCCAACTTATAGCAAAGTCGGATTTTAAATTGCAATTCTGACTTTTGAGACAGTTGCCATTTTCTTACTTAAGCCATTTGGGGGGTCATTACAACCCTGGTGGTCAAAGACAGGACAGGGCCCCATGCAGCTTTTCACTGTCTGCATAGCAACTGCACCCGTCGCACCAGGTTTCCGCCCGCCGGCCCAGCGGGGTTCTCAAAATGACCTCGGCGGGAGTGTGGCCGCCCGGCAGTCAGATCTTGGGTCATAATGAGGGCCTTGGTGTCTTCTGCCTGTCTCTGACCACATGTCTAGGGTGACAGCTGGGCATTGTGTATCCCCCTCTAGGCAGCCATCTACAATGGGGGCTTATGTGTGACTTGATGGCCATTCTGGCAGGATGGGAAGGAGGAGCTGGACCCAGCCTCACTTACACCTGTATAGGCTGTGTCCTGTCCCCATGCAAAGGGCTGCATAACCCCCTGTTGTGTGTCTGTAGCCAGGGCAAGAATGACAGGGCCTCTGTGTTTTTCAAAGGCCTGTCTTTGACGTTTCCCCCACTTCAAAGGCACTACTGAGTACTGGACCCGAGACTCCATCACATCAGTACACTTCTGGATTTGTGGATACACTGCCAGGAAGAAGGACTGCTGTGCTTCTACAAGGACTGCCACACTGCTGGATTCCTGCTCTGGTGTGCTGACCTGCTGCCCTCTGCCTGGGTGAGAAGGACTGGACCTGCATAACTTGACTCCAGAACCCAGAGTGACTCCAAGAGTTAGTTGGCTGGCCTCCTGATCTGACGTCTCAGGGACATAAAGGACTTCCAACCACCCTGCTTCTGCATCTGGACTCTACCAGTTGTGAGACTACCATGCCAAATGGTGCCACTCCATTCCTGTACCCTTGGAAGTGGGCCTAACATGCTTTCCAATGGAAGCAATGCATCCTGCAACAGAACTGATGCATCTCTTCGACTGTGTACCACATCCTTGAGCTGAACAGACGCATCACTGCTGCTGCCTAAATTGAACCGCATCCTGCATCTTGAGTTCCATGCATCGCCTTCAGAACCGCCATTGTGCAACATTTTCCCTGCTCAAGCTCCTTGCATCTACAGTCGACGGCAGCCTCGACAACGATACGCTGCATCGCAGCTTCACCGCTCATCAGAGCCAACGCATCGTCTTGACTGCTTAACACATCCACGACACCTGTCTCTGCATCACAAGCCCAGTCAACAGGATCCTCGATACAGCAGGACCTCACATCACAGTCTTGACACATCTCGGAAGCGAAGCTGCGTCTTGGCTGCGCGATGCATCTTCAACAAGTCCCCCCCAACGCTCCACAACCAGGATTTAAAGTACTTCGGTTCAGCAGGCCTAACTAGGTAACTATAGCAAGCCGGCGCTCCATTACGGTTGGCCTGAACCTTCGACTTTGTCCCAGTCCAGCGCAACCAGGTATCCCCAGTAGCACCTCTTGGCCCCATTTTTATTTAAACTTTGAAATTCAATATCTACATTTCTACAGGTTAGATTTTTGTCATTATGGTCATGTTTTATTTACTGAATTCAGATCTATTGTCTAACCTAGTCTTTTTGAGTGGTGTTGTACCTGTTTACTGTTTGAAGTGTTGCACAAATACTTTACACATTGACTCTAAGTTAATCCAAACTGCTCTGTGCTAAGCTACCAGAGGGTGAGCACAGGTTAATTTAGGGTTTGCTTGTTCCTTACCCTGACTACAATTGTATTTGCTGCTTGACCAGGGTTTACACCCCAGGCAACCAACAGCCCTATTACTAACAGCAACCAGTATCTTTCCTTAATCTTCTATCTCATACATAGATTTTGTCTGCAAGCATATCACATTCTGCTGTATCTGAGAACTAAGCTCTGGGTGCAAATCAAGCACAAACTCCCAAATTGATTCCACTAAGGCCTTCACGAGCTAGGTCTTCTATTCCGCTGTTCTGTCTGTAAATCTGTATTAACCTCTGATAGTAAGCATGTACTAATTCCTTGGGCTAATGTGTTGCCCTCGTAATTTTGGACCAGTTTACCTCGTTCTGAAGGACCTTAAGTTTTAAATGCTCAGTCACGTTCCTGCATTTGGCCATAATGTTAGTAAATGGATCATTTTGGGCTATCGTTGGGGATTCTTATGTAAATCAATTCACAACCCCTTGCGTTCCATCTACAAATCCCCAGGAATGTCAACTTCCAACGTACTCAAATCTTCCTTAAGCACCCTTAACACAGTCACAATCCTTTCTATTTCTTTATACCATTTCCACGGCTCCTGTCTCAACTAAGGAAAGTTTTTGTGAATGAAAGATCACATTGCTCCAAGGCACATGCAGATACACTGCTTCATACCCTTCTTTCAAAGGGAATTCTGTAGTCTCTCTAGTCTGCGACTCACTCACACTTGTCTTCTCCTTAGGTTCACCTGTTGACTTTTCTTTTTATTCTTAGCCCCTGCTTACTTTGACCATTGATCATTAAACAATTGAACTGCTTTAGTTCTCCACATTCGTTTGTGGAATTTAGTAATTTCTTTATGTGAACTCCCATATTATGTGACTCATTTCTTTTGTCTCTTCATCACTCATTACCTTTCTGAAATTCTTTCACAAGTTTTTATTTCTATTGTAAATCAATCTCTTACTCTTCAGCAAGACTTTCTAATTTCTTGTGTGGCTCGCATGGCTGCATAGCATCATCTTTGCTCTAATATCGCAACTCGTCCTCATTATATGTATTCAGTTTCTCCTTGCTAACCGTACCCCTCAGCATCTGTCTTTAGCTACAGTACTTTTATTTCTTTCTACAATTGCAACAGTGGTAACAGTAGGTGTGACAGTTGCATCAGTAGATGCTCCTAATACAATAGGAAGCACCTCTAATTCTGGTGCACTAGATACAACTCTCACATCACTTGCTGTTTCAAATTCCATCTTGCATCCAACCAATTACTAATAGTATATCTGATCTGAGTCTTCCTCTTTTGTTCCCTTTAATGCTCCACACACTACTATGTATACAATGCCTCAAAACTGAACAGGTCTTGTTTGGAGTTTCATTTCCCTTCATCGCTCATTTGAAATTCTCAATCTTTCTCCTATAAGGAGGAATTCAAGGGAAATTGCATGTTTTATCATCCAAAGTGATCCTGTTAGAGTCTTTAACCCACAAACAAAAGTGTAAACCTTTATTGAGGACCATTTCATAGGCAAATATGCCTTTGGGTGGCATCTCCTCTCCCTTAGAATAGGAACAGCAGGTTACTTAAATACAGTTCCAATTATTCTAAATAAAACTTGTTCTATCCAATCACTTGTTGCAAACAACATCAATCTTCCTATCTCAAACAGCACAGGAAAATAGCTGACCCATTTTTGTACAACACCAAATGACGTAATCAGCCACCACAATGCAGATCAAAATATAATCAGCCAATTGCAGCGTATATACTTCAATAGTTAGCCAATCCCAGCATGTCTCTATGTATCAGAATTCAACAATCAGCAAATCACAGTGTAATTCACTGCAGTATAGTACCTGAGTTCTGCCCACTTGAAATGGTTAAACAATTCGCAGTCCTTATCTTCTTTTCCTCAAAATAAGAAAAAAAAGATCAAATCTCTTCTAAAAGAAATCACACAAGCAGGGAAAGTAGATTTTCAACCAGTGGTAGCCTACTCTTGATCAATGCATTTATTCCTATGCACAAAGGAACTATCAGTCACCAGTCTGGATTAATGTGCATTCACAAGTAGACCTCTAGTAAATCCATATCATGGTGTAGATGTGGTGCCTCACAACACACAACTGAACTTTAGCAAATTAGTTTCAACAACAAGTTTATATCTCTAAATGAAGAAGGTGCATCAGTGAGTGCGAAGAGATATCAGTTAAAACATTGATCACAATAAGTACATTCAGTAAGCAGATTACACACACAAAGCCCTCTAGGACCCAATTAGTGGGCAAAACTCAAAAATTGAAAAAAACATTAAAATCACAGTAACTAGTAAACTGCATAGACAAAGTACCGACAACCTGCATACATTTTTCATGACAACAGAAATCCAAACTACAAATCTCACATTGCACAGCTAAGCATGTAACTTTACACCCTTAATGCCACTCTACCACAGTGTATCACCCTACCTGTACTCACTTAATTCACAGATCAACTTCAGGAACACCGAAACACTGCCATTAATCCAAACAAGCAATTTCAAAAAGAATAGTGGTACCTAAGAAGATCTATTGAAAAGCAATCTTCATAATAATCAGATGACAGTTTGCAAGAATCCCACAAGGAACAGAAGTATCCTGACCATGCCCAGCCCTCTCTTGCCTGTGTACATGCCTCTGCCAGCTGTGCATTATTTATTTGATTGCTGTGTTCACCTTTATCCAATAGATGGGCGACCTACTGGAGAGAGGTGAGAACAACTGTGAGAGAATTACTTTTGTTCCTTGCGGATTACTGCTAACTATCCTCTTACCATTCAGTATCCCCTCCAAATGCATCTCCTTCATTTAGTGAGAGCAGAACATAATTGTGTAAATTTCACCTTTTTTTGTATCTGGAAGACAATAATTCAAGTCCAGATGATGATCCTGCATTAATTGTGGATCAAAACGCCATTGGCTTAAGTATGCAGACCTGTTAAAATAACAATATTTGAGCAATACAGGTTCCACACTATAGTTAGATAATGTTATACATACACTGCACATTCGCATCACTTCTGCCTGAGCACCAAGCACATTTTCACTCCACTGTCATGTATGTATACACAAATTATTTTGTCATTTTTGGAATATTCTAAATATTGTTTTTCAGTAGACCTCCTTTTCAGTGATTGATGATTACTACTTTAGGAACCACTGTTCTTTTTTAATTTGATAATTTAATGAGGACCCTACAGATTTCAGGGTTTCCTTTTATGCTATGAAACTCATTAATCCAAACAGGACCATTGGGATTCAGGAGTACAAAATGAATCAGGGAAATTTAGATTCTGGATCTAATTCGCTGTATAATCAAAATCCATTCTCTAACCACCCAGATCCAGTTTCCAAATATCAAGATCCAATCAACAACCATCCTCTGCTATTATATCTGATGGTACTTTTTTCCTACAAATAATAAAGGATGTCTGATAGACCATGAGAGGTGTGAATCCCATAAGGATTTTTTGCTCCTCAACTGCCTGGGCATGTCCAGCAAATTGCAATTTAAATTACAAGGAAAATAGTAAAGCACATTACACATTACAATGAAAGCAAAACAACAGTTTAAAATGTAACCTTGAGGGTTTATTAAAGGAGTTAAATCATTACAGAAGGCAAAAGAAATGGTAAACGTAGTCAAGTAGTGATTTTGAATCAATAGATGGCATCTAGCTCAGAATAAAGTACACCTAATAAAATAGAAGAACAAAGTGTAGTTCAGCTCAAATAAAAGAAGTCATAAATCAGAGGTCTGACCAGCATAGTGTTGTCTCCTAAACACCAATGGAGAGTGAGTCCGCAACCATTAGTAATGGGCTTCTTTTATAATGCAAATTACAATAAAACCTTACATGAATACAATTACTGTATATGAGACCACACAAATTAGACAAAACATTTTAAAGAAAGAACAATACAGTTTCTGGAAGCACGTTTCAACCCTATCCCACAGATTCACATAATGTGTTCTCCATCCTTGGTGCCTGTGAGACAACTTTTCTGTTGAGACTATATTGCTACATAATTTACAAGTACAAGTTCTCATGAGAAACCATTGTGCTCCCAATAGGTGAGGACTTGAAACAATTCACTCTAGTTAGAACAGTGTGCTACAGAATTCTGAAGGAAAAAAAACTCAGTCTGAAAGAGACTTCTATCCAAAGATTCCTTATTTTATAATATTCCACACGCTGGATCTGGAAACTTTTGACGAGCACTAGCCCTGGGTGGTAATTTGGAGGGGTAATTTGGGTCCGTGTGGCGTTGTCCACACCGGAAGTGATGTGCGTCGTGCCTATATAGGCATCACCCCAGTGCCATGACATCAGTTCTTTTCTTACTGTGCCAGTCAGTGCAGATCCAGAGAGGAGCTACAACCTGTCACTTTTTGAGTGACCTTTTTTCTTGCCTTCTGTTGAAGAATTATTCAAGGCTTTGGCCCTCATTACGACATTGGCGGTTTTCGGGCAAGACTGCCATTTGAAATGGCACCACCATACCTCCACGGCAAAAGAGTGACTGTTCAACCGCCAGCCCTGCCACACCGACACCATATCCGACCGTCATATTTAGAGGTAACCTCCAGCACAGCAGTACATGCACGGTGGTAAACCGTTGGCAGTTCGCACTGCGGCAGTGCAAAAAGGCAGCGCTGAAAGTAGCCAACACCACATTGGCCAGTTTGAATATCCCACACCTGAAACTCGTACCCACACCACGCACACCTGCACCTGCCACCATATAACACCCACAATCCCTTGCGACAACTACCTGCAGCCACAGACACACTCGACACAAAGCACACCCCAAACACAACAAAAACAATCACACACCACACATTGTACAAATTACTACCACAGCCCACCAGCACCCACAGCCAAACACCCCCACATCACCACACACCCACTCTGCACCCAACATGCACACCACATACCCACCCCACAACATGTCACGCCAGGAGCACCCACAGTTCACCGACAATGAGTTGCGGGTCATGGTGGACGAGATCATCAGAGTAGAGCCACAGCTCATGGGAGTCCAGGTATAGCAAACATCGATAGCCAGGAAAACGGAGTTATGGCAGAGGATCGTTGACAGGGTCAATGCAGTCAGCAACTACCCACGCACAAGGGAGGAGATCAGGAAGAGGTGGAACAACCTCAGCGGGATAGTCCGTTCCATGACATCCGGGCATCCGATAGCCATCAACAAGACTGGCGTTGGGCCCCCACCTCCTCCCTTTGAGTTGACTTCCTGGGAGGAGAAGGTCCTGGACATCATGCAACCTGAGGGCCTGACTAGCATAAGCGGAGGGCTCGACTCTGGTGAGTCAGCAATACCCCCCAAGAACCAACCACCCCTGCACAGCATGCATCCCCACCACCACCACCCTCCAACCTACTACAACCCATCCCACTGCACCCGTCTCAAACACCTCACACCCCTTCTCTGCATGCCACACCATCACACTCCCACCATCCCTACTCACTCACTCCTAATGCATGGATGACAACCACAATGTGAAGTACCACAGCTCCTACAATCCAGCACAACCCACACAGCAACACACCACATAGCCACTGCACAGTGGAACATCTGCATGGACAACCATACCACAGCCCACACCTACTGGCTGCCACAACTTTGTCCCAACACACGGCAATGACAGCAATGCCAACCACCATCCGCAACCCCCCATGCCACATAAACTATGCCACAAACCCCTACACCAAATCAATGTCTGCAGTGCAGCAGCTGCCATTGCCATCACTGGGAAGCAAGTCGAGCCACTGCATGCATCACAACAGGGACATAACAACTACAGTTACACAACTAATGTCTACTGTTTCCTAACACAGGTACCCCTGCCACAGCCACCCTGCAGAGGATGCCAGGCTCAGACAGCCCTCCCTAGGATGAAGGCCCCACTGGATGTCTGAATGGAGATGATTTGGCTGCGCAATCTGGGGCCACTGGACAGTTCACCAACAGCAGATTCACAATGGATACACCACACGTCCCCACCCATTTGGCAACACAACCAACCCCCTGAGCCCCAAACCTGTGCCCTAGGGACCTCACAATCAGAGGTGTGCCCCATAGTACGGGGGCCAGAGTCAAGGACACACACCCTAGACAAGGAAGCCCTGCTGCTACTGGGAGTGGGCACACATTGTCCAAGGCTCAAACAGCCACACCAACTGACTGCCCAGGAGGCCCTCATCCAAGTCCCGGGTGTATACCAGCAGATCCAGGACACAGTAGCCCAGATCCTCAATACCGTGCAAGAGGTCCAGAGGCTGCAGGAGGAATACCATCAGGAGGCCATGAAACAGTGGCGGGCCACAATGTCACCATGGCCTCCATAGCAGCGGTGCTCAAGGACCTGACCACCATCCTGCGTGAATCCACCACCCACCAGCAAGCCCCTTCCACTGGCCACATCCCATCAGAGCCCTCCACGTCAGCGGCACCCAGTCGTATGGAGCCCCGACAGAGGACTACAAGGACACCAGCACCCCTACCCATGTAGCTGAGGAACACCCACGCAAGTGAGGTCGTCCAACTAGACTTTCAGCCGGACACAATGCCTAGACCACGACCACTGCCAGGAAGAGACCCTCTCCTGAACATTCTCCCTTGTGTGTGACTGAGACATCCTGTCGACTGTCCCCTCTCATATCTCTGTTTTCCCATGGCCAGCATACTGGACCTGGACTACCCACAGCTGACCTTACCACTCTGATGATCTCTGATGAACACTCATCATCCCTTGCACTTGTCCCTCCCAAATGAACACCATTGAGCACAGTTACTGCCTACATCTTTATTTGTCAAGAGTACGAAAGGAACTGCCAATACATGTGCACCTGGCAACCCATTGCATGCATGGGAGGATGACAGAGGGGGGAGCAAAATGCAGGGAGGTTGATCGTGAAGCAGCCAGTAGCTGGAGATATGTGTCAAGGTAGGCAACAGGTCAGGCAGGGACCAGAGTACACCACTACAATGTCCTGAAAGTAGAGCACGACAGGGACAGTAATCACTGTAGGAGTCACAGATGCCAAGTCAACACAAATGCAACGTAGGAACAGGTATCGAGGTCAGATATGCCAGTCCACAACCATATGGCCAGTACCAACACACAAAAACAACACATACCAACCCAATGGTCCCACCCTCACAGCGCCAGACCTGACCCCATACTCACTGCCACCAAGAACAATGTAGCACTGCCACCCAATATCGACTCCCAGGATAGATGCTGCACAGATGCAACAACCCATGTGGTGCACACATAGCACTTGAACTGGCAGCTCAGGGAACATTGTACCAACAAGTTGATGGCACTAGTGAACCAGCACAACAGCTGCCTGACTATAGGCCTGACCAGTACACTATGACTACCTAAGTCATGGGCACATGTGACACCCCCCCAACCCACCCAGAGTCAGAGCTGCAACCAATACCGTCAGTGGTCACAGACAACAGTTGGTAGCAGGGACAAGGCAGGCAGTTGTAGAGGACACATACCAGACAGTTGTACTGTCAAATCAGCTCTGCCCTGGAAACAGCTGCATCCTCATTATCCTCCTCTTCATCAGCCACTGGTACAGCTACCCCCTCCTCTGCATCCAGAAATGCGATGTGACGCCTAAGGGCAAGATTGTGCAGAATGCCGCAGGCCACAATGATCTGGCACACCTTCTGTGAGTTGTAGAGCAGGAGACCCCCAGAGATATGCAGACACTGGAATCTGGCCTTCGGCAGGCTGAAGCACCTCTTAATGACCCCTTTGGTACGACCCTGGGCCTCATTGTAACAGTCCCCTGCATCTGAAGTTGGATGCCTCACGGGTGTCAGGAGCCAGGGCAGGTTGGGATAGCCAGAGTCACCTGTGTGCACAGAGGTAAGAGTCATGTGAAGACTGGGAGAGCGATAGGGCAGGGACACAAGACTGCAGAGAGCTGAGGGGCACACATCTGAAGGGGTACATACTGATGAGCCAGGCCCGGTCCCTCGTAAGTGATGCCATCATGTGTGGGACACTTCTGTTCCGCAGGATGAAGGCATCATGCACAGAGCCTGGGAACCTGGCCGTCACCTGGAAGATGTATTGGTCCGGGAGACACACCACCTGCACATCAACCAAATGAAAGTTTTTGCGGTTCCTATAGACCTGTTCACTCCTCCTGGGTGGCACGAGGGCAATGTGGGTGCCATCAATGGCCCCAATGACGTGAGGGATGTGTGCCACTCCATAGAACGCAG
This sequence comes from Pleurodeles waltl, assembly GCF_031143425.1. NCBI lineage: Eukaryota > Metazoa > Chordata > Amphibia > Caudata > Salamandridae > Pleurodeles > Pleurodeles waltl. Next base: position 437,287,070 of record NC_090436.1, on the reverse strand, counting down.
CCTTGACAGTGGGCAATTCTGCACGTTGGGGGAACTGGATGTAGCTGCCCAGATGTTTGAGCAGGGCACATAGTACATCCCTCAGGACGTTGCTGAACATGAGCTGCGACATCCCTGCTGCCAGGCCCACAGTGATCTGGAAGGAGCCTGAGGCAAGGTAGTGGAGGACTGACAACACCTGCACTGTGGGAGGGATGGCATTGAGATGATGAATGGCAGGCAGCAGATCTGGCTGCAACTGGGCCACCAGTTCCATGATGGTCTCACGGTTCAGGCGATAGGTCTAGATGACGTGACACTCCTCAAGGCTGGCAAGGTAGACTAGGGGCCTGTACACTGGTACCTGGGAACAGGAGAGAGTTGGTATTATGTCAACCACCATAGACTGTGTCGACAGTGTTGATGTGGCAACAGGTCACCAAATGTCACCCATGACACACTAACATTTCACCCACAATACACATTGGACTGTAAAATGGCAGCCGCCTGTCCTGCATGCATGGGACAGGTGGAAGTGAGGTCATCCCGCTGGCGTAACACATCATGGCGGTAGACAGTCACTACCGACGTGCAACTCACTATTGGTTAACACTGTTGCCTAAGGGAGGCTGGAGCCAATGGTGATCGCTGTTGGCAGTGACAGTGATGTCCGCGGCGGCAGTGACCGCCATTTCATGTGCTTCTGCTCACTTGTCTCCTGAACCTCGTGCACTGAAGACCTCCACTACGTGTGCTGCTGTGTTCTGACTCTGGTAGCGAAGATGCCACATCCTGCAGGATATAGGGCCCCAGCCTTCACCCAGGAAGAGTTGGAGTGTCTTGTGGATGGGGTCCTGCCACTATCTGGACATTTGTATGGGGCACCACAGCAGCAGGTGAGCCAGTGTCATTGTCCTGTATGTGAGTGGTGCGCATGGGGGTGGGGGATTTGGTAGTTGGCAGTGTGTCTGGAGCATGGACATAGGTGACTGGCCTAAGGTTACTTTGGGTGACAACCTGTGGGTGTGGAAGTGTGATGTGTGGTGTCCACCGCTGTCCCAGGGATGCCACTCTACATGACTGTGTCTTTCTGTCTGTGTCACCCATGCAGGTCAGCGCCCATCAGAAGAAGGGGATTTGGCGTGCCATGGCCAAGCAAGTGCAGACCCTGGGGTCCATGCCTGGCAGAGCACTCCCTGCAGAAAGCGGTGGGAGAACCTGAGACGCTGGGCCCAGAAGACCGCAGAGGTACAGCTGGGGACATCCTCCCAATGAGGGAGGGGTGCCCGTCGAACCCTGACCCCCCTAATGGCCAGCATATTGGCGCTGGCCTACCCTGAGGTGGATGGGCGCTTAAGGGCAGCACAGCAACCACATGGGGGTAAGTACACACTCTCACTTGCTACATGTGTTGCCATAGTGGCTCTGGGTGGGCACCATTGGGTAGCTGTGGAGTGGGTGCTTGGTACAATGATGTCCACTATGGGTAGTGTCCATCTGAGCAGGATTGGCATCACAGGTGTGGGTAGTGCCATGCAGTCAGTGGTAGCTCGGCAGCTTCCTTCAATGTTTTAACTGTGTGGCCACTTACTAGCTAGATGTGCTTGCCAGCTCATGGCAAAAGGATGATTGGACCTGGGGTGTCAGGCATTGTGATTAGTCCTTGCCAACCACTGTGCCAGGTGTGGATCCCGGGACCTCAATCACCTGTCAGGCACTGCATGTGTAGTGGGGTAGGGTGCGCCAAGTGGTCACAGTGGTAATTGACAATAGCCAAGTAGGCCTACCAAATAGCCATGCAGGATTCTGTTGGGTGTGAAGTCCATTACATGTCTGTCTCAAGGGCCATGGGTAGTGGGCAGGTAGTGGACAGAATGTGGCAGGTATGCCACTCCTCATGTACGTGTTTCCATCAGTCAGACCATCAGCGGTTGACATGTGCATTGTTGTGGTTTCCCTCATGGTGTTCCCTAGTTGTAGTATGTGCAGGGGTGGGCATAGCATATCATGGCATGGCATCAAATGCTGATGTTCTACACTGTGTTACTGTTGTGCTGGCATTGACCGATTGCACCTTGTCTCTCTCTCTCTCCCTCCCTGTCCTCCTTCATCTTTGTGTGCATCAGCATCATCTGGTGAAGGAGAAGGAGCTCGGGTGAGTGGGGAAGCTGCAGCCCATGGCACCCAGGAGGCTGACAACAGCGGAGCTGAGAGAACCGGTGGGATGGAGGGCGAAGGGAGTGCCATGTGAGGGACCGGATCGACCCATGCATCTTTCGATTCCTCCTCTGATGGCAGCTCCCTGGTGGCGGCGGAACCATCTGGGACCATCCCAGGACCATCCTTGTCTGCCCCTCCTTACCAGCACTGCCCTCCCTGTAGCTCCCTACTCAGTTGCCCATGCCCGCTCACCCAAGAGGGTAGGCATCTCCTTCACCACTGTCAGCTCTGCCCCTGCCCCAGTCGGCCCTGCTGCCCTCAATGAGGAGGCTATTGATCTCCTGATGTCCATCTCTGTGGGGCAGATAACTATCGTGAATGCCATCCAGGGACTGGCATCCCAGATGCAACAGACCAATGTGTTCCTGGAAGACATTCACAGTGCCTTGTCTGGCCTACAGAGATCGTTGCAGTTTCTGGCCTCCTCCTTGACGGCAGCCAGTGTCCCTTCTTCTTCCATCCCCCCTCCAGCTACCGGTTTCCATACTCACATCCCTCTCCTCTCACCCATACAAGGCACGCCTACTGACGCATATGCATCCACATCAACAGACACGGTACGCAAGGACAGACATAAGCACCACAAACGCCACCACTGCATACACACACACACAAAACAGACACATGCAGACATGACAACATCCACACCCTGGACCGACTCCCCCACCACCTCCTACCTCACAGTCAGTACACCACTCATACCTGCAGTCAGCACCACATCAGTCACTGATCCTGCCACATGTGCTCTCACTGCCACTGTCACCACATTATATGACCCCCATTCATCCACCCCATACACCACTGGCCCAGACACCACGACTGTCAACACACCCACATGCAGCACACCCACCCTACCTACAGACACTACCCCAACTTACACTCACACATTCCCCCTGCCGTTTCCCTGCATCTCCTCCCCACCTCCTCCCAGTATATCTAAACGTCCACACTCACCCACTCAACAGTCTCCCAGCACTCACATTTCATCCACCCACACACCTGCACCCAAGGCACCTCCACGTACACAGCTCACTATACCCATTCCCTCCACTCCCAAACGTCCTCACCTTGACCTCCCTTGTGTTCCCAAAAAACATTTCCTTCAAGAGTTTTCCCTTTTTCCCACCACTGCCCAGGCCCTGTTCCCACCAAGCGCCCTGCTGCCCTTCCAAGGCCCCTGCCTTCCACCTTCTAGTCCACCACTGCCCCTCGCAATGCCCTTCCACCTCCTTCCACTTCCGCCCCTGTCACGTCCACTGCTCCTCCTGCCAAACCCAAGCCCATGCCCGCTCCCTCTACTTCCAAGGCCAAGCCTACTCCCTCCACTTCCAAGGCCAAGCCCACTCCCTCCACTTCCAAGGCCAAGCCAAATGGCCCTCCTCACAGTTAAACCCCCCCTTCCAAATCTACCCCAGGGACCCCCCCTCCAAGTCCAGACCAAAGGACCCCCCCTCCAAGCCAAAAGCCAACCCCCCTCACCTGTGAGGTGGCTGCATACCCCATTGATGCCTCTGCCCTTTGGAGGCCTGCACTTTGCAGTCAGGAGTCAAGTTGGGGTGTCACCTTGTGCCCAGTGTGCTCGGGGCACTTTGGGACTTATGGACTGGCCCTTGGGCCTGTGTGTACCTAGTTTTATTCCTGAATTTACCATATTATAATATATCTGTGCCACAACACCGTTGGTTTCGATAGTACCTACCTTGTCCTAGCTTTCCTTCCACATGTATGTGTGGTGGTTGTGGGTATTAGCGTGTGTGCATGTGTGTGTGTGTTGGTATGGGTGTTTGTGCGTGTGTGTGGGTGTGGCTTTCCAAGTTGTGTGTTGTGTGTGTATACTAATGTCATTCACTCCAGTGTGTGCTAGGCTGGTGTACTTACGGTTGGTATCTTGGTCGCCGTCGCTGGTCTGGGAGTTGCATGGCCAAGTAGAGCATTGGGAGGAGTTGCAATTTGCATGCCATGGTAACTTGGCTGTGTTCTGCATGTGCCTTCCCAGTACTTGTGATATGGTGGTCTTCACCGCTAGGCCCACAGTGGTGCGACCGCCAGACTCGTAATGCGGGCCTTTGTCTACTGGTGCAATAAGGATGTCCATCTGGAAAGCAGATTTCAAACCCTGTAGAGTGTCAATAATGGATCCGTACTTGGTTTGCCTCTTGTATCTCGAGTGTGACCATGACCCCAAGACATGCAAGAACTGCATTGCCATGCATCCCAAGGCACTGAGAGAATGATCCCTCAAGCTTCTTGCCACCTGACGTCGGTCGACACCATGACACTTCAGGTCTCAGTGGCAAGGAAGGTCCACAGATCATCTGCGGAGCCGCACCCATAAGTCGTCATTGCATTCAAAATTGTCATGGAAGTCTGGTAAGTCCCACAAGAATAAAAAGAAGTTGAAAAGGTCTTTGATTTCACCACACAAATCTTTGGACGATTGGTGTGGCCATCAGCACTCAAGGTCTGGCTCTGTGGTGGTCCCTGCACATGGTCTGTCTCCACATCTCCCTGGGCTTCCAGGAGCCGGAGCAACCCCTGCCCAGCTTAAAGAAGTTTATAAGGTCAATCACCTCATATTTGTACGAAGTCATTCCTGACTTTGATACAGAGCTGGGTGGGTGTCGTCTGACGTAGATTCTGACGCAGACGGGAGGCAGACCTCTCCAGATCAGAGCCAGTGCCTTATTCTTATAGGCCTACATTTGGTGATGAATGGGATGGGCCTAAGGACCCTTCCGAAGACCAACCCTTAGAAGACCCTGGCGACACTTGGTATGAGGATATGGCAAATGCCAGCAGACTGAACACATCCCCAGACACTGGCCTGGTCTCTGCTCATACCATGGCTACAGAGAAGGGTGCTTCATTTGCAGTGGTGGTGAGGAGGGCAGCTGAGGTCCTGGACCTTCAAGTGCTCTCAGCGGCTGTCAAGACAAACATCTTGACAGAGGTGCTTCAACCGGGAGTCACTTAATCCAAACCACTTTCCCCCTTTAATGAAGGCTTCACAGATCCTGTACGTGGCTTGGTCAAAACCTTCACAGGGGCTCCTCTGCATCGGATGATTGCCCCCCGCCATTACTCTGCCACAAAAGGCCACAGTTTCCTCACCCAGCACCCCACCCTGGAGAGCTTAGTGGTCTAAGCCTCAACCTCCAGAGTACATCCTGGCACATTAGGCACAACTCAGCCGGACACCAAATCCAAGAGGCTGGATACTTTTGGGTAGAAGATGTCTCCTTCCAGCCTAGGACTGGGATTGGTGAAGACCGCATGCCTTTTAGGCCAACACTCCCAAACGATCTAGGACTTGGTAGCTCAGGTTCTCCCTATGGTCTTGGAGGAGGCCCAGCCATACTCTCAAGCCATTGCTGACGGGAGAGATGCAGCTAAGTTCACAATGTGATGTGGGCTGGATATGACAGACTCCATGGGCAGAGCAATATCAATGTTGGTAGCCCTTAGGCACCACTCCTAGTTGAGAACAACTGGCTTCTCAGGGAGTGTTAAGGCCTCGCTAACGGGCATGCCAGTTGATGACTCCTGTCTCTTCAGAGACAAGGTGAACTCAGCCCTGGAGTGCTTCAAGGTATGGCCAGCCCAGGGCCCTTGGCCCTTTCCATGGCTCCAGCCCTCCTTCCGATCCTTTTGAGGTCACAGAAGAGGCTTACAGTCATGTCTGTACTAACCCAGCCACCACATCAATCTGTTGGAGCTTGGGGCCATCTGATTGGCATTGAAGGCCTTCGTACCCTCCATCAAGGCACGTTTGGTAAAGGTGTCCACAGACAACACATCCGCCATGTGGTATTGCAACAAACAAGCCCTGTGCCTTTGGATGTGGCTGGAACGTCATTGCGTTTCCTTGGTGGTTAAAGACTTAGCAGAATCTCTGAACACCAGGTGGAAAACTCAGCCGTCTTGAGTGGAGGTCTGGCCTCCTGTACACCTTTCTTCAGATACCACTCCTGCTAAGAGGTCTCAAGAAGATCAGGAACGACCTGGGCAAAGTCATTCTTGTGGGTCCGGATTGACCAGGTAGAGTGTGGTATCCTGAGCTGTTGAGCATGTCTATTGGTCCTCTGTTCTGGCTGCCCTTCAGCAGATCTTCTGTCCTCTGTTCTGGCTGCCCTTAAGCAGATCTTCTGTCTCAGCAGCAGGTCAGGGTTCTGCACACAAACCGGTCTATGCTTCTCCTTGTTACATGAAGATTGGGCGGTGACAGTTGACATCTTTCAACCTTCCGTCCGAAGTCTGCAATGTCATTCTGACAGCTAGGTGCCCCTCCACCAAGACAGTATACAGCTGCGGTTGGAGTAAGTTTGTGGCCTGGTGTACAGACGAACATGTGGACCTTCTGTCTGCACATCTTTCTCAGGTCCTTCTGTTTATTCTTTCCTTGACCCAGAAGGCTCTGCTCAGGGCACCCTAAAGGGGTATCTCTCTGCCATTTCGACTTATCTGCAGTTGCCAGACCAATCATCCCTTTTCCAATCCTCCATTGTAAATAGGTTTATGAAGGGTCTCCAACACATGTTCCCACATCTCCTTTTATTATGCCTCGGTGAAACCTTAATTTTTTATTTACGTTCCTGATGTGCCCTCCATTTGAGCTGCTTTATAACTGTCCACTCAAACTTCTTACCTTCAAGATAGCCTTTCTTATGGCAATTATATTTGCCAGGAGGGTCAGTGAAATAAAGACGCTGTCAATGCACCTTCCATGTCTCTCTATCCAGACAAGCTGGTCCTTTGAACTTGAGCTTTCTTCTTACCGAAGGTGGTAACCCAGTTTCACGTTTGTCAGTCTATCACCCTACCTACCTTTTAGGCTCCATCTCATTCCTGTAAAGAAGAGGAGAGACTCCACAGGCTGGAGTGTTGTCATTCTCCCTTTGCCGTATGAAAGAGTTCCAGATAGAGGATCAACTCTTCATGGGGTATGTTGGAGCCGAAAAAGGGGAAAGAGTTCAGAAATGAACCATCTCCAGATGGATTGTGCCCCACTAAAATATCTCCTATGCATTGGCCAAGAAGCAACCCCCTGAGTGCTTGTGTGTTTATTCCACCAGAACCCAATATGTAACTACTGCATTAGCATGCTTAATTCCGGTCCCAGACATCTGCCAAGCTGCAACGTGGTCTTCATTGCCCACATTTATCAAGCACTGCTGCCCTGACAGTCAAGATCGTCCGGAAGGGCACTTTGTCCATTCGATCCTACAGGACTTTCTTGTTTGAGTATCTGTTCTAAGGTTCCCCCAGTTTATGCACCAGTGGTTAGTATTCTTTGTGGCACCGCCTTTCTGTTGTGGAAAGTCGCAAGCAGCCCCTGTATAGGCACTGTGCATATTACTTCTGGCGCGGACAAGGCTGATGAAGCCATGCGGAGCCGAACAATGTCACCTACCAGTGCCTAGAGGTACTGCTCATCAAACGTTTCGGGATCCAATCTGCTGCCAGGGGAATATTCTAAGGTAAGAAATCTGCGGCTAGATAGAGTCACTACCAGATAAGGCATTACCAAAGGTAAGTGACTTGTTTGTCTGTACCTGGGAAAGTAGTGTTTACAATGTTACTTTGTACAGGTATCATCTGTAGGAAAGTACCATCTTGCCTGGCATGTTACCCCCATATTTCACTGTATATATGTTGTTTTATTGTATGTGTCACTGGGACCCTGCCAGCCAGGGCCCCAGTGCTCATAAGTGTGCCCTGTATGTGTTCCCTGTGTGATGACTGTCTCACTGAGGCTCTGCTAACCAGAACCTCAGTGGTTATGCTCTCTCTGCTTTCCAAATTATCACTAACAGGCTAGTGACCAATTTCACCAATTCACATTGGCATACTGGAACACCCTTATAATTCCCTAGTATATGGTACTGAGGTACCCAGGGTATTGGGGTTCCAGGAGATCCCTATGGGCTGCAGCATTTCTTTTTCCACCCATAGGGAGCTCTGACAATTCTTACACAGGCCTGCCACTGCAGCCTGAGTGAAATAACATCCAAGTTATTTCACAGCCATTTACCACTGCACTTAAGTAACTTATAAGTCACCTATATGTCTAACCTTCACCTGGTGAAGGTTGGGTGCAAAGTTACTTAGTGTGTGGGCACCCTGGCACTAGCCAAGGTGCCCCCACATCGTTCAGGGCAAATTCCCCGGACTTTGTGAGTGCTGGGACACCATTTCACGCGTGCACTATACATAGGTCACTACCTATGTATAGCGTCACAATGGTAACTCCGAACATGGCCATGTAACATATCTAAGATCATGGAATTGTCACCCCAATGCCATCCTGGCATTGGAGAGACAATTCCATGATCCCACGAGTCTCTAGCACAGACCCGGGTACTGCCAAACTACCTTTCCCGGGGTTTCACTGCAGCTGCTGCTGCTGCCAACCCCTTAGACAGGTTTCTGCCCTCCTGGGGTCCAGCCAGGCCTGGCCCAGGAAGGCAGAACAAAGGACTTCCTCCGAGAGAGGGTGTTACACCCTCTCCCTTTGGAAAAAGGTGTCAGGGCTGGGGAGGAGTAGCCTCCCCCAGCCTCTGGAAAGGCTTTGATGGGCACAGATGGTGCCCATCTCTGCATAAGCCAGTCTACACTGGTTCAGGGATCCCCCAGCCCTGCTCTGGTGCGAAACTGGACAAAGGAAAGGGGAGTGACCACTCCCCTGACCTGCACCTCCCAGGGGAGGTGCCCAGAGCTCCTCCAGTGTGCTCCAGACCTCTGCCATCTTGGAAACAGAGGTGTTGCTGGCACACTGGACTGCTCTGAGTGGCCAGTGCCATCAGGTGACGTCAGAGACTCCTTCTGATAGGCTCTTACCTTTCTTACTAGCCTATCCTCCTTCCTAGGTAGCCAAACCTCCTTTTCTGGCTATTTAGGGTCTCTGCTTTGGGGAATTCTTCAGATACCGAATGCAAGAGCTCATCAGAGTTCCTCTGCATCTCCCTCTTCACCTTCTGCCAAAGGATCGACGGCTGACTGCTCAGGACGCCTGCAAAACTGCAACAAAGTAGCAAAGACGACTACTGCAACCTTGTATCGCTTCATCCTGCTGGATTTCTCGCCTGTTTCCTGGTGGTGCATGCTCTGGGGGTATCCTGCCTCCTCCTTGCACCAGGAGCTCTGAAGAAATCTCCTGTGGGTCGACGGAATCTTCCCCCTGCAACCGCAGGCAACAAAAGACTGCATCACCGGTCCTCTGGGTCCCCTCTCAGCACGACGAGCATGGTCCCTGGAACTCAGCAACTCTGTCCAAGTGACTCCCACAGTCCAGTGACTCTTCAGTCCAAGCTTGGTGGAGGTAAGTCCTTGCCTCCCCACGCTAGACTGCATTGCTGGGTACCGTGTGATTTGCAGCTGCTCCGGCTCCTGTGCACTCTTCCAGGATTTCCTTCATGCACAGCCAAGCCTGGGTCCCCGACACTCTAAGCTACAGTGCACAACCTTCTGAGTTGTCCTCCGGCATCGTGGGACTCCCTTTTGTGACTTCGGGTGGACTCCAGTTCACTCCTTTTCTAAGTGCCTGTTCCGGTACTTCTGCGGGTGCTGCCGGCTTCTGTGAGGGCTCCCTGACTTGCTGGGCGCCCCCTCTGTCTCCTCATCTAAGTGACGACATCCTGGTCACTCCTGGGCCACAGCAGCATCCAAAAACCCTAACTGCGACCCTTGAAGCTAGCAAGGCTTGTTTGCGGTCTTTCTCCGTGAGAACACCTCTGCAAGATTCTTCACGACGTGGGACATCCATCCTCCAAAGGGGAAGTTCCTAGTCCTCTTTGGTCTTGCAGAACACAAAGCTTCTTCCATCCGGTGGCAGCTTCCTTGCACGCTCAGCTGGCATTTCCTGGGCATCTGCCCACTCTCGACACTGTTGCGACTCTCGGACTTGGTCCCCTTGTCTTACAAGTACTCAGGTCTGGAAATCCACTGTTGTTGCATTGCTGGTGTTGGTCTTCCTTGCAGAATCTCCCTATCACGACTTCTGTGCTCTCTGGGGGTTGTAGGGGCACTTTACACCACCCTTACAGGGTCTTGGGGTGGGCTATTTTTCTAACCCTCACTGTTTTCTTACAGCCTCAGCGACCCTCTACAAGCTCACATAGGTTTGGGGTCCATTCGTGGTTCGCATTCCACTTTTGGAGTATATGGTTTGTGTTGCCCCTATACCTATGTGCTCCGATTGCAATCTTCTGTAACTTTACATTGCTTGCATTACTTCCTTTTGCTATTACTGCATATTTTTGGTATTGTGTACATATATCTTGTGTATATTTAGCATCCTCATACTGAGGGTACTCACCGAGATACTTTTGGCATATTGTCATAAAAATAAAGTACCTTTATTTTTAGTATATCTGTGTATTGTGTTTTCTTATGATATTGTGCATACGACACCAGTGGTATAGTAGGAGCTTTGCCTGTCTCCTAGTTCAGCCTAAGCTGCTCTGCTATAGCTACCTTCTATCAGCCTAAGCTGCTAGAAACACCTCTTCTACACTAATATGGGATAACTGGACCTGGTACAGAGTGTAAGTACCCCTTGGTACCCACTACAAGCCAGGCCAGCCTCCTACATCATCTGAGTGCACAGAGGGACTGGAACAGGATACAAATTACATGCTGAAAAGATATTTCCAGCTATTTTGGAATCTAGGCCGACATTAACTAATGTTAGCGTAAATACAATCAGCTTCGCTTACATTTTATCTCTACTTAAAAACCTTTTACAGTGGTCCTTTTTTCTGGCCGGGATCAAACCTGATCATTAACTTCTGGTCTGTTTTAAAGAAAAACATGGAAAAAACAGAACTTTTAGTTTACAGCAATATTTTAATGAAAGCCACTGGAGTTAACTTCAGAATTAGTTCCCTGTAGTCCATAAGATAGTTTTTTAGGTTGATCTGGCAGTAGGGCTTTAGAGACCCTATGATTTATTTATGTTTGACAAGTAAATAAATTTACCAGATTAAGATACATGTTGCTTTTCTAACTGTGACAGGGTGCTTAGCGTTCATTACTGATCTCACAATTGTGACAACAACTGTACAATGATCAAACAGCATGGCACCAATGAACCCAAAAGAATGATGCCTTATTCTGGAGTCTCTATCCCTAACCACATCCTAATGTACAGTGACAATTGGGGGATTGAGAAAGAAAAAGGTGTCACAGGCCAACAACAAATTATAATATTTCAAATGACAATGTAAGATGAGAACATATTTACTGGAAATAAAATATAATCTCTAAACCTTACAGCTGACTTCATCACGAATTTCGAGAATCTACAGGTTTTTCATGTGAAGAAATGTACAACATGCCCAGAATTTGGAGCTGTGATGACTGCAATCTCCCATTGTAAGAAACTCAGGGAAATACAACTGATTGGGATTGATTTCAATGTAATATCTTTTGGTAAGTGGTAGGATAAGCTTTACTTCCCCTACTTTCCCTTCCCACCACTCTCCCTGTCCTTATATTTTCTACCTGTGAGACATCCCACCCTGCCCCTGTCTTTATTTATCTTTATTCTTTCCCCGGTGACCTCTTGATTTACTCTCCTCAGCTTTTCTGACATTGTCAAAGCAGGTACCATCTTCCTCTCATTTGAGAACTATTTCCATTCATCAATTTTTTTCATTTTCTGCTCTCAGCATGTCCCAGGCACTGACTCATCTACCATCCCTTTTTGCCTTTCCCTCCATCCAAGAAGGAGTTTAAAGTGAGGAATGAATCCTGAAAACAGCTTGAAGGGTGTATATCCTCTGCGGGAGTTAAATGTTATCCAATACATGGATAGACGTTCCTGTGACACATTTCCAGGCAAGATCATTGGCATTAGCAGACTCCTTTAAAATCCTGTTAAAATGTTCCACCATGTCTCTGGTCTCTGAGTGAGACAACAAGCATTTTTATTAACAACTTTGCAACAATACAGAAACTCCTCCACTTCTTTTGAACAAAACTGGACATCCCTGTTTGAAAAAAGGGCTTGAGGAACACTCCCTCCTGAGTCATTTTTATAAAAATCTGTTCACAGACTAAGACGTAATATCCGACACACATTCATCCTTAGGATACTGTGAAAACATATCCATAACAACTATAAGATACGTGGTAGAACCTTAATCTCTGAGAGGGCCCACTATTTAAATGGCAATCACTCCCAGAGTTCACCAGGCATATCCGTTCTCATTATGGCAGGACCTCCAGTCTTACATAATTTATAGGTGATTGAACATTTACCACACTTATAGGCAGCTTTTCCCAACTGTAATCAATATCAGGCCACCAGAAATCTTCTCTCAATCACTAATTGGACATCACCATACTCAGGGGTCCACCAAGGGGCAAGATAATAACTCAGGTAACCACAAAACGATTGCCTCATTGTAAGAGCCAGTCTTTGATTACAAGTTCCTTAGTTTCTTTCCTATTCTCAACCTCTCAGTAAAATCAGCACATTTTTCGCAAAGGTCTCATGACACACCTGACTTAGTTTGGTATATAACAGGTATACAATTCCACCATTTGTGTAAAAGATATAACTTCCTCTTTATTTTAGGCACTTCAAGATTACAGATAGCACCAATGTGTCCCTATCTAGACTTAACTCCATTACATGTAATGGTGAACTCTCAAATAGGTAATTTAATTCTCAAATCAACATTTATCAGTGTTTTGTATCAAACCAGCATCCTTCAGCCTTCTCAATACCTGATGCACACAGCAGTTGTGTTCTTCCCCCATTGTCCAGTAAATCAGAATATCATCCTGAATGCATTTTACATCTGCAATATCATCCCAACAGAGACGCCTAGACTCTAAAAAAAACCTGTTGCTGCTGACACCAGTACCAGCAGCATCCTAAAAAATGTAAACAAAACCACTTGGACCACCGTAAGATTTTTTCATCTGGGTGGGAAAGAGAAAAAGAGGAAGGAATAACATGTGCATTTCTACATTCATTTTTCCTACTTCTGTGAAGCCGTAGCTCTCAACTAGTGATGTAGGTACTCATACACACCCAAGCAGAAAAACAGAAGATACAATGAGCTCCACAGTTGATTTCAACATTTTTTCTGTCAGGGTGTAAACACTTCCTAGTGATGGACGGAATGTACTACAAGTGTATGGAGAAAGTATAAAATGCAACCCCAATATACCCAGGAGGACAAATTCAGTAGTAGTTCTTCTCTAATTTTAGGTGACCACCACAGAAACAGAAAAGGCGTAGAGGTGGCTACTTAAAAAAAACAAATGGAAAATGACCTGATCCTCATGGCGGCATTTCTGACATTAATTCAATCTAGCCACATGTACAGAACCAGTCCTGAAATAACCATGAGTATCTCTTGGTGGCTTTGCTGACAGGAACATGACTTGGGATGTCTGATAGAATATTGATTGCAAAAATATGGTGTGGGTAGAATATTGAGTCAAAAATATTGAGGACCAAAATATTGAGGATGTAAGTGCAAATAGGTAAGTATAGATGTACTATTCTTAACTCCATATCCACGTACCTTGAAAATATATATATATATATATATATATATATACATATATATATATATATATATATATCTTCCACACTGTTGACGCTGTGTAGAACACCCAGCCTCACGGTTCGGGGCTTCACAAGCAGGCATCACTGCTTAATATTCCCAAGAAAATACTCTCCCGAGCCCAGCACAGTGAAGCAAGCCCACCAACCGGATTGTAAAAAGACATAATAGAAATGACCACTCTGTATTACCATATGATTAAGACCCGGGAGGTTAGAAACATGTCATGGTGATTATGGACTTTCTGCAAATAAATTATGTCTTTTTACAATCTGGAATATATATATATATACAGGGAGTGCAGAATTATTAGGCAAATGAGTATTTTGACCACATCATCCTCTTTATGCATGTTGTCTTACTCCAAGCTGTATAGGCTCGAAAGCCTACTACCAATTAAGCATATTAGGTGATGTGCATCTCTGTAATGAGAAGGGGTGTGGTCTAATGACATCAACACCCTATATCAGGTGTGCATAATTATTAGGCAACTTCCTTTCCTTTGGCAAAATGGGTCAAAAGAAGGACTTGACAGGCTCAGAAAAGTCAAAAATAGTGAGATATCTTGCAGAGGGATGCAGCACTCTTAAAATTGCAAAGCTTCTGAAGCGTGATCATCGAACAATCAAGCGTTTCATTCAAAATAGTCAACAGGGTCGCAAGAAGCGTGTGGAAAAACCAAGGCGCAAAATAACTGCCCATGAACTGAGAAAAGTCAAGCGTGCAGCTGCCACAATGCCACTTACCACCAGTTTGGCCATATTTCAGAGCTGCAACATCACTGGAGTGCCCAAAAGCACAAGGTGTGCAATACTCAGAGACATGGCCAAGGTAAGAAAGGCTGAAAGACGACCACCACTGAACAAGACACACAAGCTGAAACGTCAAGACTGGGCCAAGAAATATCTCAAGACTGATTTTTCTAAGGTTTTATGGACTGATGAAATGAGAGTGAGTCTTGATGGGCCAGATGGATGGGCCCGTGGCTGGATTGGTAAAGGGCAGAGAGCTCCAGTCCGACTCAGACGCCAGCAAGGTGGAGGTGGAGTACTGGTTTGGGCTGGTATCATCAAAGATGAGCTTGTGGGGCCTTTTCGGGTTGAGGATGGAGTCAAGCTCAACTCCCAGTCCTACTGCCAGTTCCTGGAAGACACCTTCTTCAAGCAGTGTTACAGGAAGAAGTCTGCATCCTTCAAGAAAAACATGATTTTCATGCAGGACAATGCTCCATCACACGCGTCCAAGTACTCCACAGCGTGGCTGGCAAGAAAGGGTATAAAGGAAGGAAATCTAATGACATGGCCTCCTTGTTCACCTGATCTGAACCCCATTGAGAACCTGTGGTCCATCATCAAATGTGAGATTTACAAGGAGGGAAAACAGTACACCTCTCTGAACAGTGTCTGGGAGGCTGTGGTTGCTGCTGCACGCAATGTTGATGGTGAACAGATCAAAACACTGACAGAATCCATGGATGGCAGGCTTTTGAGTGTCCTTGCAAAGAAAGGTGGCTATATTGGTCACTGATTTGTTTTTGTTTTGTTTTTGAATGTCAGAAATGTATATTTGTGAATGTTGAGATGTTATATTGGTTTCACTGGTAATGATAAATAATTGAAATGGGTATATATATTTTTTTGTTAAGTTGCCTAATAATTATGCACAGTGATAGTCACCTGCACACACAGATATCCCCCTAACATAGCTAAAACTAAAAACAAACTAAAAACTACTTCCAAAAATATTCAGTTTTGATATTAATGAGTTTTTTGGGTTCATTGAGAACATGGTTGTTGTTCAATAATAAAATTAATCCTCAAAAATACAACTTGCCTAATAATTCTGCACTCCCTGTAGACCCTAGGAAGGTTACATATATATATATATATATATGTATAGAGATATAGATATACACACACACACAGGACGTTATAGTAAGGCTCACATTTTAAACATACAAATCCATATAAAGTCACCTGATATAGTTAGAGTTATCTCAATTAACTATAACTCATGCCCTAAGGTAACTTTAACTCATGCCCCCGCCATGCAATATTTTCATCAAAAATGTTACCGCACATACTGCATTGATATTATCAATGATGTTATCAAATATGTCATGAATTCTGTAATTTGTGGGGTAATTAGTGAGCTAAATTTCATTACACATCAGCCTCTCTGTATTTTTCCCTCTGTCTTTGTCATGCTCCTGCCTGACCCCAGCGTTACAGAGGTCTTGTGTGTTCAATCAGCAACATATCATCTGTCACCATGATAAAAACCACAATCAGATTTACACACTACATATGGGGGGGCAGACCCTAGGAAGGTTACAGAAGAAGGGGGTGGAAAAAAAGAAAAGGAGTCAATTGCCAAAGGAACAATATGTGTGATATCATAATTAGCACAACACACTCATTAATGTGTGGGCCAATGACACCAAAGCCTTGCTTGGAAACAATGCAACTAACCCGGTCCCCTATATGAATCCAAAGCTTCTCATCAAAGTTTCCCAAAGTTTCTTTGGATGTGTATATATGTATATGTATGTATATATATAAGTATATATATATATATATATATATATATAAATATATATATATACACACACATATATATTACCTAGTGGCAGTTATCACTAGGTAGTTATAGTTAGTACCATGTTTCAATAGAAAAATCGTTTTTTGGCTTGCCTATATCTTTTGCAACATTTGATGAATCTTCACAAAATTTTCCAAAAAAAGTGTCCCAGTGATTTTTGGTGCGCATGGAATGTTTCGGGGTGATCCGTCAAGGGGGTCCGAAAAAAAGGGGGCTCAAAAAACATTGCGTTTCCCATGTTAATTCCCATAGGATCTGTCAACACGTCTACAGCCCGAACCACTGGACGACATTACACCAAATTTGGCAGAAAGCTAGCTGTCAGTTCGCAGATTGTGCTTTTTTTTAATTGGCGTAAATCAGTTGAGTAGTTTTTGAGAAATTTAGGGAAATTTACATTTGTATATCTCTGGCCATGAAGTATTCATGAACAAAGACGCGAAATGCACAGCTCTTATTGGCTGCCAACATTTCCATGCCAGGAAGTGTTGGCAGCCATCTTGGGACTCAGCTTGAGCCGAGTCCCAGAAAAAAAGTTTACAAAAAAAAAAAAAGAGTTGAGGGTAGAGATACCCTGACCCCTTAGCACTGGTGAGGGGTCCCAGAACATTTTTTTATGATTTTTTTCCCACAAGTTCGTGAGATTCGCGGCAAAAAAAAACCCAAAAAATCTAAGCATGGGCTCCAGCGCTTGTCTTTTTTTTTTATAGGCCCCTGGGTGGGCCAGGTCGCGAGGGCATTAAAACATTTTGTGTGTGGGGCCTTCCTGCCCCCTCACAGCTCCGGGGACCACCACCTCCCCGGAGCTTTCATTTTTTTTATATGCGGGGGTGCTGCCCTGGGGACCGCCACCTCTCCAGGGCTTCAATTTTTATATATATTGGTGGGGCCAAAGGCCCCCCGTGGACCACCACCCCTGGGGCTTCTATTATGTCGAGGCATTGATAACAGTATATGCAGGGGGCCTGTGACCCCCCTGTGCCCCAGGGACCACCTCGCCCCGGGCTTATAATTAGATACATGCAGGGGGGCCACCACACCCTGGGGCTATGTAAACGTTGGAGGGGGGGACATGCAGCCCCCCTTGTAAAGCCACAGATGGCATGTGTGCAGGGAACAGAGATGAAATGCTTCAGCAAGCAGTGAGCTGCTGTCAAAGTAGCTCCATGCTTGCTGAAGCAATTGCACTGTGGGGTGCCAGGTAGCCCGTAGGGGCCTTTTAATTAAAAAAAAGTAAAAATAAAATAAAAAAGTAGGGACCATAGCTTGTAAAGGGCTTTTGATAAAAAAAAAACAAATAAAAAAAAACAAATACAAATTATATAGGGACTGGGGAGCCCTTGAGGGCTACCTCGTGGTCCCTGAAAGCCCATAAAGAGATAAAATAAATAAATAAATAAACCCCCTTAGCTCAGTGTGAAGGTCGCAGAGCTATGGGGGTTCGAGTCCAGCTGGAATAATTTCCATATTTTTTATAATTAAATAACAATGATTATATATTTTTTTTTAAAATACATTTTTTATTTTACATTGGAGACAAATAGTTCATTCTAAGTATATCATACATCGAAGCCTAAAAAACTCTCTCCCTCTCACTTTCTTTCTCTCTCTCTGTCTCTTTCAATTAATTCTCCCACTCAGATACTTACGCATCCACTCACAGACCCACTCAGACACTCATGCACCCACTCACAGACCCACTCACAGACCCACTCAGACCCTCATGCACTCACTCACACACCCACTCAGACCTTCACACACCCACTCAAAGACCCACTGACACCGTGATGCACCCACTCACAGACCCGCACATATACTGACGCACCCACTAAAAAACAGATGTACGCACTCTTACACCCAGACAGTGTGATAGCCACTCTTACCCCCAGATACAGCCTCTCACACCTATTTTCACACCCAGAGAGGCCACAGCTAACTTCTGTCGTGCATACGCAATGGGCCATGCACAACATCGGGTTGGGTGGTTATGGTGGGACTGGCTGCAAGCTAGCCCTCGCTGGCAACCCCTACTGCACACGGGAGAAGGCATTGCATGGAGCCAGGTTGGGTGCTTATAGGGGTTGGCCTCAGGGCTGGACAGCAGGCCAGACCCTATGGCCAGCTGCTGCAGCGCACGACCGAATGCCATGCGCGGTGGTGGTTGGATTCATGATTAGCAATTAAAATTACTATACATTAAGAAAAAAACATAGAAATTCACTGAGAAAAGCAAAAGTTACAGGGACGTTATAGTTAGGTTCTGAATTTCCTCGTACAAAACCACTGAAATTCAGCAGTTAGAGTTCTTTCAAGTAACTAAAACTCGTGCCCTAATGTACCTGTATCTTGCGACTTCACCATGCACAGCTAATTACTCCACATAATATATCATTGATGACATATTCTATGCCATCTTTGATATTCTCACTGCAAAATTTGCAATAAACGTATTGATGAGGCAACTGTGCATGGCGAAGGGGCAAGTCATATATAGTTACCTTAGGGCATGAGTTTTAGTTACTTGAAAGAACTCTAACTACAACTGCTGAATTTCTATGGTTTTGTACAAGTAAATTCAGTACCTAACTGTAACGTCCCTGTAACCTTTGTTTTTTTTCAGTGAAAACCAAAAAAATAAAAAAAAATATATATATATATATATATAAATATATATATATATATATATTGTAAAACAAGGTTGTCCTCTGTGAAAGCGCACTCCTAACAGGTTATGTAATCGGGGGGAAAAACGAAGCCAGCAACTCAAAGTGAATTCTTTAAGCATTTTCATTATTCCAGGCCTTGTGTTATTAATTAATCTCTGGACATGTGTTTCTGGGTTGATCCCTTCATCAGCAGAGAAAAAATAAAAAGTATTTCACCCTCGTAGGTGCAGCCATTGCTGGAGGTGTTCCAGGCATCTCTTTCCTTGTTTAAAGACCGAGTGCATGGCTCTTCAGCTCATTTAATTGCAGGCACCTGATTAGTCTGTTTAAATACCAGCCGTGCCCCAGTGGGCCTCTGTAGTGAGTTACAAAGGGCACGCTGGTTACTGTAGTCCTGCTCATTATAACATATTATCCCAAGTGGGTTGCTGGAGCCAGACAAAATAATTATTGACATAATACTTTGTCCACACAATATTTTTTCCTCAATATTTTGGCCAAACAACCATGACATATCCACTGTGTGTAGATCAGTGCCGCCCAGTGGTGACGTCTTGAGATATGAGCTCACTGCTTACTTTCCTGCAAGGCACAAACAGCAGATCGTACTGGCCACATTCTTTATGGACCATATGCCAGGCACCAGCAAACTTACCAGCAGACATTCAGACAAATACTTGAGAGTTCCAGTGAAACACACACCACATATGTGTTCCACATCTGGTTTACCAATGACATATGTGCCTCTCTCAGCTCCGGGATGGATGTCACCACACTCCATACTGTGGGAGTTGTGGTATTTAAAATGCTAGTTTGTCCAAGACGGAATGTAGAATGTATATTGATTCTAAGTAGACGGTTAGTGGGAGTTGGTGCGGAGGCTCCTGGTAGAGTGATTTACTTGCTTGCTCTCGGCTACTAAAAAACTTCCAATTTATTACACAATTTGAGTGGCTTTGACACTACAAATTGGCGATGAGCTGAGGAACATTGGAACCAGCAGTTCAATATGACTTTGGGTAGCAATTGGCGTAGGTGCAACCATGCATCTTATACTAACTTTATTGACTGGTCCAGCTTATCCCCTGTACTCCCGTGAAATCGGGTAGAGCAGCAGTATACAAGGTAGGCGAATTTCCAATTTATATGCATGTGTACAGTTAAGAGCAGTGGCGGCGCGTGACTGCGTAGGAGGCTTCACTTTGAAAACTAGAGCGCAACCTGCTAATATAACACCATGCATCAGTACGTGGACGCCATTTTGGAAGATATCTAACTGAGCGTCTACATAGATGCCATATTGGGAGAAGATCAGCAGCGCGTCAGAAATGGGACGCTATTTTAATACATTTCTGTAAGTTACTGCAGTGACACGCACATCGAAAAGTGTGTCTTCACACAAGTTGAATTGCAACCCAGCTGCAGTGACACGAACACCCTTATTGCTTGCGTCACCATCTGAGGAAAGCAATTAATTTTAGTATGGATTAATTATGGTGACACACACACCGGTGTGTGTCTTCATACAGTCTATACTAGTAAAGCAGCCACAGTGACACATACATCTCTGCAGCAATTTTCGGTTCTGTTAAATTATTTAGAATATTTTGGTACAGCGTGTCTCAACAGTATTCTATAAACTGTCCATTGGTGATACGCACACCGATTGAATGTGTTAATTTATTGGTACAGTGTGTCACAACAGCAATCTACAAACTCTCCTTTCGTAATTTCGCACACATATTGAATGTATTCATTATATTAATAGTATTACTGCAGTCTTCAAGAACATATAGAATTAATTGTAGTGGGATTACTTTATTTACTGGTCCATCTGTTAGTTTCAGGTGATATTTTGAATAACATACAAGTTGAAGTATTTTAATGAGCCTATAAAGTGTACAGTAATTATTTCATCACAGTATACTACTAGTATTATTTGCATCTGATATTCCTAGTAGGGTAGTCATGTGAGGGCAAACATTTTCACTCACTCCTTCCTTACCATTTCTTTTGTGTCTAGGAGAACCTCAGATTAAATGGTTGGAGTGGAAGGAGTATTTCTTGAATTATATTTCAGCCACTAAAGATGAGGGGTCAGAAGAATTTTCTGCTTCTAGGAAGAAGAAAATTATTTTACATAGTGTAGGACCAGAATGATTACGGGTGTATAATCAAATGGAGAAAAAAAACTAGGTCTGGGGAGGAACAGAATGTGTTCATTAATGCGTTAGAAGATCTTGATAATTGTTACCAACCTGCAGGGTTGTGCAGTGATTGATAGGTTCAAATAATTGTTTTAAAGGAAACAAGGTAAAAATGAACCCATTGAAGACTATGTATCTGCTTTAAAAATGTTCGATATCTTGTGTAAATTTGGCATTTTGCATGATGATCTTATACGTGATCAAATTATCATACAGACTAATGAATCACACCTACAGGAATGGTTATGGGTTAATGGTGATTCTTCACTTAAAGACATTATTGCATTGGTTAAAAAGAGTGAACTTTCTAGAAGATGTGCCAAAGCTGCATCGAAACAGGTACTAAACAGAAGTTTAAAGGGTCACTTTGAGATAAAAAATGTAGTTGTTATAGATGTAGTAGTGGAAATCAGTAAGCACAAGATAACATTTGACCTGCTGTAAAAGCCAAATGTCTATACTGTGGAATAATTGGACATTTTGCTAAAGTATGTAAGAAAAAGAAACAAATCGTGAAGTGTGAAAGGCGGTATCTGAACAGTTGGAGGAAGACTATGGAGATGATACAGAGGGTGTATTGTGTGTGGAATGTCCAGTGCTTAATTTAGAAATAGTACCAAAGAACAAACTAGGTTGTGATATGGTTATTGGTGGGGTGAACATTTCCATCATAGCTGATTCGGGATCAACCTTTACAATTGTAAATAGGAAATGTTGAAAGATAAGTTCAGTGATGTCATTGGTGAGCAATTAAGTAATACTGACAGTCATCCTGTTACATTTACAGGTGAGAAAATTACAATATTAGGTTACAGTGTTTTACCTTTTGAAATTAAAGGCAGGAAAACAGTTAGTAAATTGTATGTAGCTGAAGTAGGACCGTCTATGTTAGGATGTATGGATCAAAAGGCTCTGAGTATATTGTTGAATCCAAGTAGTGCAGATCAGGTACTTTCGTAAGGTGAATCTGAACAAACTATTGTTGATAAACTAAAGCGAGAATTTCCAGAAGTGTTTTCAGGGAAGGTTGATAAATTAAAAACTTTGTCCATAAAATAATTTTGAGGAACAATGCAGTACCAGTCTGTCATAAGGTCAGGAATATCCCAGTAAGTGTCAAAGATGAAGTTGCTAATGAATTGGAGAATCTGGAAAGGAAAGGGATATTTGAGCTCAGAATGGTTGTAACCAAGAAGGCTAATGGTAAAATAAGATTATGCATAGACTGAAGAGATCTTAACAAAAACACTGTACTGGAAAATTCCTTTGCCTAGGATCAGTGAGTTACTGGCAAAAACTAAAGGTGTCAAGTGTTTTTCTACTATCGACTAGACCTCAGGCTACCACTAAGTGGTCCTACCTCCTGAAAGTAGAAAGCTGAGTGCATTTATAACACCGTTTGGTTGTTTCCAGTTTGTTCGCATGCCATTTGGTTTGGCATCAGCAGCAGCAGTTTTCCAAAGGCCTATGCCCAAACTCCTGAATGGTCTCCCTGGAGTGGCTTACTTCCAGGATGACATTTTGATCATGGGAAGAAGCATAAATAAATATGATGACATTTTAAACAAAGTATTAGGGAACTTCAGAGCATATGGGTTGATGGCAGAGTTGATTAAATTCAAATTTCGTAGACAACCCATGACATATTTAGGACATGAGGTCAGTGAGAAAGCTATTTCACCTTAGAGGAAGTACATTGAGTTAATCAGCGACGCCCCCACCCCTACTTGCAAGGAGGAAGTAAGGTCATTCTTAGGGCTTGCAAGGTTGTACTCACAATTTGTGGAAAATGTTGCAGACAAAACATACCAAATGAGGCAATTATTGAAAACTAAGCAAGGCTGTGAATGGACTACTCAGGTACAAAGTGAGTTTGATTGGATTAAAAATTACATATGTACGGCCATCCCATTGCAAGGTTTTGATACCAAAATATGTACAGTCTTGACCACAGATGCTAGTGGAAAGGGATTAAGATCTGTATTATCGCAAATTGAGTATAATAGTGTAAAGAACACTATGGCCCTCATTACAACCCTGGCGGTCGGTATTAAAGCGGCGGTAAAACCGCCAACAGGCCGGCGGTTAAAAAATTGGAATTATGACAGTGGCGGAAACCTCCAACAAAGATAGCCACTTTAACACTACGACCGCCACGGCGGTACAGACAAACAGCGCGGCGGTCACCGCCAACAGACAGGCGTAGGACAGTGTACCGCCCACAGTATCACAACCTACCAATCCGCTACCTTTTCTGGGGAGGATTCACCGTGGATAAAAACACGGCGGAAACAGCCATTTCAAAGGGAAAACGCTCACCTCTACACACTCCACGAGGAACGACGACACCATGGAGCCGGAACTCCATATTCTTCCTGCACTAGTCTTCCTGCTCCTATACGAGGATCATCAACACCGGCGGCGAAGACAACGGTGAGTACTGCACCTACGACATAGGGGAGGGGGAGGGAAAAACACAGGGACACACATAACCAACATTCCAACCCCCACCCCGACCCTCACACACTACAACACACACACCAATGCATATCCAAACATTACAGTAACAACCCCCAACCCCCCCGGAAGAATGCAAAGACCAAAGGAAATGAGTGGAACCATTGTAATGTATCAAAATACAGTAACCAAATATATATATATATATATATATACATACACATTAAACAAAATATACATGACGATTAGTAGTGCAGGTAATGCACCATTCATTGTCCGTGGACCACTGGGCCCAAAATGCATGGGTGAGGCCCACACTAGATACCTGATCAAAACGGAGAGAACACTGCAGGGGCATCAGATAGAAATACAACAGGTACCTCAGGGGGAAGGGAAGGGGGGCACCTCAGCCGGATGAGTGCACCACGCCAGATCCACAAGGGGGCTCCATGCCCATTGATGTATCCTGGGGAGTGCAAAGCCACAGTCTCTCAAGTCTCTACAGTGGGTGGTTTGCCCACTGCTGCATCCTGGGGAGTGCAAAGCCGCAGTCTCTCAAGTCTCTACAGTGGGTGGTTTGCCCACTGCTGCATCCTGGGGAGTGCAAAGCCACAGTCTCTCAAGTCTCTACAGTGGGTGGTTTGCCCACTGTACCATCCTGGGGAGTGCAAAGCCACAGTCTCTCAAGTCTCTACAGTGGGTGGCTTGCCCACTGTTCAATCCTGGGGAGTGCAAAGCCACAGTCTCTCAAGTGGATGCATGTCTCCACTGGTTCTGGAGGGGGACTGGTGCCCAGAGTGCTTCATCCTGTTAAGGACAGACGGAGTGGATGCATGTCTCCACTGGTTCTGGAGGGGGACTGGTGCCCAGAGTGCATCATTCACCACGTGACGGTCCCAGTTGCGTCACTGGCCCTGCCGCTCATGGGCTAGCGGCGCTTGAGTTGGCGGTCTTTGCCCTGTTCAGTGGTGCTTGAGTTTGCAGTTTCTGACCTGTTCAGCGGTGCTTCCCCTGTTCAGCGGTGCTTGCCTTGGCGGTCTTTGCCCTGTTCAGCGGTGCTTGAGTTGACAGTTTCTGACCTGTGTAGCGGTGCTTGCCCTGTTCAGCGGTGCTTCACTTGGCGGTCTTTGCCCTATTCAGTGGTGCTTGCCCTGTTCAGCGGTGCTTGCCATGGCGGTCTTTGCCTTGTTCAGCGGTGCTTGAGTTTGCAGTTTCTGACCTGTTCAGCGGTGCTTGCCCTGTTCAGCGGTGCTTGCCATGGCGGTCTTTGCCCTGTTCAGCGGTGCTTGCCATGGCTGTCTTTGCCTTTTTCAGCAGTCCCTGGCCTGTCCAGCGGTGCTTGCCAAGGCGGTCCTTCATTGCCCAGCAGGCCTGTGGCTGGCGGTCCTTCGTGGGTCAGCTGGGCTGTGGCTTGCGGGGCCCTCCTGGCTAGCTGGGCTGTGGCTGGCAGTGGCCTCCTGGCCAGTGACGATTGGGCTGGCCTCCTGGGCAGTGACTCTGGCGGTGGCCTCCTGGCCAGTGACGATTGGGCTGGCCTCCTGGGCAGTGACTCTGGCGGTGGCCTCCTGGCCAGTGACGATTGGACTGGCCTCCTGGGCAGTGACTCGGGTGATGGCCTCCTGGACAGTGACGATTGGGCTGGCCTCCTGGGCAGTGACTCTGGCGGTGGCCTCCTGGCCGGTGACGATTGGGCTGGCCTCCTTGGCAGTGACTCTGGCGGTGGCCTCCTGGCCGGTGACGATTGGACTGGCCTCCTGGGCAGTGACTCTGGCTTTGGCCTCCTGGCCAGTGACGATTGGGCTGGCGGTGGCCTCCTGGGCAGCGGGGATGATGGCGGTCTTCTCCGCCGTGCTGCTCCTCCCAGACTTTGGAGATTTCTTCTGCCCCTTCCCCACCTTGGGAGGAGTCACATCTGAGTCGACATTCCACCCAGGACCCTTGTGAGCGGCTTTGCTGGCTGGAGTCTTCCCCCTCTCCCGCCGGGCACTGTCCAACTCCTGGTGCTTCACAGGGGGGGGGGGCTGGCTGTGCTGTGGCTCCGTGCCACACTGGCTGGCCTGGTGGCCGGTGCACTCCATATACCTGTAACAGGCA